>NC_030825.1:58316515-58629784 GCF_001704415.2 Capra hircus | reverse complement strand
TATGAACAAAGCTAGTGAAGTGATGGAATTTCAGTTGAGCAATTTCAAGTCCTAACAACGATGCTGTGGAAGTGCTGCACTCAATATGCCAGCAAATCTGAAAACTCGGCAGTGGCCACAGGACTGGAAAAGATCAGCTTTCATTCCAATCCCAAAGAAAGGCATTGCCAAGAATGCTCAAACTACCGGCACAATTGCACTCATCTCGCATGCTAGTAAAGTAATGCTTAAAATTCTCCAAGCCAGGTTTCAGCAGTACGTGAACTGTGAACTTCCAGATGTTCAAGCTGGATTTAGAAAAGGCAGAGGAACCAGAGATCAAATTGCCAACATCTGTTGGATCATTGAAAAAGCAAGAGAGTTCCAGAAAAACATCTGCTTCTGCTTTATTGACTATGCCAAAGCCTTTGACTGTGTGGATCACAAGAAACTGTGGAAAATTCTGAAAGAGATGGGAATACCAGACCACCTGACCTTCCTCTTGAGAAATCTGTCTGCAGATCAGCAAGCAACAGTTAGAACTGGACACGGAACAGTAGACTGGTTCCAAATCGGGAAAGGAGTACATCGAGTCTGTATATTGTCACCCTGCTTATTTAGCTTATATGCCAAGTATATCATGAGAAATGCTGGACTGGATGAAGCACAAGCTGGAATCAAGATTGTAGGGACAAATGTCAATAACCTGAGATATGCAGATGACACCACCCTTGTGGCAGAAAGTGAAGAACTAAAGAGCCTCTTGATGAAAGTGAAGTAGGAGAGTGAAAAAGTTGGCTTAAAACTGAACATTCAGAAAACTAAGATCATGGCATCCGGTCCCATCATGGCAAACAGATGGGGAAACAGTAGAAACAGTGGCAGACTTTATTTTGGGGGCTCCAAATTCACTGGATATGGAGATTGCAGCCATGAAATTAAAAGACGCTTACTCCTTGGCAGGAAAGTTATGACCAGCCTAGACAGCATATTTAATAGCAGGGACATTCCTTTGCCAATAAAGGTCTGTCTAGTCAAAGCCATGTTTTTTCCAGTAGTCATGTATGGATGTGAGAGTTGGACCATAAAGAAAGCTGACTGCTGAAGAATTGATGCTTTTGTATTGTGGTGTTGGAGAAGACTCTTGAGAGTCCTTGGACTGCAAGGAGATCCAGCCAGTCCATCCTAAAAGCACGGATGCCGAAGCTGAAACCCCAATACTTTAACCATCTGATGCAAGGAACTGACTCATTGAGAAAGCCGCTGATGCTGGGAAAGATTGAAGGTGGGAGGAAAAGGGGACGACAGAGGATGAAATGGTAGGATGGCATCACCAACTCAATGGACATGAGTCTGAGTAAACTCCGGGAGTTGGTGATGGACAGGGAGGACTGGCGTGCTGCAGTCCATGGGATCCTAAAGAATTGGACATGACAGAGTGACTGAACTGAACTGAATCATGTGTAACCAGCAGATCAGGTGTACATGTGACAACCTGGATGTGAAACAGGCGTCTGAAACTGGAGGGGCAGTCTGGAAGGGCTGAAGTCTCGTGGGATGTGATGCTATTTACAGGCGGACAGTGTCAACAGTGAGTTGGATTGAGCTGAGTTGAATTCTGAGATGCACTGCTGGTGCCTCAGAATTGCTTGTGGGTGTGTGGTCAAACTGACAGACGCATTGGAATTGGGCCCAGAATCATCTACATTCATTTTCTTATACTAAATCTGGAAACCCAGTGTCATTGAACCTTGCAGCACTTCGTGTGTCCCCTCCCAACACCCAGCCTTACAACTGTCTTTAAACCCTTTAATTGCCACATGTGGGGACTGGCCACCATTCTTCATGGCTGCTCTAGAACATGCATCCAAGCAGTGGAAATGTTGGTCCTCATGTAAGAACCTGCTCAGCTTGCTGTATGAAGCTGTTTTCCTCTCCAATGTGTGGGCCAACTTACATTTCAACAACCACTGCTCCACACTTTCCCAGCAGTTGGGGTTTTGAGAGACTTTAATAGCTGGCTACTTGGAGCACGTGTAGTCATACCCTATTAGTGTCTTAACGTGCAGGTTCCTGGCTGCAGTGATGTGGGGCAGCTTTCCAGTCCTTGACGGTCCCCTTATACATTGTCCTCGATGAAATTCTTGCTCATTTGGGGCCATTTCTGTATATTTCTTTGACCTTAGGCATTTTAGAAACTCGTATTTTGGCTACTGTTACTTTGATGGTTATCTGTGTCATCTGTATCTTCTCCCACCTGATGGCTTTCAATGCGGCACTCCCAGGGGTGTCTGTTATGGAGAGTTCTTCATTTTAATCCAGCTCGGGATTTCAGCGTCTGTCTTAGAGATGGTGTTCTTCCTGTGCTGTTCGGGAATCCTGCCCCACCACAGCTCATGGGGATACCTGCCGCAGTCTCTTGCAGCAGCTCTGCTGTTTGTCTCTCTAAATAGGTCTCCGCCCAGCTGCACTTGACTTTGGTTCCCATATGAGCTAGGGGTGCAGCTTCACTTGACTGGCTTCAGATCCCCTGTCGCCCACAGAGTGATTGAAACATTTATCTCTTTGTCATTTCTTTCTGTCACCTTTGCTATTACACATGATACTTCCCGTGGTTGGGGTTTATTTCTAGGTTCCCTATTCTGTTCCACTAGTCTACTGGACTATCCCTCTTTCAGTCCAAAAGTTTTGTTGTACTATGTTGTAATATACCCTGGAGAAGAGAATGGCAACCCAACCCAGTATTCTTGCCTGGACAATCCCATGGACTGAGGAGTCTTGTGGGCTGCAGTCCATGGGGTGGCAAAGAGGCAGACACGACTGAGCGACTAAGCAAGCAGGCAGGCTGTAATGTATCTTCACAACTTGCAGAGCCAGGCCTCACACATTGTTCTTTGCAAGGTACCCTTGCCATCCTTGAAATGTCTGCTTCCTTATAAATTTTACAGTGGAGTTACTGAGTTCCACAGATGTCCACTTGAGATGTGGTGACATACGTTTGGATTCTGCACATTATTTTGAGTAGAATGGACATTTATACTCTGTTTTTTCAAACCCTTAGTGTGGTGTATTTTTCCGTTTGTATATGTCTTTAATATCCTTCAAGACAGATTTATAATTTTCTCCATTAAGATTTTGTATATCCTTTTGTTGTATACCTTTCTAAATGTTAGATAGATTCCAGGTATATCCTAATTTTTGATGCATTTGTCAATGGTTCTCATACAGTTTTATATTACTGTGCTATGGGAATGTGATTGATCTGTTTTGACTGAGTTGCAAGGCATGTGGGAATCTTAGTTCCCTGCGAGGGGTCAAATCCCCATCTCCTGCTTTGGAAGGTGGGTGCTTGATCACTGGACCACAGGAAGTCTGCAATGATTTTTAAAACTGGAATTTGTCTCAAGTCATCATGCTCTCTTGTTAAACCTCTAAATGGATCTGTGTAAACTTTTGGATTTTTCTAGAAACACAAACTTATATGAAGAGAAATCTCTTTCTTTTTCCTTTCAATTGTTACACCTTTTACCAATATTTATTGACTTGCTAGGGTGGAACCTATACTACTTTATTAAGTGTGATGTTTTCTAAAGACACCCTTCATCTTTTTAGGGAATTTCTCTTTTATTTCCAATGCACTGTGAATTTTATCACAAAGGCATTTGCAATCATCCAGTGCTCGTTTTTTTCATCTCTGGAGATTTAATCAGGAAACTGGGGACAGTAGCCACACTAGAAGCCACACTACATAGCGTATATTGCCACAGAGGAAATGTAACATAAGTAATTGATTATGCAGGTTTTGAAAGGCCAGTGGAGCCTGTCAACCAGGGAACACTCTCTTAGCTTTGGACCACTCTAATCTAAGCTCCCAGCTTGACATTTTTCAAATCTTTTACATATATAGATACATATTCTCTTTGAGATACAGGTATAACATTGTATTAGTTTCAGGTGTATAATATAATGATTTTATATTACGTACATATTGCAAAATGATCACCAAATATGCTTAATTAACATTTATATCGATAAGGCTAAAATTTTTTTGTGTGATGAGAAATTTTAAGATCTAATTCTTTTAGCAACTTTCAAATATACAGTACAGTAGTGTTAACTGTATTAGTGTCCCTAAACATTTTAAATATAATCACCATGGTGTACATTACATGTCCATGACATTTTATTTTATTCCTGAAAATAAGTACCTTCTGACGACTTTTGCCAATTTTGCCATAGACTCCACTCTCTACCTCTGAGGACCACCAGTTATTTCTCTTTATCTGTGACTTTATGTTGTTGTTTATTTTTCATTTTCACCTACTTGTGAGATCATACAGTATTCTTCTTCCTCTGTCTAATGTATTTCATTACCCTAATGCCCTCACGTACCATCCATGTATCGTAAAGGCAGGATTTCCTTCTCTTTTATAGCTGAAGAATGATCACGAGTATGCACACACCACAGTCTCTTTATTCATTCTCTCATCATTGGGTATGGAAGTTGTTTCCATGTCTACAATAATGTACATAGTGCTTCCATGAACATGGGGTGCATGTATCTTTTCAAATTGCCATTTTCATTTTCTTGAAAGGCCCCAAAGTGAAAGTGCTTGAGGTTCTATTTTTAGTTTAGAGGAACCTGCAGAGTGTTCCCGATAGTGGTCGCACCAATTCACATTTCCGCCAGCAGTGCCCAGGGGTTCCCTTTACCCCACGTCCTCACCGACACTGCTTGTTTCTTGCCCTTTGACGGTCGCAACTTGACATTTGCTGGACACCAGCTGCTGTGAAGGTGTGCTGCACAGCCCTGTGGCTCCTGGCCTTCTCCAGTGTCTGCTTGTCCAGCAATGTTTCCGCAACAGGTGAGGAATGAAGGCGAGAGCTCGTCTCCTCTTGTTCACCTGGACCCTGGGCAGGGCCAGTCCAGGGTTCTGTGGAGCCTGACATTGACTCAAGGGTTCGGATCCCTCCTTAGGAAAAAACAAAAAACAAAAAGCAGTGTCACCGAATACAATACAGACATGGCTCCCAAATACAAAATGTGACCCCCAGGTCTCTGCTGCGGCCCTGAAGTGTTTTCAGCGACTGAGAACAAAGAACAAATAAACAAAGAAGTTGCCATATCTCTCATCAGTCAGTAAATTCCAAGCACTCATGAATCTGTGAGCCAGGAACTGTGGATGGAGGCCAAATACATATTTCCTAAAAGTCTCAATATCACAGGCACATCACATCTGAGTTTCTTTTGAATGAGAAATCTATGTAATCAATCACAAAACATAAAATGCTGAAAACCAAAAGATAAGACATATATTGCAGACTATTTTTCTTTCTTCCTTATTTTTTTTTACCATCCATGCTCTAGGGCTTGTAGGGTCTTAGTTCCCAGACCAGGGATTGAAGCTGGGCCAGAGGCAGTGAGAGTGCAGAGTGCTAAGCACTGGGCCACCATACCACTCTTCTCAGAAGTCAGAAACACCTATCACACCTGCATAACACCTGTTCCCCATACTTTTGGTCTGATCCTCTTTGATTGCCTCTTTTTGGGAGAATAATCATGTATATTAATTAATATGAATATTCTACTAATAAGGTGTTAGTTAGCTGTGTCTGACTCTTTGCGATCCCATGGGCTGTAGCCTGCAAGGGCCCTCTGTCCATGTAATTCTCCAAGCAAGGATATTGGAGTGGGTTGCCATTCCCTTCTCCAGGGGATCTTCCTGACCCAGGAATTGAACCTTGGTCTTCACACTGAGGGCAGATTCTTTACCATCTGAGATAGCAGGGAAGCCCATTGTACGAGGAAGTGAGATTAATTATATTATATCTAAAATAGAGTAGAAAGAAGATACAGTATTTCCACTGGCACCATTGATTGACGGACATTTCTTTTCGTTTCTGTAGCTTAAAAAAGTAAAAAAATATTAATATTTCTATCTAACTATAAAAGAAACTTTCCATCAGTCCCATGGCTTCTTCCTGAAAGTGTCTAAAACGTTTATGATCATACTCAAACTTGTGAAACTTAAAGAATTTTTTCCAGAAGGGGCAGCAAGTTCACCGGTTTCTTCCACACATGACTTAAGCCTTCCTGTGGCTTTGAAAAGAAGGCCATCCAGAGTGAGGGGTCGTGAACTGTTTCTGTGTGAGGTCTGGACTTTGGGGTCCCAGCTGAATGGAGCAAAGTTCTGCCATTATCACCCCACTTTGCGTGGGCCTGTGTCCAGGTTGGCTGGTTCCACAGACCCTCAGATCCATGAAGACGCACAGCCCGTGTGCCCTGTTCTGAAAATCTTTTTGGGCAAAGGAGCTTTTCACGCTCAGCTTTCCTTCCTGGGTTCCACCATCCACCGTGTGTGAGTCCTCCTGCCCAAGTCTGAATGGTTTTGAGAAATCTTTCAGTGTTCTTTTCCGGAAAGTCCAGTGTTTCTGTGTTGCAGGGTTGGTCCCACCCGATGACCAGGGCTGGAGCCCGTTTATCTTTTCTGGTGCCGGCTGCTGGGCGCTCTCACCGTGGACCTGAGCATCACTGGACAGGTGGTCACGTCAGAGCCACCTGCGGTGAAGCCTCTTGGCCTCTGGGGGGTCCTCAGGACCTCCCGCTTCGGCGTGGGGTGTGGGGTGGAGGGGTGGGACCTTCTGCCTCCTCAGGGCCGCCCCTCCTCCACGGCATGGGGCATCCAAGTTCCCCTTCTGTGCTTGTCCAAGGCTCTGTCTCCCTCACCCTCTGGCTTCCTGTTGGGGCTTCCTCGTTCCCTCCTCACATTCGGCGCGCTTCCCTCCCCTACAGAGGGACCTGAACCGGCTCTGTGCTGGCGGATGCCGACATGGTGCCCCTGCTGCGGCTGCTCCCCCTGCTGCCGCTGCTGCCCCTGCTGTGGGGGGGTGAGTGGGGGAGGGCTAGGGGACGGGGCTTACTGCTGGGGGAGGGGGGCACACGTGGGGAGGGGCTGGAGCTGCCGCTGAGCCTCTGTGTCCCCCAGGGTCCCTGCAGGAGCTTCCAGGGTACGAGCTCCGAGTGCAGGAATCAGTGGCGGTGCAGGCGTGCATGGACGTCCACGTGCCCTGCTCCTTCTCCTATCCCTGGAGTTCGGGAAATTCCTGGTATTCCTCTGACGAACCCTTCATCTACTGGTTCCGGGAAGGAGACCGCCATTACAGTGATGCTGTGGCCACAAACGACCGAAAGAAACGAGTGAAGTCAGAGACCCAGGGCCGATTCCGCCTCCTGGGGGACCCCAGGGACAACGACTGCTCCCTGAGCATCAAAGAGGCCAGGCTGAGCGACTCAGGAGTCTACTACTTGCGAGTGGAGAGAGGATCTCTGAAATACAATTACAGAGAGAAGCAGCTGAATTTGCAGGTGACAGGTGTGACAGGGGGCCCAGGGAGACTCCTCTATTGGAAGGGGAGCAGGGTATAGGAGCGCTCCCTGCTCCAGGTCTTGGGGTTTGAGGGTTCAGGAGAGACCCAGAACTGGGAGTGAGTTGTGACCCTGACCCTCTGTGTCCCCACACCCCTGCGTCCAGGCGTCTCCCTCTGTCTCATCTCCCTTTCTCCAGAGAAACCCGACATCCAGTTCCTGGAGCCTCTGGAGTCTGGCCGCCGCACACCTCTGACCTGCAGCCTGTCGCTGGTCTGTGATGGGCCACACCCTCTCCTGTTCTCCTGGGCGGGAGATGCCCTTGATGCCATGAACCCAGACACCCTCCACTCCTCGGAGCTCACCCTCACCCCGAGGCCCCAGGACCACGGCACCAACCTCACCTGTTGGGTGACACTCCAGGGAGCACAGGTGACCCTAGAGAGAACCGTCCTGCTCAACGTCTCCTGTGAGTGTGGACGGGTGTCAGAGCCCCTGAGGGTGGTGGGGTGTGTGTGTGTCTGTCTGTGAGTGTGTAGAGAGAAGGCCAGCCTACTCTTCTATGGGTCTGCGCCCTGGGAGCTGAGGTGGGGAGTGGCCGTGAAGGACAGCCCCCCGATTGCTGTTTCCCTCTTGGGGTGCTGGTCAGTTTCCATCCCACTCCTCCCTCTGCAGCAAGCCCATGTCTTTCTGCCCCAGATGCCCCGAGGAACCTCCGCATCAGCCTCTCCTTCAGAAACATCACAGGTAGGACAGGACCTCTCCTCTCCAGGGCTGGGTCCTGCTCCTGGGACTGCCTCCAAGGGGTGGCAGGGGAGTGGGCTTGAGGGTGATCAGATATGGGAAGAGCAAGGAGAAAATCCCCACCCCGCCCCACCTCCCATGCACTAGACCACACACACATGCAATACACACAGAGACTCACACACACAGGCACAGACACAGAATACACACATGAACATGCACTGAGACACGCACAGAAACGCCCACACACACAGGCGCACACACATCACACATGTCCACATATACACAGTTATACCCACAGCACAGGCACCCACCATGCACACATACGCTCATGGACATACACACGTGCACTCATGCACACATACACACAGGCACACACACATACACCCCACACATTTACACACTCACACACTCTGTTCAAAGCCCATTTCTCTTCACCATGGTTCTATTATATGGCTTTCTTCCACAAAAGCCTCCTTAGTCCCATCTCCTGCTGCCTTCCCTGAATCAACTTCTCAAGCCTTAGAGGCTCTGGGTTTTCTTTCCACCAAACAGCCCAGGCCTGTCCCATTGAGACACCAAGCCTCCCCTGAAGATACCAGGCCCAGACAGTTTGGCTCAGCCTGCTTAGGGTGGGAAGGTCCAGCCCTGGGACCACACAGAACCCACCTGGCAGGCTGGGGGAGAAGAGAGTGAGGCCAGGAGATCCTGGAAGGAGGGAGGAGGAGACTTCAGCCTCCCCCAGCTCTCCCACTGTGCTTTCCCCCAAAGCCCTCAAGATTCTGCAGAACGCCTCATCTATTCTCATCTCAGAGGGCCAGGCACTGCAGCTGCTGTGTGTTGCTGACAGCAACCCCCTGCACAGATGAGCTGGTTCTGGGGATCCCCTGCCCTGGAGTCTACCCCCATCTCCAGCACCGGGGTCTTGGAAATACCACAAGTAGTGGCTGGAGATGGAGGAGAAGTCACCTGCCGAGCTCAGCACCCACTGGGCTCCCAGCAAGTTTCCTTCAGCCTCTCTGTGCAGAGTGAGTTGCAGGACAGGTGCTGGGGGTGTCCAGCCTGGGCAGGTGTGTGCCTTTGGGAGGGCTGGGTCTGGGGACTGAGCTTCACCCCCTCTCCCTTCCCCAGAAGGCCCCCCTCCCTGCAGCTCTGAGACTGAGGAGCAGCAGGGCTCCTGGCCCCTGGTCCTCACCCTGATCAGGGGGGCCCTCATGGGGGCTGGCTTCCTCCTCACCTATGGCCTCACCTGGACCTACTACACCAGGTGAGCACAGCTGTCTCCCTGCGGGGAAGTCCAGAGAATGGCTCTGGAGTTGCCTGTGGGGCTTGGCGGTCCTGTCCTGCCTGCAGCTAAACTGTGTGACTCTCCAGGGACTTCCGTGTCGGTCCAGTGGTTGAGCCTGCGAGTTTCCACTTCAAGGGGCAAGGGTTCGATCCCAGGTTGGGGAACTAAGATAGCACATGCCTTGAGGCAGAGCCCAGAATGAATGAAATGGGTCTGCCTCTCTGACCTGAGACTGTGTTGGCTCTGCAGGTGTGGCGGCCAGTAGGGAGCTGGGCTGAGGGGTGTGGCCGAGCCTGCTCTCTGTCATGAGGAGATTCACCTGAGGATGCAGAGCCCAGAGGACAGATGTGGGGACATCACTGCGAGCTTCTCCCTGGAAACTCTCGCCTCCAACCCTGTGTTGTTTGCATCCACGAGCCTTCATTTGTAGAGATGACTGCGAGACAGTAGGAAGAGTCACTACCACTGAAAGGAGACTTTCTGACTTAACTCGCTTAGTATGAGATTACTCATGATTTTAGACGTATCAATAACTCATTGTTGGTTCTGCTTGGTTTTTGTCTTGAAAATAGTATTTTACATATGACTATTCCTCCAGTTATGTATGGATTCTAAAATACGATGACATTGCCTTTGTTTGCAAATTTTGGCTCATTCAAAGTAACGTTGATGTGAATGGTGTGATGAATTAGGAGGCCTAGCACTTTTCCCTGGTGGGTGTGGAACTGCTTCATCATACATTTGGCATATGTTTAGTTCGAGAAGGTAGCCTCAGAGAGTTCTTTTGAGTAGTTAGATGAGTTTATAGCCCATGGTCATATATGAGGGTCTCCTCTTTCACCTTCATGTAGAGGCTGTTTAGTTTCCTTCTCACTTTCCACCATAAGGGTGGTGTCACTTGCATATCTGAGGTTATTGTTATTTGTCCTGGCAATCGAGATTCCAGCTAGTGCTTCGTCCAGCCCAGCATTTCTCATGATGTACTGTGCATATAAGTTAAAAAAGCAAGGTGACAATATGCAGCTGTGACATACCTCTTCCCCAATTTTGAACCAGTCTCTTGTTCCATGTCTGGTTCTAACTGTTGCTTCTTGACCTGCAAACAGGTTGTAGGAGGCAGGTAAGGTAGTCTGGTCTTCTCATCTCTTGAGGAATTTCCCACAGTTTGTTGAGATCCACACAGTCAGTAAAGAGTCTGCCTGCAATGCTGGAGACCTGGTTCAACTCCTGGGTCAGGAAGTCCCCCTGCAGAAGGGATAGACTACCCACTCCAGTGTTCTTGGGCTTCCCTGGTGACTCAGCTGGTAAAGAATCCACCTGCAATGGGGGAGACCGGGGTATGATCCCTGGGTTGGGGAGGTCCCCTGGAGAAGGGCATGGCAACTGACTTCCAGTATTCTTGCCTGGAGAATCCCCATGGACAGAAGAGCCTTGCGGGCTGCAGTCCATGGGGTCGCAAAGCGTGGCACATGACTGAGGGAACAAGCACATCACAGCAGCACAGCACTTCTTTCCTGGTGAGTGTGGACGTGTTTCGCCATAAGGTCGGCATTTATTTAATTCTAGAAGGCAGCCTCAAAGAGTTCTCTCGATTAGCCAAGTGAATTTTCATCCCAGCATCATAACAGAACTCAGTTTCACGTTTCAGTGGGAGATAACTAATGAATTCGATCACATGAACCACAACCTGTCTAACTCAATGAAACTCTGAGCCGTGCCATGTAGGGCCACCCAAGACAGCCGGGTCATGGTGGAGAGTTCTGACAAAACGTGGTTCACTGGAGAAGGGAATGGCAAACCCTTCAGTATTGCCTTGAGAACCCCATGAACAGTATGAAAAGACAAAAAGATAGGACACTGAAAGATGAACTCCCCAGGTCGGTAGGTGCCCAATATGCTACTGGAGATCAGTGGAGAAATAACACCAGAAAGAATGATGAGCTTGAGCCAAAGCCAAAACAGCACTCAGTTGTGGATGTGACTGGTGATGGAAGTACAGTCCAATGCTGTAAAGAATGATATTGCATAGGAACCTGGATGTTAGGTCTGTGAATCAAGGTAAATTGGAAGTGGTCAATAGGGGATGGCAAGACTGAACATTGACATTTTAGGAATCAGCAAACTAAGATGGACTGGAATGGGCGAATTGAACTCAGATGACCATTATATCTACTATTGTGGGCAAGAATCCCCTAGGAGAAATGGAGTAGCCATCATAGTCAACAAAAGTGTCTGAGTGCAATACTTGGATGCCATCTCAAAAATGACAGAATGATCTCTGTTCATTTCCAAGGCAAACCATTCAATATCACATTAATCCAAGTCTATGATGCTACCCATAGTAATGCTGAAGAAGCTGAATTTGAATGGGTCTATGAAAACCTACCAGACCTTCTAGAACTAACACCCAAGAAAGATGTCCTTTTCTTTATAGGGGACTAGAATGCAAAAGTAGGAAGTGAAGAAATACTAGGAGTAACAGGCAAATTAGTCATTGGAGTACAGAATGAAGCAGGGCAAAGGCTCATAGAGTTTTGCCAAGAGAATGCACTGGTCATAGCAAACACCCTGTCCCAACAATACAAGAGAAGACTACACGTGGACATCACCAGATGGTCAACACCGAAATCAGATTGATGATATTCTTAGCAGCCAAAGGTGGAGAAACTCTAACAGTCAGCAAAAACAAGACCAGGAGCTGACTGTGGCTCAGATCATAAATCCCTTATTGCCAAATTCAGACTGAAATTGAAGAAAGTGGGGAAAACCACTAGACCATTCAGGTATGACCTAACTCAAATCCCTCACTATTATACAGTGGAAGTGACAAATAGATTTAAGGAATTGGATCTGATAGACAGAGTGTCTGATGAACTATGGACTAAGGTGGTTCATGACATTGTACAGGCGGCAATGATCAAGACAATGCCCATGAAAAAGAAATGCAAAATGGTTGTCTGAGGAGGGCTACAAATAGCTGAGAAAAGAGAGAAGCGACAGGCAAAGGAGAAAAGGAAGGATAACCTATCTGAATGCAGAGTCATAAAGAACAGCAAGGAGAGATAAGAAAGCCTTCCTCAGTAATGAGTACAAAGAAATAGGGGAAAACAATTAAATGGTGGAAGACTAGAGATCTCTTCAAGAAAATTAGAGGCACCAAGGGAATTTTTCATACAACGATGGGCACAATAAAGGACAGAAATGGTATGGACCTAATAGAAACAGAAGATAGTAAAGAGGTGGCAAGAATACACGGAAGAACTGTACAAAACAGACCTTCATGACCCAGATAATCACGATGGTGTGATCCCTCACCTAGAGCCAGACATCCTGGAATGTGAAGTCAAGTGGGCCTTAGGAAGCATCACTACGAACAAAGCTAATGGAGATGATGGAATTCCAGTTGAGCTATTTCAAGTCTTAAACGATGATGCTGTGGAAGTGCTGTACTCAATATGCCAGCGAAGTTGGAAAACTCAGCAGTGGCCACAGGACTGGAAAAGATCAGCTTTCATTCCAATCCCAAAGAAAGACAATAATGCTCAAACTATGACACAATTGTGCTCTTCTCACACACTAGTAAAGTAATGCTCAAAATCCTCCAAGCCAGGCTTCAGCAATATGTGAACTGTGAACTTCCAGATGTTCAAGCTGGATTTAGAAAAGGCAGAGGAACCAGAGATCAAATTGCCAACATTTGTTGGATCAATGAAAAAGGAAGAGAATTCCAGAAAAACATCCAACTTTTGTTGTGGGTCACAACAAACTCTGGAAAATTCTGAAAGAGATGGGAATAGCAGACCACCTGACCTGCCTCTTGAGAAATCTGTCTGCAGAACAGCAAGCAACAGTTAGAACTGGACGTGGAATAACAGACTGTTCCAAATCAGGAAAGGAGTACCTCAAGGCTGCATATTGTACCCTGCTTTTTTAATTTATATTCCGAGTATATCATGAGAAATGCTGGAGTGGATGAAGCACAAGTTTTAATCAAGATTGTTGGGACAAATATCAATAACCTCAGATATGAAGATGCATATGGCCTCTGGCCTATGACAGAAAGTGAAGAACTAAAGAGCCTCTTGATGAAAGTGAAAGAGGAGAGTGATAAAGTTGGCTTAAAACTCAGCATTCAGAAAAGTAAGATCATGGCATCTGGTCCCATCATGGCAAACAGACGGGGAAACAGTAGAAACAGTGGCAGACATTATTTTGGAAGGCTCCAAATTCACTGGATACAGAGATTGCAGCCATGAAATTAAAAGACGCTTACTCCTTGGCAGGAAAGTTATGACCAGCCTAGACAGCATATTTAAAAGCAGAGACATTCCTTTGCCGATAAAGGTCTGTCTAGTCAAAGCCATGTTTTTTTCCAGTAGTCACGTATGGATGTGAGAGTTGGACCATAAAGAAAGCTGACTGCTGAAGAATTGATGCTTTTGTATTGTGGTGTTGGAGAAGACTCTTGAGAGTCCTTGGACTGCAAGGAGATGCAGCCAGTCCATCCTAAAAGAGATCAGTCCTCAATATTCATTGAAAGCATGGATGCTGAAGCTGAAACTCCAAACTTCTGACCATCTGATGCAAGGAACCAACTCACTGGAAAATCCTCTGATGCTGGGAAAGATTGAAGGCAGGAGGAGAGGGAGACGACAGAGGATGAGATGGTTGGATGGCATCACTGACTCAATGGACATGAGTCTGAGTAAACTCCGGGAGTTGGTGATGGACAGGGAGGACTGGCGTGCTGCAGTCCATGGGATCTCAAAGAATTGGACATGACAGAGTGACTGAACTGAACTGAATCATGTGTAACCAGCAGATCAGGTGTATATGTGACAATCTGGAGGTGAAACAGGTGTCTGAAACTGGAGGGGCAGTCTGGAAGGGCTGAAGTCTCATAGGATGTGATGCTATTTACAGGTGGACAGTGTCAACAGTGAGTTGGATTGAGCTGAGTTGAATTCTGAGATGCACTGCTGGTGTCTTAGAATTGGTTGTGTGAGATGTAGTCGAACTGACAGACGCATTGGAATTGGGCCCCAAATCATCTACATTCATTTTCTTGTACTAAATCTGGAAACCCAGGGTCGTTTAACCTGACAGCACTTTGTATGGCCCCTCCCAACACCCAGCCTTACAACTGTCTTTAAACCCTTCAATTGCCACATGTGGGGATTGGCCACCATTCGTCATGGCTGCTCTAGAACATGCATCCAAGCAGGGGAAGTGTTGGGTCCTGATGTAAGCACAGGCTTGGCTTGCTGGATGAAGCCGCTTTCCTCTCAAATGTGTGGGCCAACTTACATTTCAACAACCACTGCTCCACACTTTCCCAGCAGTTGGGGTTTTGAGAGACTTTAATAGCTGGCTACTTGGAGCACGTGTAGTCATACCCTATTAGTGTCTTAACGTGCAGGTTCCTGGCTGCAGTGATGTGGGGCAGCTTTCCATTCTTTGACGGTCTCCTTATACATTGTCCTCGATGAAAGTCCTGCTCATTGGGGCCCATTTCTGTATATTTCTTTGACCTTAGGCATTTTAGAAACTCATATTTTGGCTACTGTTACTTTGATGGTTATCTGTGTCATCAGCATCTTCTACCTGATGGCTTTCAATTCGGCACTCCCAGCGGTGTCTGTTATGAAGAGTTCTTCATTTTAATCCAGCTCAGGATCTCCGCGTCCCTCTTAGAGATGGTGTTCTTCCTGTGTTGTTCGGGAATCCTGCCCCACCGCAGCTCAGGGAGATACCTGCTGCAGTATCTTGCAGCAGCTCTGCTGTTTGTCTCTAAATAGGTCTCAGCTCATCTGCACGTGACTTTGGTTCCCATATGAGCTAGGGGTGCAGTTTCACTCGACTGGCTTCAGATCCCCTGTCGCCCACAGAGTGATTGAAACGCCTATCTCTTTGTCACTTCTTTCTATCACCTTTTCTTTTACACATGACACTTCCTGTGGTTGGGGTTTATTTCTAGGTTCCCTATTCTGTTCCACTAGTCTACTGGACTATCCCTTTTTCAGTCCAAAATTTTGTTGTACTATGCTGTAATATACCCTGGAGAAGAGAATAGCAACCCAACCCAGTATTCTTGCCTGGACACTCCCATGGACTGAGGAGTGTTGTGGGCTGCAGTCCATGGGGTGGCAAAGAGTCAGACACGACTGAGTGACTAAGCAAGCAGGCAGGCTGTAATGTATCTTCACAACTTGCAGAGCCAGGCCTCACACATTGTCCTTGTCAAGGTACCCTTGCCATCCTTGAAATGTCTGCTTCCTTATAAATTTTACAGTGAGTTACTGAGTTCCACAGATGTCCACTTGGGATGTGGTGACATACGTTTTGATTCTGCACATTATTTTGAGTAGAATAGATAATTATATTCTTTTTTCAAATCCCGAATGTGGTGTATTTTCCCATTTATTTGTATCTTTAACGTCCTTCAAGACAGATTTATAATTTTCTCCATTGAGGTTTTGTATATCCTTTTGTTGTATACCTTTCTAAATGTTAGATCGATTCCAGGTATATCCTAATTTCTGATGCAACTGTCAATGGCTCTCATACTGTGTTATATTACTGTAATGTGAGAAAGTAATTGATCTCTTTTGGCTGAGTTGCAAGGCCTGTGGGACCATGGTTCCCTTACCAGGGATCAAATTCCCATCCCTTGCCTATAAGGCAGATGCTTGATCACTGGACCACAGGGAAGTCTGCAATGGATTTTCAAATTGGAATTTGCCTCAAGTTATTGTGCTCTCTTGTTAAACCTCTAAATGGATCTGTATAAACTTTTGGATTTTTCTACATGCAGAACTTTTATGAACATAAATCTTTCTTTTTTCCTTTCAATTGTTATACCTTTTACCGATATTTAATTGACTTGCTAGGGTGGAACCTATGCCTACTCCTATTAACGTATGATGTTTTCCTAAAGATACCCTTCATCTTTTTTAGGGAATTTCTCTTTTATTTCCAATGCACTGTGAATTTTATCACAAAGGCATTTGCAATCATCCAGTGTTCATTGTTTTCATCTCTGGAGACTTAATCAGTAAATCAGGGCCAGTAGCCACACTAGAAGCCACACTATGTATTGTATATTTCCACAGAGGAAATGTAACATAAGTAATTGACTATGCAGGTGTTGAAAGGCCAGTGGAGCCTGTCAACCAGGGAACACTCTCTTAGTTTTGGACCACTCTAATCTAAGCCCTCAGCTTGATGTTTTTCAAATCTTTTACATAACTAGACATGTATTCTCTCTGAGATCCAGGTATAACACTGTGTCCGGTTCAGGTGTACAATGTAATGATTTAATATATGTACATATTACAGAATGATCACCAAATGTGCCTAATTAACATTTATATCGATAAGGCTAAAAATAGACCTTTTTGTGATGAGAAATTTTAAGACATAATCTTTTGGCAACTTTCAAATATACAGTTCAGTTGTGTTAACTGTATTATTGTCCCTAAACACGTTTAATACAGTCACCATGGTGTACATTACATGTCCATGACTTATTTATTTTATTCCCGGAAATGTATACCCTCTGACCACTTTTGCCAATTTTGCCATAGACTCCACTCTCTACCTCTGAGGACCACCAGTTATTTCTCTTTATCTGTGACTTTATGTTGTTGGGGTTTTTTTCAGTTTCACCTACCTGTGAGATCATACAGTATTTTTCTTCCTCTGTCTAATGTATTTCATTACCCTAATGCCCTCGTGTACCATCCATGTATTGTAAAGGCAGGATTCCTTCTCTTTTATAGCTGAAGAATGATCACGAGTATGCACACACCACAGTCTCTTTATTCATTCTCTCATCATTGGATATGGAAGTTGTTTCCATGTCTTCAATAATGTACATAGCGCTTCCATGAACATGGAGTGAATATATCTTTTCAAATTGCCATTTTCATTTTCTTGAAAGGCCCCAAAGCGAAAGTGCTTGAGGTTCTCGTTTTAGTTTTGAAGAACGTGCAGTGTTCCCCATAGTGGCCGCACCAATTCACATTCCCGCCAGCAGTGCCCAAGGGTTCCCTTTACCCCACGTGCTCACCAACACTGCTTGTTTCTTATCCTTTGACCGTCCCAGCTTGACATTTGCTGGACACCAGCTGCTGTGAAGGTGTGCTGCACAGCCCTGTGGCTCCTGGCCTTCTCCAGTGCCTGCTTGTCCAGCAATGTTCCCGCAACAGGTGAGGAATGAAGGCGAGAGCTCGTCTCCTCTTGTTCACCTGGACCCTGGGCAGGGCCAGTCCAGGGTTCTGTGGAGCCTGACATTGACTCAAGGGTTCGGATCCCTCCTTAGGAAAAAAAAAAAACAGTGTCACCGAATACAATACAGACATGGCTCCCAAATACAAAATGTGACCCCCAGGTCTCCGGTGCGGCTCTGAAGTGTTTTCAGGGACTGAGAACAAAGAGGAAATGAACAAAGAAGCTGGCATATCTCTTATCAATCAGTAAATTCCAAGAACTCGTGAATCTGTGAGCCAGGAACTGTGGATGGAGGCCAAATACATATTTCCTAAAAGTCTCAATATCACAGGCACATCACATCTGAGTTTCTTTTGAATGAGAAATCTACGTAATCAATCACAAAACATAAAATGCTGAAAACCAAAAGATAAGACATATATTGCAGACTATTTTCCTTTCGTCCTTTCCTTTTACAACCATGACCTAGGGCTTGTAGGGTCTTAGTTCCCAGACCAGGGATTGAAGCTGGGCCAGAGGCAGTGAGAGTGCAGAGTGCTAAGCACTGGGCCACCATAGCACTCTTCTCAGAAGTCAGAAACACCTATCACACCTGCATAACACCTGTTCCCCATACTTTTGGTCTGATCCTCTTTGATTGCCTCGTTTTAGGAGAATAATCATGTATATTAATGAATATGAATATTCTACTAATAAGGTGTTAGTTAGCCGTGTCTGACTTTTGTGATCCCATGGGCTGTAGCCTGCAAGGGCCCTCTGTCCATGTAATTCTCCAAGCAAGGATATTGGAGTGGGTTGCCATTCCCTTCTCCAGGGGATCTTCCTGACCCAGGAATCGAACCTTGGTCTTCACACTGAGGGCAGATTCTTTACCATCTGAGCTAGCAGGGAAGCCCATTATACGAGGAAATAAAATTAATTATATTATGTCGAAAATAGAGTAGAAAGAAGATGCAGTATTTCCACTGGCACGATTGATTGACGGACATTTCTTTTCGTTTCTGTAGTTTAAAAAAGTAAAAAATATATTAATATTTCTATCTAACTATAAAAGAAACTTTCCATCAGTCCCATGGCTTCTTCCTGAAAGTGTCTAAAATGTTTATGATCATAGTCAAACTTGTGAAACTTAAAGAATTTTTTCCTGAAAGGGCAGCAAGTTCACAGGTTTTTTCCACACATGACTTAAGCCTTCCTGTGGCTTTGAAAAGAAGGCCATCCAGAGTGAGGGGTCGTGAACTGTTTCTGTGTGAGGTCTGGACTTTGGGGTCTCAGCTGAATGGGGCAAAGTTCTGCCATTATCACCCCACTTTGCATGGGCCTGTGTCCCCATCAGCAGTTCCCACAGACCCTCAGATCCATGAAGACGCACAGCCCGTGTGCCCTGTTCTGGAAACCCTTCTGGGCAAAAGAGCTTTTCACGCTCAGCTTTTCTTCCTGGGTTCCACCCTCCACAGTGTGTGAATCTTCCTGCCCAAGTCTGAATGGTTTTGAGAAATCTTTCAGTGTTCTTTTCCGGAAAGTCCAGTGTTTCTGTGTTGCAGGGTTGGTCCCACCCGATGACCAGGGCTGGACCCCGTTTCTCTTTTCTGGTTGTGCCGGCCGCTGGGCGCTCTCACCATGGACCTGAGCATCACTGGACGGGTGGTCATGTTAGAGCCACGTGCTGTGAAGCCTCTCGGCCTCTGGGGGCCTCAGGATCTCCCGCTGCAGGCGTGGGGTGTGGGGTGGAGGGGTGGGACCTTCTGCCTCCTCAGGGCCGCCCCTCCTCCACGGCATGGGGCATCCAAGTTCCCCTTCTGCGCTTGGCCAAGGCTCTGTCTCTGTCACCCTCTGGCTTCCTGTTGGGGCTTCCTCGTTCCCTCCCCACATTTGGCGCGCTTCCCTCCCCTGCAGAGGGACCTGAACCGGCTCTGTGCTGGCGGATGCCGACATGGTGCCCCTGCTGCGGCTGCTCCCCCTGCTGCCGCTGCTGCCCCTGCTGTGGGGGGGTGAGTGGGGGAGCGGAGGGGGACGGGGCTTACTGGCTGGTGGAGGGGGGCACACGTGGGGAGGGGCTGGAGCTGCCGCTGAGCCTCTGTGTCCCCCAGGGTCCCTGCAGGAGCTTCCAGGGTACGAGCTCCGAGTGCAGGAATCAGTGGCGGTGCAGGCGTGCATGGACGTCCACGTGCCCTGCTCCTTCTCCTATCCCTGGAGTTCCGGGAAATTCCTGGTATTCCTCTGACGAACCCTTCATCTACTGGTTCCGGGAAGGAGACCGCCATTACAGTGATGCTGTGGCCACAAACGACCGAAAGAAACGAGTGAAGTCAGAGACCCAGGGCCGATTCCGCCTCCTGGGGACCCCAGGGACAAGGACTGCTCCCTGAGCATCCAAAGAGGCCAGGCTGAGCGACTCAGGAGTCTACTACTTGCGAGTGGAGAGAGGATCTCTGAAATACAATTACAGAGAGAAGCAGCTGAATTTGCAGGTGACAGGTGTGACGGGGGGCCCAGGAGAGGACCCTGGCCTGTGGAGACTCCTCTATTAGAACAGGAATGGGGTATAGGAGCCCTCCACACTCCAGGTCTTGGGGTTGGAGGGTTCAGGAGAAACCCAGAACTGGGAATGAGTTGTGACCCTCACCCTCTGGGTCCCCACACCCCTGCGTCCAAGCATCTCCCTCTGTCTCCTCATCTCCTTTTCTCCAGGGAAACCCAACATCCAGTTCCTGGAGCCTCTGGAGTCCGGCCGCCCCACACCTCTGACCTGCAGCCTGTCGCTGGTCTGTGATGGGCCACACCCTCTCCTGTTCTCCTGGGCGGGAGATGCCCTTGATGCCATGAACCCAGACACCCTCCACTCCTCGGAGCTCACCCTCACCCCGAGGCCCCAGGACCACGGCACCAACCTCACCTGTCGGGTGACACTCCAGGGAACGCAGGTGACCCTGGAGAGAACCGTCCTGCTCAACGTCTCCTGTGAGCGTGGAGGGGTGGCGGGGTCCCTGAGGGCGGTGGGGTGTGTGTGTGTGTGTGTGAGTGTGTGAGTGTGTAGAGAGAAGGCCAGCCCACTCTTCTTTGGGTCTGCGCCCTGGGAGCTGAGGTGGGGAGTGGCCGTGAAGGACAGCACCCCCCTTCCTGGTTTCCCTCCTGGGGTGCTGGTCAGTTTCCATCCCACTCCTCCCTCTGCAGCAAGCCCATGTCTTTCTGCCCCAGATGCCCCGAGGAACCTCCGCATCAGCCTCTCCTTCAGAAACATCACAGGTAGGACAGGACCTCTCCTCTCCAGGGCTGGGTCCTGCTCCTGGGACCACCACCAAGGGGTAGCAGGGGAGTGGGCTTGAGGGTGATCAGATATGGGAAGAGCAAGGAGAAAATCCCCACCCCGCCCCACCTCCCATGCACTAGACCACACACACATGCAATACACACAGAGACACACACACAGGCACACACACAGAATACACACATGACCATGCACTGAGACACGCACAGAAACGCCCACACACACAGGCGCACACACATCACACATGTCCACATACACACAGTTATACCCACAGCACAGGCCCCCACCATGCACACATACACAGGTGGACATACACACGTGCACTCATGCACACATACACATAGGCACACATACACCCCACACATTTACACACTCACACACCCTGTTCAAGGCCCATTTCCTTCACCATGGTTCTATTATGTGGCTTTCTTCCACAAAAGCCTCCTTAGTCCTATCCCCTATTGCCTTCAGTGAATCAACATCTCAAGCCTTAGGCTCTGGGTTTTCTTTCCACCAAACAGCCCAGGCCTGTCCCTTTGAGACACCAAGCCTCCCCTGAAGATACGAGGCCCAAACACATTGGCTCAGCCTGCTTAGGGTGGAAAGTCCAGCCCTGGGACCATAGGGAACCCAGCTGGCTGGCCTGCGGAGGAGACAGTGAGGCCAGGAGATCCTGGGAAGGAGGGAGGAGGAGACCTCAGCCTTCCCCAGCTCTCCCACTGCTTTCCCCCAAAGCCCTCAAGATTCTGCAGAACACCGCCTCTATTCTCATCTCAGAGGGCCAGGCGCTGCAGCTGCTGTGTGTTGCTGACAGCAACCCCCCTGCACAACTGAGCTGGTTCCAAGTGTCTCCCACCCTGGAGGCCGCCCCCATCTCCAGCACCGGGGTCCTGGAGCTGCTGTATTCAGGAACTACAGAAGCAGAGCTCAGCTGCCAGGCTCAGAACCCGCTGGGCTCCCAAAATTCCTCCCTGAGCCTCTTCGTGTTCTGTGAGTGTGGGGTCCCCTGGAGAAGGACATCGGGGTTCCAGGGAGGGGAGGGGTGCCCCTGATCCCTCCCATCTCTCCCCACAGCGCCCCCAGAGCTGCTGGGCCCCTCCTGCTCCCAGGAGGACGAGGGTCTGCGCTGCAGCTGCTCCTCCCAAGCCCGGCCGGCCCCCTCCCTGCGCTGGCGCCTGGGCGAAGGGCTGCTGGAGGGGAACTTCAGCAATGCCTCCTTCAAGGTCACCTCCAGCTCCGCTGGGCCCTGGGCCAACAGCTCCCTGAGCCTCCACGAAGGGCTCAGCTCCGGCCTCAGCCTCAGCTGCGAGGCTCTGAACATCCATGGGGCCCGGAGCGGGTCTGTCCTGCTGCTGCCAGGTCAGGAGTCTGTTGGGGGGAAGAGGCTTAGAGGGGCAGGAGTTATGATCCTAGAAGATGATACTTGGTGGGGAGAGGGGCTGGGGTCACGGCAGAAGGTGCTTTTTAGGACAGGAGGCTCCTTCTCAGGCCTGAAGAGGCTCTCCAGAAAGTTCTGCAAGGAGGCGGGAGGGCACGAGACTGAATCTTGGGAGCGTGATCATCTCCTGGCCGTCTTCCCTGCAGGGAAGCCTGCATTCCTGGTCGCTGGGGCTCTTGGAGGCGCTGGCGCCATGGCCCTGCTGTGCCTGTTCTTGTGCCTCCTTTTCTTTTTCATGTAAGTCTGTGTTCTTGGGGACGTATAGGGAGGTGTGTGGTAGGGAGTGTGGAAAGAGGTCCCTAATCGCAGAAATGCAGAGAAGCGTAGATTAGGTTCAGAGTTGGGTAACAGCCTTAGCAAGATTTAATTCCCATGCATTAAGGTGTACAGTTCATTAGCTTTTAGTCTATTCAGAGCTGCGTGTCTTTGACAGTGATTTTGACAGAATTTTTGCATTAGCCCCAAATGAAAGAGAAACCAAAAGGAAATCCACACCCGTGGTCAACCCCTCCGTTCCACCCTCTGCCCTAGGCAACCGCCAGGCTGTTTCCCATCTGTCTAGAGTTGTCTGTTCTGGACATTTCAAATAAGGGCAATCATAAAATATGCGGTCCCAGGTGACTGACTTCTCTCACTTTGTGTGATGTTTTGAAGGTTCATGCGTGGCAGTCCTTCACTCCTGTTTTTTAAAAAAATTAATTCATTAATTTTTGGCCGTGCTGGGTCTTGGTTGTAGTACACAGGCTTCTCATTGCCGTGGCTTCTCTGATTGCAAAGCGCAGGCTCTAAGGTGTGCTGGCTTCCGGAATTGCAGCTCGAGGGCTCTAGAGCGCAGGCTCAGGAGCTGTGGCGCACAGGCTTAGTTGCTCAGAGCCACGTGGATCTTCCCGGACCAGGGATCGAACCTGTGTCCTTTGCATTGGCAGGCAGATTCTCATCCCCTCTGCCACCAGGAGATGTCTCCGTCATTCTTTCTTATTTCCAAACAATGTTCCCTCGGATGAATGGAGCACATTCTACTCATCTGTTCATCCACTGATGGACATTTGGGTTGTTTTGGCCACCATGTGTCAATAATAATGACATTCATGTACAAGTTTGTAAGTTGAGTCTCTAGTGATGGAAATTCAGTCTTGGCCAAAGTCCTGGTCATCCAAGAAGATGAAGCGCTTACTTCCGTGTCAGGAAGGCCTCTGGGTCCACTGTTTCAGGGTCTGGATGCCCGAGCATCATATTGGGGGCGGTGGGGGGCAGCTTGCCCACCTTTGCCTGAGCCGCCCTGACTGCAGCACACCGAATTCTTCTCTTAGACTGAAATCCCGCAGAAAGCAGGCAGCCACGAGACCAGAGGGTGTGGAGGATGAAGACCCGGTCATGGGTACCGTCGCCTGGGTGAGTGATGCGGGCGTCTTCTCCAGCCGTGGGGGCCCCAGGCGTGTCCATTTGGCAGACTCAGGCTGTCAGTAGTTCCTGCTCCTTTCCGCTCCCCCAGGCAGACACCTGGGAGCTGGCTCCCCTTGCGTTCTTCCCCTTCATCTCCCAGGCCCAGTGGTGCTCTGCTGACCACTGAGCCTATTCACTTCTTTACTGGATACAGGCTGCCAGAACTATCTCCCCCTCAAACCAGTACTTTGCCAGCCATTCTGGAGTCTCAAAGCTGTTGCTCCCTTTGCTTAGAGAATCAAGTCATAATCGTTGGTCTGATATATGATGTCCTTCCTGGGGTCTCTCCTGACAGCTGCTCCAGCCACTGGTCCTGCCCTAGGGTCCAGCTACACTGGCCTTCTCCCTGTGTCCAGAGAGATCTATTCCCTTATGACTCGGATGCCTTTGAATATACAGTTCCTTCTACCTGAACTAGGCTTCCTTGGTAGTTCAGATGGTAAAGAATCCACCTGCAATGCAGGAGACCTGGGTTCAATCCCTGGGTTGGGAAGATATCCTGGAGAAGACAATGGCTACCCAGTCTGTATTCTGGCCTGGAGAATCCCACGGAGTATACACTCCACGGGGTTGCCAAGAGTCAGACATGACTAAGCAACTTTCCCTTCACTACTTGAGCTGCCCTCCCTTTCGCAGATCAACCATCCACCTTGCTGCCTCCTTCCAGCTGCAAGGTCAGCATCTCTTACTCTGGGAACCTTTGTCTTCTCCCTTCCTTCTCTCCATCCACCGAGTCCTGTGTCCATCCCCGACACAGGGTTACTATCACACATCACTGCATTGATCTGTCTCTACCTTCTCATCGTATAAGTAAAGTCCTTGAGAACGAGGGCTGTAATTTTCTCTCACACCATCCCTGTCCAGCAAGACCCCTGTTCCCTTTTTAAAAATTGAGCTTGTGTTGCCCTAAATGGAATTATCCAAAATGCTTTGTTCATCACCGAGCTAGTATCAATGGAACAAGCAGTATTCACTTTTACTTACTCATCGTTACACATGATATGATAAACACGTGTAAACCCACCATCCAACCTGAGACTTAAAACATCGATGATAACTTTCATCTACCCTTCTACTCTGACCCGCCCCCAGTAACCACTGCTTCGAATCTTTTGTTGCTGGTTTTACCACATATATGTTTACCCAAAATATACACTCTTTAGTTTAATTGCTTCTGAACCTTCCAAGGGTGTCATGTGCCAGGTACGCTTCTTGGACTTGCCTTGTAGATACAGTCTTATATAGCAAAGATTCACTCACATTTTTGCACAAAGTTGCAGTTTCCCATTGTCAATGATGCATTTTACGATTATGTCTATTATCTAAGCTCCTATTGATGGACATTGGAGTCGTTTCCTGGTGTTGCAATTACAAACATTCCTTATTCGTGTCTCATTGTATTCACATGCAAGAGTTTTCCTTTAGCATTACTTAGGAATTTAATTACTAGGTCACAGGGTCTGTAAAGTTCCTATTTAGAAGATCATGACAAATATTTTCCAAAGCAACTGTGTTCACTCATATTCTCATCTATGCCTATCAGATTCTGTTGATCTATAATCTCTCCAACACTTGGTTTCCTCAATTTTTTTTTTTCAGTCATGTCACGTTCTCACTATGGTGTTGATTTGCATTTCCTTGGTTACCAACGAAGATGAAAATCTCTCTACAGCTTCAGTGGCATATGAACATCTTTTCCATAAAATGCCTGGTCCCATTGACAGCCCATTTTCCTACTGAATGTTTGACCTTTTCTTATTAAATTTGAGAGCTTTATACATGTTTATGCTTTTTAATAGATTATATATATTGTAAATATCTTCTCGCAGTGAGTAGCTCATACTTTACCTTTTTAAAGGTGACGTTTGATGATAAGTTCTTAATTGTAATAAGAACTTTGGGGTTTAAGAAATTCTTTCCCATCTTAAGATGTAGAAAGATATTCGAGGATAGTTTCTACTAAGTTTTCTGTTTTCCTTTTGACATTTAAAGACTTCATCCATGGGAAGTTGATTTTTCTGTGTGGTGTAGTGTTGACCTATATCTATTCCTTCTTTTTGTGCAAAATAGTCCTTCACTTCCTCCCCTGAGGATGTGCCATTCATCAAAATTCCACACGTGGGTGGTCCTCTTTCTGTGACCTCTTCTATTCCAATGATCAATTTTAGTGTCCTTGAGTCAGAACTGTGTCTACATTCAACAGTCTATAAGCTCAAAAATAAGTCCTGGTATCTGATAGAGCAAGTCCTTCTCCAGATTCTTCTTTCAAAGTTGTCTTGTCTATTCTTGGACCTCTGCTGTTCTATTTAAATGTTAAAATCAGTATGTCAAGTTCCCCAAAACACTCCTGTTGGAGTTTTGATTGGAATTGCATTGAACCTATAGGTCAATCCAGGAAGAATGTATTTGTTTGTGAATTCAAGTCTTCTAATCCAAGAGAATAGATTAACTCTATTCATTTAAGTCTTTAAAAGAAAATGTTTTCAAGAATGATGGAGAATTCCTTCACACAGGTCTTGGTCATCTTTTGCTATTCTAGTTATTCTATAACAATAACTAGTATTAAAAAAATTTTTTTTCTTCCTAAATACTACTTATTTCTACTACTGTACATGCATTTTTCTGATTGCTCATTGCTATATGCAGAATGAAAAATAATTCTTTTTAAGTGTGAAGGTTTATTTTGTAATTTAAAAAAATCTCAAATTGGTCTTGAGTGTCATTTAGATTCTTGTTGCTTGGGTAGCTGGAAAATTCTTATATCTTACTTGTAACCCTGCTGAACCATCCTTTTTCAGAGATAAAGATACCATCTGAAAAACTTGTGATATTCTTGCTTTTAATTGTCATGGCTTGTATGGATAGTCTTCGTCAGGCTAAGGAAGTTCTTTTCTATCACTAAATAACTTTAAGTTTATATCATACATCTCAGTTGAACTTTTCAGATATATCCACTGATATGATTTTCCCTATAATCTGTTACCAGTGGTGAGTGAAACGGTTCAACATTTTTTATTTTGAAACTAGCATTCCTGAGAAAAGATGAAATTGTTCACAGTGAGTGTTTTTTTGTTCTTTTTCTAAAACTCTAGTAGATTCAGTTTGTTAATATTTTGTTGAGCACTTTTGCATCTGTATGCCAGAGTAAAATGCACCTCTGTCTTCCTTTCTCCTCGTGTTTTCTTCTTTGGGTATCAAGATAACATTGAGGAATTGTAGCATCTTCCCATTTTTACTATTAATATTATCTGAAAGAGAGTGTATAAAATTGAAATGATCTGCTTCTTGAATGATTAATAAGTATACTCGTATAGGCCGCCTGGGTCTGCCCTTGTCTTTATATGTGGTTTTTCTAACTCAGTCACTTTGTGTGTCCATTAACACACAGTGTGTTACAGATAACAGTTTAGAGATAACAGTTTGTTCATTTCATCCAAGTTTGATAATTTGTTGACAAAAGGTTATAAGTAGTATTCTCTTAATTGCATATTGTTTAATTAGGATTAATTCCCCTTTGGGGGCTTCCCTGGTGACTCAGGTGGTAAAGAATCCGCCTGCGATGCAGGAGACTGGGGTTTGATCCCTGGGTCGGGAGGATTCAATGGCAACCCACTCCAGTATTCCTGCCAGGAAAATCCCATGGACAGAGGAGCCTGGTATGGCTACACTTCATAGTACTGTGGCAAAAGAGTTTGTCAGACAGAACTTAGCAACTAAGCAACAACAACTTAGCTTATTAGTACATAGCACCCTTCTTTCATGGTAAAAGTTTTTATGGATAAATGTCTCTCAGAACACCACTTTAATTTCACCTCACACATTTTGAAATGTGTTATTTTAATACCATTCAGTTCTAAACATTGCGAAACCTATTGTGATTTTTTGGGGGAATCTTAAATTATTGGGGATTTTTAAAAACTCAAATGTAGGGGACTTCCCTGGTGGTCCAATGGCTAAGACTCTGAGCTCCCAATGAAGGGGGCCCAGGTTCGATATTTCGTCAGGGAAATAGATCCCACATGCTGCAGCTAAGACCCAGTGCAGCCAAATAAATAAATTTTTTAAAAATATTAATAAAAAAATCCAAATGTATGGGGATTTTAAAACATCTTTCCATCCTTAAATTCTAATTAAATTGAGTTTTGTCAGAGTACATTGTTTTGATGATACCTACTTTTTAACTTTGTTGAGACTTTATCTGTGACTTGGTTATGTGAAGAATTTCTGTAAATAGTTCCTATATGCTTAAGAAGTATATATATTTTTTCTATTTCATAAATTCCAACTGAGGTCAATAACCCAGTGTGTGTTCATTGTATTGTTCAAATCCAAATCTTTACTAATAGGTCTTCCTAAACTATCATTATCTGAACTCTTATGATAGTTTACTTGTCAATTTTCCCCTGGAGTTCAATCAAATATATTTCTTACAGATGATGTACTTTTAAATTAAAAGTGTATAGTATCGTATCTTCTCACGTTTAACCACACCTTGTGATTGTCTCTGTCCCTAGTGATACTTTTTGTTTCAAATCTATTTGGTTAGATCTTAAGATAGACACACCACTTTGTCATTGGTTAGTTAGATATCTGGTATTTTTCCATCCTTTCCTCTCCCCACCCACCTCTAACATTTTTTTTTTTAATGCTTTAGCAATGATTCTTTTGAATAGTATATTTTGTTTTTTCTTAATTTTATTTATGATTTTTGGCTGTGCTGGGTCTTCGCTCTGCACAAGCATTTCTCTGGCTGTGGCCAGCAAGGGCTACTCTCTAGCTGTGTACACAGGCTTCTCATTGCAATGGCTTCTCTTGTTGTGAATCTTGGCCTCTAGAGCACAGGCTCAGTAATTCTGGTGCAAGGGTTTATTTGCCACGAGGCATGTGGGATCTTCCTGGACTCAGGGATCGAACCTGTGTCTCCTACACTGGCAGGCAGATTCTTTACCACTGAGCCACCAGGGAAGCCCTATAACCAGGTATTTGAAAATCCAACTTGACATTCTGTGTCAAGTTCACGCTATTTGTATTTATTGTGGTTCTTGATATACGTGGACTTCTTTGTGCTATTTTCTCTTCTCCTTTTGCTTGGTTCCATTTTTTTCAACATTTCATTTTCTCCTCTCTTATTAAAAAAAAAGTGACATCTCTGTCTTACACCTAACAAAAAGAACTCGAGTGCTTTTATATCTTTTGGTGTCCCCTCCATCCACCTTCTACGGCCACGCTGGTTCTTTCTCTAGATCTCCAGTTTCTATTCTGCATAATTATGAACACACTCAACATTTTTCTATTCTCCGGTCATTAAAAAAAAATACACAACTACACATTTCACTGAGGTAATCTGATCACTTTTGTATCTTATATTCACTGCGTGTGGTTTCTTAGTTTTCTTATTTTTATTTGCATTCTTTGTATTTGAGTTCTTTCTCCTAACGTGTTTTTAACTTGGTATTTCCTGTATTGAGACTTGTATCTGAAATATTTTTATGCCCCCACAATTGAATTTCATTTGGTAGGCTCTCAATTCCAGGATCAAGGTGATTTCCTTTGGATGCTCTGAACACTTGCTTCATTGTTTCTTGTACCCGGTATCCCTGTTAGAGGTCTCAAGTCTCACACAGAGTGGCAGGTAATCCACTCATTCTCCCTGGAAACATTTGCATGTTTCTCCTTGGTTTTGACAGTCTTGAGATGAACTGTACTTTATTTGGTTGTGGGCTTTTCCTTGTGTTTGCGAGGTACTTTGTGCTGACATGGTTCACTTTTTCTGTAATTCTGACAATTTTATCTCCACTATTTTTGTCCAAACATCTCTTCTGCTTTTGGTTTCATTTTTATCTCATTTGGGGACTATTGGGACTTCCCTGGTGGTTCAGTGGTTAAGACTCCATGCTCCCAGTGTAGAGACACAGGTTTGCTCTCTGGCCGGGGAACTAAGATCCCACATGCCGGGGGTGTGGCCCCCCGAGAAAGCATGTCATCTGGGGACTATTATCATCTGAATGTTGAGATTTTCTATTTCCTTCATCATTCATAACTTTTATTTTCATGTGTTCTGGTCGTCATCCTCCCCTGCTTCCTTCTATGGGAGACTTCAAAGGTTTTTCCAGCTCCCTGATGTACTTGAATTGTATTCATTCTGTTCTGCATCCCACCATTGGGTTCTTCCTATTTTTATATCTCAGACCTCATATTTCCATGTTTTACAGAACTGCACCCACATTTCCTTTTTATGTAACTTACATGATTACATAACTTCTGGTTCTACATTTTATGTACATAATTACTGATGTGTATAATTTTCTTTTCCAGTCTTACTGAGATATATTGGACATATAGCATTGTATAAGTTTAAGGTGTACAGAATATTGAATTGATTTACATACATCATGGAATGACTAGCCTAATAAGATTAGTGAACATCCATCATCTCCTATAAATAAAAAATTAAAGAAATAGAAAAAAAAATTTTCCTTGGGATGAGAACAGTTAGGATTTACTCTGAATAACTTTCATATATAACATAGAGCAGAGTTAATTCTAATGATTATGTTCTACATTACCTCGCTAGTGCTTATTTATCTTATAACTGGAAGTTTGTACCTTTTGACCGCCTTGATTCAGTTTCCCCATCCCCACCTTCTGCCTCTGGTAACCACAAATCTGATCTCTTTTTCTGGGGGTTTGCTTGTTTCTTCGTTTTTGAAGTGTAAGTGATTCGATATTTCTGTTTCAAAAATGATCATCACGCTGTCTAGTTACAATATGTCACCATTCTGAGATATTACATCGTTGCTGAGTGACTGTTTTTTTTTTATTTGGAGGATAATTGCTTTACAATGTTGTGTTGGTTTCTGCCATTTAACAATGTAAGTCAGCCACAAGTGTACACGTGTCCCCTCCCTCTTGAACCTCCCTCCCACCCCTCTAGGTTGTCTCAGAGCACCAGGTTGAGCTCCCTGTGTTACACAACAACTTCCCACTTGCTATCTAGTTTACCTGTGAGAATACACAGAGAGAACAGACTCGTGTTGGACACTGCTGGCGAAGGAGAGGATGGGAGGGATTGAGAGAGTAGCGTAATTTCTTATTCTCACCTTTACGATGTAACGTCAGCACTTACTCCTCTTGGTGCATTTATCATGCTGAGTTTTAAACTCTTGATCAAAGTGTTCTAATACTTGTATTTTGAAGGTACATGATGTTCCCAGCCTCCTTTGGTTGGTTTTTCTTCCAGGACATTTACACTTTGCAGGTGCTCAGTCCTCTGACCTGGTGGGGGGCGCATATTCCCCAGGGATGTTAGCTTTTTGGTCTGGACTGTTGATTGGGTGAAGGTGAAGGGCAGATGCTGGCCTGTGTTGGCTCAAAGGAGTGATGGGGACCAGTCGCAGGGTGGAATGCTCGGGGCACCACAACCACTGTCCACCAATTTCACTTCCTGCCCCCCACCCCCACCACTGAAAAAGCAGCGTAAGTCACCCCTTTGCCTTCCAACCTCAAGGAGAAGGAGCTTTGGATTTTTATCTAAAATCTCTGTGGATTTTGATCCACCAGACTCTGGAGTTTGGAAAGAAGAAAGGGAGGACAAGAGTCCCAAAGGCCAGTGAGGCTCCACGGCATCTCTCCTTCTCTTCACCCCAGGGAGCCTTCGGTGCTCATCCACCATTTACCTCTGGACACATGCACATTACCGTCTTGTCCATGCTCTCTGAATTCTGCAGGCAATGATTGTCCTAAGGCGAGGGTGGAGGAGAGAAAGGAGCAGAATTCAAGCACATCTGAGGGAACCTGTTCTTCCTCCCGTCATCAAGCCAGCCTCCCTAGCCCTGGGCTGTAGCATGTCACCTCCCCAGCCCCATGTGTTCAATTTACTTCCCCCCAGGAACCTCAGGGTGATTAATCAATCGACAATTGATTATAAAATTTTGTCATCCCGTAGTTCCATCTATAGTTTTTGATTGTTGGATCTTGGTGAACAGAGCCAGTGGTATGTGTGAATTCGCTACCTGACAGGAACCCTGATAGAGCTTTGTTTTCCCCATTAGGTTGTTGTTGTTGTTGTTGTACAGCCACTAAGTCGTGTCAGACTCTTTACGACCCCGTGGACCGCAGCACCCCATGGACTGTCCTCCACTATCTCCTGGACTTTGCTCAAATTCGTGTCCATTGAGTCAGTGGTGTTATCTAACCATCTCATCCTCTCTCTCTACTTCTCCTTTTACCTTCAATCTTTCCAGCATCAGGGTTTTTTTTCCTGATAAGTCGACTCTCTCAACCTTTCTGTAACTTTGATACTGTAGGCAGAATAGTAAAGCAATGAGCTGCATAGTCCCTGGAGTTCATCCTCCTGTGTCCAAGTGCTGGACTCAACCACTTCTGAGCTGTGTGACCTTGGCCAAATTAGTTAACCTCTCTGCTTCTTTATTTTCTCTTCTGGAAAGGAGCCCACTGCTATGCTGGTACCTATTTCATTGGGTTGCTACGAGAAGTGCTTAGAAATATGCCTAGGTCATGGGAAATTGCTAACAACTCTTACCTAATGTCACTATACCCCTCTCTGACAAGGAACTGGGCGTGCAAGCAGGTATTTCGGGCTGTTTCACTTCCTCATATATCCTCATTTGAAAGAACAGCACTTAATGGCACCTAGCTCATAACCAGCACTCAGCAAAGAGGTGTTGGATGAAGGAATGAACTTAGTGCTTTCTCCTGTTTATTCATCTGAGCTGCATCTTGTCTTATGCATGCTCAGTCACCTGATCGTGTCTGATTCTTTGCAACCCCATGGACTGCAGCCCACCAGGCTCTTCTGCCCATGGGATTTCCAGGCAAGAATACTGGAGTGGGTTGCCACTTCCTCCTGCAGGGGATCTTCCTGACCAGGGATGGAATCTGCGTCTTGCACTGGCAGGTGGATTCTTTACTACTAGCATGACCTGGGAAGCCCATGTTGTCTTATGAGGATAAATTCAACCCCCTCTTAATATATGGTAAGGCTATTTAGACACATGGTCTTATTTCTCCCTCTTTGGCTACGGAAGGGTCAACACACCTAGCTGTTTTGTGATGTCATCTTGCTCATGCAATATGGACAGCTCTGTCTAGATATGCTATTTTTTTTCTGAGGTTGTGAAACCGTTTTTTCCCGACCTGGAATTCTTTTTCTTTTCTTTATGAGCTACTATTTGAAGGCTAATGTTGCTTTTGACACACTCGTCTATAGCACGATGGCATGTGTGGACAGACTTGGAGAAAAGAGAACGGCATACCAGTGTCTGGGCACCCTCTTTTCTTGGAGACATGGGTCCTGCTTTATTTTCATTTCTGTTTTATGGGACCCAGGTCCAAGAGCCAGAATTGCCATCTCTTCTGGTTTCTGCATAAACTGGTTCATAAGTCACACCAGAGTTAGAATTTAGCTGTGTTTACTTGTCTCTAATCCAGTCTTCCTGGCAGACTGCAAACTGCCTGAGGTCAGGGTCTATGTCTGTTTTCTCACACTGCTCATTTGGCCTTTCACCCAGGACTTGGTACCGGGTACACTGTCAAGAAAACAGCAGGCCTGGGTTTGAATCCTGGCTCTGTCGTCCACTCGAGGAGTGACCTTGGGCAAGTTACTTCACCTCTCCCCCACCTCAATTTTCCTACCTGTAAAATGGGAATAATAAGAATATCACTCCTACTGGGTTTCTGTGAAGGTTAAATAGGATTCATAAGCCTGCAATACAGCCCAGTCAATCTTGACAAAATTATAAATGAATGAGTGAATATTTGAGTTCACAGGAAGCATGTGAGGAAGAAGAAGATGAATGAATAAACATCCCATCTGCTGAACTTTCCTTTGGGGCTCATGCCTGCTTACTCCTTCTCTGACTCCTTTTTCTCCCTTTTTCTCAGGGTTCCAGGCAAAAGCCTTGCCCAGACAGCCCCCCTGACCAGATGGTGCTGTCCCCTGCAGAGGACGCCCCACCCCCAGGGGAACAGGAAGAGCTCCATTATGCCTCCCTCAACTTTCATGAGATGACATCTCGGGAGCCTCAAGACCAGGAGGCCACCAGCACCGAGTACTCTGAGATCAAAACGAGCTAATGAGGACTCATCCAGACCTTGGCCCCAGCTGGGGGAACCACAGCATCTATGGGGACAAGGAGAGGTCAGGGACTAGTTGATGAAGCCTTGGTGGCAATATTTAACTCCTGTATGAGTGTCCCCAGGTAGAGCAGAAAGAAGACAGGTGATGGGATTAGAGAAACAGGGTCACAGGCAGGTTCCAGCACTTCCTAAAGCATTGTCATCAAGCAATTCAGTCCACCTCTCTGTGTCTCGGTTTTCTGTTCTGTAAATCAGAGATCATGTGTCTTACCTCCAAGTTGGTGCACATTAAAGAAAGAACATATAAAAGAAAAAAAATAAAGGGGGAAAACCTCAAAGGAAGAAAGGGAAGAACATATTATAACCAACGAACAGAGGTCCCATCACATGGCGTGTGCCTAGTGTCCGGTTCCTCTTCCTGAACAGAAAGGTCCTCCCATCAAGTTCTTCTGAGGGTGACTAGTGTTGACTTGAAACAAGTGGACAGCCAGCTATTTCCCAGCAAAGATGAGTTTAATTTGGCATTAGCCCAGAATTGCAGCTTGGGGTCTGCAACCATGGAGAGCCATGTGCAAATTCCAATTGAAGGAGGGAAGGAGACCGCTTTTATAGAGGAGCGAAGGAAGTTGAGGGCTAGAGGAAACAGTGAGTCCATGGCTTTTGATTGGCTGAGTCCTTGCCAGGAAGGAAGGAGTCTTTCTTCCTGTTGGGCTCTGGTATCATCACTGCCAGTGAGAGCGCCCCCTTCTGGACTCTAATTGAGGCTTCAGTTTATTCATTTTTTACACCAGGAACAGAGGACAGAGTGGCAACTTATTGATGTCATTCTCCATCCCGAAACTCTTTGGAGTCTCCCCAGGGAAAGACTAGCCCCTCAGCCTGGCATTTGGTTCATAATACAGCATCTTGTAATCTCTCTGGGGTTATCTCCTTGCCTTACTTTTATCTGTCCATTCTTCCAGTATATTTCTTCACCCGCTGACATCCAGTCCCTTCCTTATTTCATTTATATCCCCTAAAGGGATCTTTCCAACAGCCAGAGAGCTGATCCTGACTCTCCTGAACAAATCTATTCCCTCTTAGCACCACACTAAAACTGTCTATAGAGAGCTGGACTATAAAGAAAGTTGAGCACCAAAGAATTGATACTTTTGAACTGTGGTATTGGAGAAGACTCTTGAGAGTCCCTTGGACTGCAAGGAGATCCAACCAGTCCATCGTAAAGGAGATCAGTCCTGGGTGTTCATTGGAAGGACTGAAGCTGAAGCTGAAACTCCAATACTTTGGCCACCTGATGTGAAGAACTGACTCGTTGGAAAAGACCATGACGCTGGAAAAGATTGAAGGCAGGAAGAGGAGGGATGAGATAGTTGGACGGCATCACCAACTCGATGGACATGCGTTTGAGCAAGCTCCGGGAGTTGGTGACAGGGAAGCCTGGCGTGCTGCAGCCCATGGGGTCGCAGAGTTGGACACTACTGAGCAACTGAACTGACTGACTGGCTGACTGACGACCTCACTGCTATCTACTCACCAACCCTCTCCTCTTGGCCCATTCTTCCTTATGCCTTCCAGGCTGGTTCATACAAATGTCTTTGCAATTTGAGATCTCTTTCCTGGAGGTCATGCTGCCTGGCTTTTATCTGTTTCCACCATCTCATCCTTCAAACCTGAGCTCATGGACAGATTTGGATTGAGAGTATGAGCTCTTATCCTCCCTCCTCTAAAATTGAATTAATTAATTTTTAAAGGAAAAGGCACTAATGCAAAAATAGTATTTCACCAACACCTGTGTAGTGTGAGTGCCTAACAATAAGCTTAAGCTTTTTAAATGTAAATGCCTGACATTAAACTTTTGATTGCCCGGGCATCCATTTCAGAGGCATCCAGCTCAAATAACTCATCTCAAATAAACATATTGACAGCTATGACTTTAAAGAGCCAGGTGGCCCCACCCATGAAGTTCCCTTTAAGGCTTTTATTTTTTTTGATGGGGACAATTTTAAAAATCTTTATTGAATTTGTTACAACATTGCTTCTGTATTATATTTTGGTTTTTGGCCACAAAGCATATGGGATCTTAGCTTCCTAGCCAGAGATTGAACACACACACCCACACACACACACACACACACCCCAACCTGCATTGGAAGGAGAAGCCTTAACCACGGGACTGCCAGAGAAGTCCCTGAAGTTCCCATTTAGAAAGCTCTGGGTGAACTAGATAACTGACTCTTGTGTGACCCTGTTTTTCCCTTCTTACACTCTAATTCCAGTTCCTATGTTTTAAATTTGCCGATAAAAGTGAACCAACGATACCCCAGGGATCCCACCATGTACCCCAATAAAGGCAGAGCTGAGGATCCATGCTCTCTCCCACCTCCTTCACCTGGCCTTCAGGTGTGCTATGTATCCTCCAGGACCTGTGAGCAGTAAGCCTTGCTTTTTTTCAGAGTTTCTTGATAGTTTTTGCTGAAGTGTATCTTGCAGTCATAATAAGAACAGGGGCCAGCCCATCTACAACATTGGCTCTGGTCGAGGAATCTTTTTAGGCGCTGGCCCCAAGGGCTCCCCTGGTAGCTTAGCTGGTAAAGAATCTGCCTGCAATGCGGGAGACCTGGGTTCCATCAAGGCTGTATATTGTCACCCTGTTTATTCAACTTCTATGCAGAGTACATCATGAGAAATGCTGGGCTGGAAGAAGCACAAGCTAGAATCAAGATTGCCGGGAGAAATATCAATAACCTCAGATATGTAGATGACACCACCTTTATGGCAGAAAGTGAAGAACTAAAGAGCCTCTTGATGAAAGTGAAAGAGGAGAGTGAAAAAGTTGGCTTAAAGCTCAACATTCAGAAAACTAAGATCATGGCATCTGGTCCCATCACTTCATGGCAAGTAGATGGGGAAACAGTGGCTGACTTTATTTTTCTGGGCTCCAAAATCACTGCAGATGGTGATTGCAGCCATGAAATTAAGAGATGCTTACTCCTTCTAAGGAAAGTTATTACCAACCTAGACAGCATATTAAAAAGCAGAGACATTACTTTGCCAACAAAGGTCCATCTAGTCAAGGCTATGGTTTTTCCGGTGGTCATGTATGGATGTAAGAGTTGGACTATAAAGAAAGCTGAGCACAGAAAAATTGATGCTTTTGAACTGTGGTGTTGGAGAAGACTCTTGAGAGTCCCTTGGACTGCAAGGAGATCCAACCAGTCCATTCTAAAAATGGTCAGTCCTGGTGTTCATTGGAAGGACTGATGTTGAAGCTGAAATTCCAGTACTTTGGCCACCTGATGCAAAGAGCAGACTCATTTGAAAAGACCCTGATGGTGGGAAAGATTGAGGGCAGGAGAAGGGGACAACAGAGGATGAGATGGCTGGATGGCATCACCGACTCGATGGACATGGGTTTGGGTGGACTCTGGGAGTTGGTAATGGACAGGGAGGCTTGGCATGCTGCAGTTCATGGGGTCGCAAAGAGTTGGACACGACTGAGCGACTGAACTGAACTGGGTTCGATCCCTGAGTTTGGAAGATCTGGAGAAGGGAAAGGCTACCCACTCCAGTACTCTGGCCTGGAGAATTCCATGGACTGTATAGTCCATGGGGTCGCAAAGAGTTGGACACGACTGGGTGACTTGCACTTTCACCAAGTAGTGTGGGCCTTGGCGAGTACACGCCCACAACACAAAACAATCACCTAAACAAGGATAAATTATTTCCTAAACTTTATCAAGTGGCTGTGAGGAAAGTAGTTAATAGTTCTAGTGTCCATTACTGGGACCCCAGCCACGCTCCAGGACCATGGACAGCGACAACCCTTCAGCTAGGCGCTCCAGGGGTCTGGCAAGGTGATTGGAGTGCCCCCTGGGGGCAGATCCTCGACTAGTCTCAAATGCAGAAGAAAGAGGGCTGGGAAACGGGACTGGTGACCTTCTGTCCCTCAGGACAGAGGTGCTGGGCAGGGGACAGCCAAGCTCCTCCTCAGTCTACCCTGAAAACCTCCTCTTCCAGGGGGTTAGGGGACTTAGCTTCAGAGACACAATGCATTTCTCACAGGCCACTGAGTTCCTTTCCCTCAGGACTGACTACCCTCACCCTTAGCAGAAAATCTTCTGTGTCAGGTTTCTCCTCTTTCTCCCCTCACTTTCCAGTAGGTTGATATTCTGCGCTTGTTTTTAACCCCTTTGTCCTACTTCCACGGGACTCTGGATGATAGAGAACATGGTTATGATCATTTTCTATGCCTGGTGGTCTGTCAAGTCCTGATTCAGCCTAAATAAAGGAATGAAGTCTCAGAAATCTGGTTTAACTGATAGGTCACAAAAGTAAATTCTAAGTTTTCCTTCATTCTACATGAACGGTAAATATTCAGAGTGGGGAAAGGATCTTGGGGCCTCAATGGACCACTGCACAGAGAATTATGAAGAGTAGAGAAAGCCAGGCAAGGTCAGGAAAAAGTAGTAGTGGGGTAAGGAGAGGAAGATTCGATAGATGCTATAAAGAGGGAAGGTTTTCTGGGACTGGAGGAATTGATAAGAGGTTAGAACTCATTCTCAAGGCGTGATTGCAGGACTCATTAGAAACCTGAGAGTCGACTGAGAGCCATCTACAGATCCAGCGGCTTTCTGAACTCAGATTGACCCCAGAAACCTGGAAACACCACATCTAATTCTGGGCTGGAGCCAGCACCTCACTTCCCAGTTTCAGCCTCTCATTATTGTCATGCTTTTTGAGCTCTGGTTCTCTCTGTCCCTCTTCGGTGCTGACCCTAATACCTGACATTTGCATCCTGGCGACCCTGGAGTCAAGGCACAAGGAGATCCTGAATCCCCTGCTAGGGTCTGGTGAAGGGGTAGGACACCCAGCTGGCAAGGGAGTGTCTCTTATCACAACCTTTCCTCACGATGGGCTGATCCCAATGCTCTTCCCTTCTGCCCAGTATTTTGGCCCCTCCAGTCCTGCCTGCCTCGTTGGCCCCACACTTCATTTCTGTCTCCAGCCCTGTGTTGCTACTGAAAGTTCAGCTCAGCTTAGCTTATGCTTTCTGCTTGCTTTCTGTGCCTTCTGGCCCCTCCTGCTGAACGAGCTGCTCTTTTTTCTGGGCTCTTAGCTGCCTTGATAGCTATTTGATGTGTTCAAATAGCGTGTGTGTGTGTGTGTGTGTGTTCCTAGTTGGTCTTAGTGGAAGCGTTACTGACATGAGATATTCCATTAAGGCTGGAAACCTTGTTTGCTTTATTTGGTACTGTTTTAAAGATTTATTTGGCTGCACCAAGTCTTAGGGCACACGGGATCTTTCCTTGTGGTATGTGGGATCTAGTTCTCTGACCAGAGATCGAACCCAGGCCCTCTGCATTGAGAGTGCTGAGTATTATCCACTGGACCACCACGGAAGCCCCTTGTTTGCTTTATTTTAGTCTTTGCTCAAAAGTCACCTTCTCAAAGAGGCCTTGGCCTCTCAAAACTAAAATAGGACTCTTCACTCCCTTTCCCCTTATGTTGTTTTGTTTCCTATTCATAGCACCCATCATTATGACTTCATGTTACATATTTACCTATTACCTCTCTCCCACAAGATTGTAAACTCCGCGACCAAATGGCTTTAATTTTTTTAAAATTTTCTCTCCCACCAATGTCTAGAAATGCCCTTGCAGACATCAAGGGCTCCATAAATGTGGAAAGAATGATGTTCTGTTATCTAGTGGAAACACACATCTGGTTTCTGTCCCCAGAGTTCAGTTCAATTAGGGAGAACAAGGCCCCAAAGGGCTGAATGGCCACACGATAAGGACAGGACCCAGCAGCTGGGGTTTGGGAGATTCCCGATGTCCTGGGCTGGGCAGGGTGGGAGAAGAGATTCAGGGACACTTCCAGGAGGCTCCTGGAGGATGTGAGCAGGAAGATGGGAAAGGAGGGAATTTCTAACAAAGGAGCAGCCCAGCAAAGCTTGGAGGTGGGACTGAGGACCCCAAGCCTCCTCAGGCGTCAGGCAGGCAGTTTCCGAGCCTCACACCTGTCTGGATCGGCAGGGCAGAAACCCCAAAATCGAGCGCCCCCTGGTGGCCAAACCTTCGTGTGACCAGCCAAGTCGGACAGCATTTATTGAGCGCTTTATCAAATATTCACAACAGTGCTTTGGAGGGAGGCCTTGATTCCATTTTCAGCGGAGCAAATGGAAGATTCGAGAGGTTAAGTCACTGACCCAAGCTCACCCAGCTCTGCCTCTGGAATCTGAAGTCTGGAGAGCCGCCCCAGTTGCTCTTCATCCATCAGAGATTCAGGTGGTAGTGGGGATAAGGACTAATTCCACCGTCTTGAAGAGCCCCAGGTGGACCTGGGCGTGAGCCCCCAGGTGGGGCTCCAGAGAGGTGACCTCAGGCCAGTTATGGGCCTCGGGCTACAGCCAATGAGATCGTGTTGCGGATGAAATGAAATGGCTCAGCGCCTGCAAGACACACAGCGCTCACACAGAAACACCACGAGTGCTGTAACTGACATGTCCATCCAGCGGCGTGGTTGTGCTTATCCTGCTGCTGCTGCTACTGCTGCTAAGTCGCTTCAGTCGTGTCCGACTCTGTGCGACCCCATAGACAGCAGCCCACCAGGGTCCCCCATCCCTGGGATTCTCCAGGCAAGAATACTGGAGTGGGTTGCCATTTCCTTCTCCAATGCACGAGAGTGAAAAGTAAAAGTGAAGTCGCTCAGTCGTGTCCGACTCTTAGCGACCCCATGGACTGCAGCCTACCAGGCTCCTCCATCCATGGGATTTTCCAGGCAAGAGTACTGGAGTGGGGTGCCATTGCCTTCTCTGGTGATTATCCTGCTACAGGCAAACACGAACATCAGGCGGGAAGTAGGCGATCGAGAAGGGTTAGGGCTATCTGAGCACGTCCAGAACCCCACAGAGGTACAGGCAAGCAGCCCCCTAATTCCCACTCGCTCAGGAATGGAAGGTCGTCTAGTGCTCCCCTCCCTGAGACGCAGGAGTCCCCGGGCCCCAGCCCCAGGAGCCCGGAGCCCCAGCGTCTGCAGGATCACAGGTAACCCGTTCCGTCTCTCTCCCAGCTGCACACGAAGTCCGGGCTCAGGTAACTCGGGTTCATTCCGCGTCATTTACAGGCGGTCCGCGCCCCCGTGGCGCCGGATCCCCGCGGGGAACTGGAGTCTCTAGAAGTCGGGGACAGGCTCAGAAGTCGGCGGTCGGGACGGCTGCGGCTCCCGCGGCGGCCCCTCCTCGTCCAGCCCCCGGCGGCCCTTGCCGATGGCCAGGCGGGGCCGGCCGCGGTTCAGGCCGTCCAGGAGCGCGCAGGCCTGGCAGAGCGCGCGGCTGGCCAGCGCCCCGCAGCGGGAGCAGGCGCCGGGCGGCGGGGGGCCAGCGCCAGGCGCTCGGCCGAGTGCACCAGGTCCAGCACCGCCGACGGCCGCGCCGCCTCCAGCATCTTGAGCAGGTCGCGCGCGTGGCCGCGGAAGGCCTCGGGCGCGTACACGCACTCCTCGGAGAAGTAGTCGAGGCGGCGGAAGTGCGCGTACAGCACCACCTCCTTCTGCGAGGCCAGCTGCAGCGGGCGGCAGCGCGGCAGGGCGCCCCCCTCGCCCGGGGAGCCCAGGCCCCCGCCCCGCGCCAGCCGGCCCGCGTCGCCCCGCAGGAAGTTCATGAGCACCGTCTCCGCCATGTCGTCCGCGTTGTGTCCTGGGAGAGGGGAGACAGGAGCCGTGAGGAGGGGGCCGGGGCCGGGGGGCCGCGGGAGGAGACCCCGGGGCACCGCGGGACAGCCTCGGGGAGGCTGCGGGGGAACCCGGCGAGAACCGAGAGGGCGACGCACCCAGGCTCCCGTGGAGCAACCCGGGGTGCCTCACTTACCCCCCACTTATCGCAGACCAGGCCCCGTGCTAGGCGCCCTTTCATGTATCGAGAAAAAGTGCTTTACGCAACAAATCTCATTTCAATCTCAGTGAAAAGTGTACTTCAGACTGCGTAGACGTCCAAATGGCCTTTGATGGAGACTCTCAAGTGGGCTGTTGACACAAGTGCCTCTGGGAATGCAGATCATGGTGTTTAGAAAACCAGGAGGAAGTAAGTGCGCATTTACACAACAGTCACCGTAAAATTGAAGCTCAATTTATTCTGCAACTTGTCATCTTGTGTGTGTGTGTGTGTGTGTGTGTGTGTGTGAAAGTCGTGTCCGACTCTTTGTGACCCCATGGAGCCTGCCAGGCGCTTCTGTCTATGAAATTCTCATACTTGAGTCTATAGTAAAAATGGGTCTTAGGGCTTCTCAACCCGGCCATACTTTCCCTCCTGAGGGCCTTTGCCGTTTCCTCTGCTCAGAATCTCTCCCAATCCCCTTTTGGTCCTTCATCTAAGGACCCACTCAGCCTTCAGGTCTCTGATTACTCAGGAAACTCTTCCTTTCTCCCTTCACTAGGTCTTCCTGCATCACTTTCCTTAGCTGCACTTCAGTTCAGTTCAGTCGCTCAGTCGTGTCTTACTTATCAGGTTGTAATTATGTATGTGAGAAACGAACAGGATCAGACACTGGCTTGTGCATCATCATAGCAGCTAATGTTTATAGGTTTACTGTTTCTCAGTCTTTTGTCTGAGTGTTTCATACATAATTCATCTAAGTCCCAGTAAGTCTAGGATCTGGATAATATTAATAGCCCTGTTACATAGGAGAGGAAACCGAGGTTAGGTAGTTTGTTCTCCGGTACATAGCTTGCATGTGGTACAAAATAAATGGTCAATAATTATTTGTTGAAGTAATGACTGGGGCAGAGAAAAAGTTAGCAGAGAGAGAATGAAAGACAAAAGGAGTTAAAAGACAGTTGCGTTGCAGACTATAGATGGCTTCTGATCGGCAATACCCCTCCATGCCCCTCCTTTTATGAAAAGGGACACAGAGAATGTCATTTTAAAAAAAACTGCAGAAAACCACAGCCCTAGCCCCAGAGAGTACTCTTCCACCCCTCTATTTGCCAGCGTGTGTGTACCAGATAGGGCTTCTCCAGTGGGTCAGCGGTAAAGCATCCGCCTGCAATGCAGAAGCCGCAGGAGAGGCAGCTTCTATCCCTGGGTTGGGAAGATCCCCTGGAGGAGGGCATGGCAACCCACTCCAGTATTGTTGCCTGGAGAATCCCATGCACAGAGGAGCCTGGCTGTTGTCGGCTACAGTCCATAGGGTTGCAAAGAGTCAGAGACGACTTTAGAGACGACTGAAGCGACTTGGCATGCATGAATGTGTACCAGATAATGGCAGTGACTCAAAAGCTTGTAAAGATGTGCACACAATATGCCCATGAACCTTCAGTGAGCGTGCATATCTCCTTGCTATTTAGATTCTCCAGTTAAGACACACGAGGCCTCCATTACCACTTGGGCACGCACTCCAGCGCCCTTAAGGTGCCCTATCCCGCGCATGCGCCCCTCCCACCCCCCCCCCCAGGGCCGCGCCTGCGCTCACCGGTCACGACGTGCGTGGCTCCCACGAGGCGCGCCCCTTCCTCCAGCGCGCGGCGCCGCAGCACCCCGCAGAAGGTGCAGCAGGCGCGGCTGCGGCCGGAGCCAGCAGTGCTGCGGGCCACCGCGTCCATCGTCCAGCCCCCGAAGAGGTCCGCGTAGGCCACGACGGTGAGCGGGAGGTCCCAGCGCGCCGCCTGCCGCCGCACAGCTGCCAGCGCCGCGTCCCGGTAGCCGCCGATGCCCTCGTCCACCGCCACGAGGTGCAGCGAGATGCCCAGGCGCGGGGCCAGCTCGCGCAGCACGTGCGCCAGCACCGTGGAGTCCTTGCCGCCCGAGGCGCCCACGGCCACCACGGCCCCAGGAGGCAGCAGGCGGCCTGCGAGCACTGTGTGCAGCACCTCGGCCTCGAAGGCGGCGCAGAAGCAGGCGCCGCACAGCGCCTGGCCCGAGCGCGGACGGCGGAGGGCGGCGCGCGCCGTGTGGCAAGAGGCGCACTGCGGGGCGGGCATCGTGGGGTCCTGGAGAGGCAGGTGGGGTCGGCTTCTCCTGGATGGGTGGAGAAGGGAGGCGGGTTACACGTGGATTCCGGATTGCGGGGGTCGTTGCTTGCCTCCCGGGAGGCTGCCTAGATAGTGCCCAGAGTAAACCCATTGTCTGTAACCCTTTCCCGCAGCACTGTGCAGGCCTGGCACCTTCAAGTCTCATCTTAGCCTTTCAATCACTCATTCATTCATTCTTTGATTCCGCAAATATCCGCTCAGTACCTTCAAGGTGCCCAGCGTTCTCTAGGAATTGGGGACACAGCAATGAGCAAAACAGGAAAGGTTGCAGGCACTAAATTGTAGTGGAAGAGCCGACTCAAGATACTTTCCAGATATGAAAAGTAATAATATGAGGGAATTACCCTCTGAGCTGAGGCCAGAAGGAGGAGTCAGGCATTAGATCAGTGGGAAGGGTATTCCTGATAAGAGTTAATAGCAAATGCCCAGGACATGAAAGGGCAGGTCCTGTCTGTGTTCAAGTGAGTTGTGGTTGAAGGCGCGAAAGGGTCCGGGGGCTTGGACTTTATTCTGAGAGAAATAGGGACGGTTGGACGGTTTTAAGCTCTATAGTGACAGAATCTAATTTTTATTTTAACAGGATCCCTTGGCCTGCGTGTGAATAGAGGGTGGAGCGTGGAAAGGGCCGACATGGGCAAACCAGTGAGGAGGTTCCTGCAGTGATCCAGGTAAGCAACAGCGGTAGCTCGGAGCAGAGTGGAGACAGAGGAACTGGAGAGAAGTGGCCAGATTCTGGATCTGTTGCAGAGACAAAGCAGATGGAACTTTTTACAAGCCTTGGGGGAGGGCAGTGGATGAAAGAAACAGGACTCAGGACAACCTCAAGTTTTGTTTTGACTTGAGCACTTGGAAGGTAGTGAGACCATTTAGTAGAGAGGAGGTGGGGGTTGGGGAAGAATGGGGAAATACTGTAAGAGGGGGTTTGGGCATAGTAGATTTGAGGTTCTTTGCTCTGGAAGTCTTTTCAGAACCCTGAGCTGGGTGTGCCGCCTCCTCTAGGCTTCCAAGACCACCTAATCCCTCTCTTTACCCCCGCCCCGACCACTCTCAGGTTGTAATCGGGACAGAAGAGGGTGCGCTCGCACCGCACCCAGCTTGGGGTGGGGGTGGGAGGGAACAAGGAATCAGACCCGGCCGGCAGAGTTCAAATCAGGAACGCCAGCTGTTTAAGGCACTCCTGCCTGGAGGGCCGCCGTGAGACAGGCTTTGGGGGTTTATGGAGGGGAGTGCTGTCTCCCCAGGAATGCCTACTGAATGCGTGGGAGAGATATAAAGACCGTCAACTCCTCCACTGCAGCGCTACAAAGGGCCGAGATCGGCCCGCGGTGGGAGGAGACACTCACCTGAATAGAACCCACGCGGGAAGGTCCAGGCTCCGAGAAAGCGCGGAAGCAGGTAATAGAACTACGACTTCCAGAAGGCTTTGTGGTCTGCCCGCCTACAACTCCCAGGTACCCATGCAGCGATTGAGTCGGTGGCGCTTACTGCCTTCGGGCGAGCTGGGCCTACAACTCCCGGCGGTCCTCGCGGCGACGTCTCTAGCTCCGCCCGCAGCTCCCAGAGTGCTCCCTGCTTCCGTTCCAGCGGGAGCCCCTCGAGCCCCTGCGTAGGAGTTGGTACGGCCTGTGGTTCTTGCGCTTCTCTGCGCAGCGCGCCTTGTGTGGCTTATTCCAAAGATGAATGCTTTTCAAGTTTTGTGCTGTTGTGGGAGCGTGGTGGAATTTGTGGTGGGGGTGGAGAGGCGTCGGAGTTGGGTATGATGGGGATGGGGTGCGAAAGGGAGAGGTAGCGAGGGCGCTGGACCGATTCTAAGGTTTGGGCTTACAGTTTGGGTTCTTGTTCGCGCGCGCCCGGCCCAGGCCGCCGCGGTGCGGACTGGCGGTGTTCTGCTTATGCGGAGCAGAAATATAGCAGTTTGCCGTTCTTACACGCGCGCACCCGGTTCAGGTCAAGAACGCGGTGAGCAGTTACGCGCACGCTTGGTGAGGGCCCATTGCTCACGCCTCCTGCCTGTTGGAGTTGAAGGCCGAGCTCCGGATGGAGGACAGGTGAGACGCGTGAGACAGAGGGTCCCCGAATCAAAAGCCGGAGCCCTGCACCCAAGGTCCAGGCCCTCAGCCTCTTTCCAGCCCCCAGACTGCTCCCCTTCCTGCCTGTTATAGTATGACATTCTCTTATTTCTACCCCTGTGAGACCCTTGAGAGGGTAGGGATGGGGGACGTTTGAGTGTCTGAATCTATTGGCTGAAGCGTGGTCATCGGGTTCGTTCATTTGTCAGTCATTTCCTAGGGCTTCCTGTGTGCCAGGTACTATCCTCTGGGCGTACCAGGCCTGGCTGGAGAGAGAAGGATGGCAGAGCTTGATGTGGAGGGGCAGATGACCGGGGCAGCAGGAGTCCAGAGGTGACAGGTGCTGCTGACCAGGGTATGGAGTGGGGATAAGGGAGCGGTGCCAGGGTCCAGCCCTGGTGGATCCAGGGTGATTCGAAGGTGGGGGGACGGAGTCGGTGTCTTTGGAAAAATACATATTTAATCACAGATAGAGAGAGATTAGAACCGGATAGTGTAGTAGGAAGATTAGTGGAGAAAAGGAGGCTGAATAACTTGGATTACATGGAATAGCATCCATGCTCCAGATGGGAATTCAGCCAGAAAAACCGGGAGCAAGAAAGAAGCGACATGGGGGAATCAGTCTTTCCAGAAACTGATCCGATTTCTTTATTTTCGGGTTTGCTTATATACCTTTTGTTACACATAGGGATGAATACAGAGTCACGTGGGGGTCAGCAGTCCTGACCTTTATCAAAATCAGGTGCTTCACATAAATGTATATAAAAAAGGTACATCATCTTCTGGCCATGAGTGAGACCTGCTGACATTTTATGATCCTTTCTTTCTGATAACCAAAAAACTTACTTCTTCCAAGGGTGTTTTTTCTTAAACCAGGCACCATCCTCCAAATAAAGCTGCATTCCTATAGGGTGAGGGTGTAGTGAGTTACTATCAAGAAAGGAATTTATTTAACCCAAGGTTAACATGATTAGTCTTAAAGGTTAATACTTATTTCTCCTATATGCTTAAAGGTTAATACTTATTTCTTCCTATATGCTAGTTATATTCATTATAAGGGTAGGGAACATGGAGGTTTAGCAGCAAACATCAGCCCAACAAATGAAAATCCTTTCACCAATGCTCCCCTTAAGATCTGTTTAGTCTTAAGGTATGATAAAGTTACATTCTTACATAGCAAGGACACAGTGATTTATAACAAAGTACAGTGATCTATTACAAAAGAGAAAATCCATTAACTCAACAAGTCTAGTATTGCTAACATCAAAAACTACCATATTTCCTTTGCTATATTCCAAATACATTGATTAATATATTCCCAGGTACCTAAGGATATAGAGGCCTGGCGGCAATCATTGACTCAACAAGAAGAAAAAGTCCTATGCTAATTAAGACTCTCAAAATACTCCAAAACTCTCTGTGCTGTTTATGGTTGAGAGGTAGTAAACAATCATGTGCCTAGTGGCAGCAGTAAGGATAATCCTGTCACACAAGCTAGTCTTGTCAGCAGAGAGGTTTGACCTGAGATATCCTTGTCCCACCCAGAGCAGGGAATTAGCAGCAATTATTGATACAACAAATGAAGAAAGCCTTCAGCAATATAATTCCTAACCAACTATACTAACAATTTCTAACTCCCCAAAAGAATTTGCCTTTAGTAAGTCTAAAACATCTCGTGCCTCTCAGGTTGGGAGGCTGTAAGCAATCACATGTGGCCGGACAAACCTATACAAGTGGGCTAGATAACCTTCAGAGGAGTCCGTAAGCTGAAACACTTGTCACGCCCAAGAGTTTTTATTGTCTTGGAGCTGCACGTTTACTCCTTCTCCGAGAGAAGCGGTTCTGGGGGAGAGCCCCCCGTAAAGTCAGAGGTGTAGGTGAGAGCATAAAACAGACTCTGGCTTTGGGGTTGATGCTCGGGAACAGGGGGTTTCCTGAGGCTTGATCACGCCTTTGCGTTTGCCAAGCCTCCTTCCTCATGACCTTTGCCATGGGCGGAATTCCTCACGCTGGCCCCCGGCAGAGCGGGATTGCACTTAGTAAGGAATCAGCAGTGTGCCAGACACCCATCCCCTGCGCGTTCCTCGCACCATCTCAAGTTCCTGGTCAGTAAACTGGGGATGATGATAATGGTACGTGTGTCACAGTGTGTGTAAAAATAAATGAGTTAGTAGGGAACTGTTTACTGAAAAAAAAAAAAAAAAAATTTTTTTTTTTTTTTTTTTTTTTCACTTAATTCTCATAACTGGGCATGGCTCCCATTTCTGGAACATGTCTACATTTTCTTTTAAAGGAAGTCTTGAATTGGGCATTTCAAAACCTCAGACAACCTACAGAGAGTCTAAGGCAGTTCTCAGTTGAGGGTGAGTTTATCCCCAAGAGAACATTTGGTGATGTCTGGAGACATTTTTAATTGTTGCAGCTATGATGCAAGGGGCAGAGTGTGGCCGGTACCCGGCAGGCAGAGGCCAGGGTTGCCGGTAAACATAGGCTGCACAGGATGGCCTCCACAAGGCAGAATCGTCTGGCCCCACATTACAGTAGTGCTGAGGCAGAGGGCCCCTGACTTGGTTTTCAACCCCCAAATCAGTATGCACATTCAGGTGTTGCTGTGTTGATTTTAGTCCCCGGCTTTGAAAGTTTCTTTGTTTAAGTATTTTAATCGCTCTCCACACCGCTCACATACTTTTGAGTGAGAAGTTAGTTAAAAAAAAATAGTTTGTCTTACACTGGATGCCAATGAAAAAATAGAAAGTGGATGTGAAAGCTGCTCTGCCAGGGCGACTCCATGTGCCCCTTGCTTAGTTTCTGTGACCTTGAGTGAGTGACTTGACCTTCCTGGGCTTCCTGTATTCAGTGGGGATGATAAAATAGCAGCTGTTGGAGGAACTAGATGATTTCGTATTTTCAAAGCACCCCAAACCGTGCCAGGTGCTTCGTTAAGTGCTGTGAAAAGAGTGGAGGGCAGTGTTCTGTTCTTTATGTCTCTTCCCTAGGCCGCAGCTCAGTGCTCATTAACTTTGTTTCTGAAGGGAAAGACTGAGTTGGTATCAGGGGGCTTCTGGAGGGTGGCTGCTGCTTCTCATTGTTGCAGGGTAAAGACTGAGTCCCTCAGCCTGGTGTTAGTGACCTGGCCCCTGATGACTTCTCAGCCTCACCTCTCACCCTGCATCTCTGGCAGGCCCCCGTATTTTCCGGAGGAAGAACTTTTTCTGCCAGATACTTGCACACGCTGTCTTTTCTTCTGAAGACTGTCGCACACTCCTCCTCCCCCGACACCCTGATTCCTCTTTCTCATCCAGATGGCCACGTGGGTGTACTTCCCCCAGGAAGCCTACAGGACCCCTCCTCTGCCCTGGTTTAACAAGCCACCTCTGGGCTCCCATGGCCCTTGGTCCCTTGCTTTGTCAGAGGCCCTGTCACCTTGGGTTGTGGCTTTCTCCATTTCAGTGTCTCTTTGGGTTGGGTGGTTTCCAAGAGAAGGGTTCGGTTGGGTTTGTGTCTGGGTCCATAGCATCCCTATGCAGAAGGCCTGGGACAGAACGGGCAAGGTATTCATGGCCTGTCCTGAGCTGCTCCTGGCCTACGTCTCCTTCCTTGCCGCCTCCTTTTATCTGCACCCCAAGGAACACTGAGCTCAGGCAGGAAATTGCTGCTGTGGAATGTGGTGGTTAAGGACGGAGGCAGCCTGGTTCAGATCCTGGGGTCTGGTTGTGTGAATGTGGCTGTTACATTTCCTCACCTGTAGGGGATGAAATAGTCCAGCCTTCAGAGGAGTAGAGCAGTGGTTCTCAACTTGGGATGGTTTTGACCCACAGCTGGGGTTGGGGTACTGGCATCCAGTAGGCAGAGACCAGCAATGTTACTAAATCTCTAACACACAGGTCAGCCTCCATGGCAAAGAACTAGCTTGCCCAGAATGTCAGTAGTGCTGAGATTGAGAAGAGATACATGCTGAGTGCTTAGAACAGCTCTGGGGCCACAGAAAGCACTCTAGATAATTAGCTGCCTTTACCGTGGTGGCACTAGTGGTAAAGAACCCGCCTGCCAATGCAGGAGACACGGGATTCGGGTTTGATCCCTGGGCCAGGAAGACCCCCTGGAGGAGGGCGTAGCAGCCCACTCCAGTGTTCTAGCCTGGAGAATCCCATGGACAGAGGGGGCTATAGTCCATAGGGCTGCAGAGTCAGACAGGACTGAAGCGACTTAGGACGAAGACAGGATGAAGCTCCCTGTTGACTCCACCTCTCTGCACAGAATACCCTTCCCCCTGCTTTGAATGGGGCTTAGATGCCTACTTATCCTTCAGAATCTACCCAGATGTTGTTACCTCTTTGGGGAAGCCTTCCCTGACCTCTACCACCATTGTCCCCCCAAGACACACCTTCAGTCAGGCAATGTCTCTTTGGAGTAACACATACAAACCTGGACTCAAACCCATGTGCTTTTTTCACACTTGAATAACTTTGAGCCCCAGTATCCCTTTCTATGAAACCAAAGGATGGCTTTGAGGATGAAATAGACCAGCACCAGGCAAGTGTTTGATTAATGTCAGGACTCCCATTGTGGAATGTAGAGTCAATAAAACCTAAAGGCTTAGTGGTGGTTTAGATTGAGGGAAATTGTTAAGAAATATGCTTTTAAGTATGTTTTACTGCAGAAAAAATAGGAACAAGCAAAATTATCTGTAGCACAGGGAAAGTTAAGAAGAAAGATGTTATGCTATGTTCACAAGACCCACTTCTAACGAATAAAGACTCAGAAAGTGAAAGCAAAAGGGTGGGGAAAGATATACTAGGGATTTAACTCAAGAAACCTTTTAGCCACATGAGCCACCAAACAAAACATTTTGAGTCAAAAAGCACTGTTAGTAATGAATGTCATCACAGATGAAAAAGGGATAACCAGGATGATGAAACAGTTCTAAACTAAGATGTACCTAACAACATAATCCCCAAAGAAATAAAGTTAACAGGAGGACAAGAAGAAATTGACACATTCCAGAAAAACCGTGAGTGACATTTTACTGCATCTCATTAATTAATAGCATTAAAGCTAAGGAAAAGTTGAACATGACCGCTCACAAGCTTGCACTCAGCAACTGAAATGAAATCCAGTGATGTAAGAATATAGGTTTTTGCCAGGCACATGTAGATTATGTACAGATGTCCAAGGTGTGGCCACTCAAAATGGTACCCCCCAGCCATGTGGCTAATGAGCACTTGAACTGTGGATAGTCTGAATTGAGCTGTGCTGTAAAGGTAAAAATATATCAGATTAGAATACTTTATGTGAAAAAAACATGGAATATCTCACAAAAATGTTTGTATCTTGATTACATGTTGAAATAGTCATCTTTTTTAAATGTAATATTAAAAATTAATTTACCCATTTATTTATAAATGTGGCTAATAGGAAATTTTAAATTCCATCTGTGACTTCTGTTATGTTGGATAGCAGCAACCTGCAACTGGGTCTCAGCAAATAGCAAAGTCACTCTACTCCCCAGGACAAGGGACCTTGACCAAGAAGCTTAATATGTGTACTTCTGATCTAATAAATGAATTTTTCCCAGTAGCCTCTATTTTATGATGTAGGAGGGCTTCCCTTGTGACTCAGCTGGCAAAGAAGCCACTTGCAACTCGAGAGACCTGGGTTTGATTCCTGGGTTGCAAAGATCCCCAGGACAAGGGAACAGTTACCCACTCCAGTATTCTGGCCTGGAAAATTCCATGGACTGTATAGTCTATATGGTTGCAAAGAGACAGACAGCTGAGCAACTTTCACTTTGTGATTTAGGAAATAGCTAAAACAGCTTTTCATAAATCTTGAAACTAGCTAAGACATAAGTCTGAGTTGTGTGTGTTATGTTCAGTCGCTCAGTCATGTCTAACTCTTTGTGACCCCATGAACCACAGCACACCAGGCCTCAATGTCCATCACCAACTCCCAGAGCCCACCCAAACCCATGCCTGTTGAGTCGGTGAGGCCATCCAACCATCTCATCCTCTGTCCTTCCCTTCTCCTGCCCTCAATCTTTCCCGCATCAGGGTCTTTTCCAGTGAGTCAGCTCTCCGCATCAGGTGGCCAAAGTATTGGAGTTTCAGCTTCAACATCAGTCCTTTCAATGAACACCCAAGACTGATTTCCTTTAGGAAGGACTGGTTGGATCTCCTTGCAGTCCAAGGGACTCTCAAGAGTCTTCTCCAACACCACAGTTCAAAAGCATCAATTCTTCTGTGCTCATCTTTCTTCACAGTCCAACTCTCACATCCATACATGACCACTGGAAAAACCATAGCATTGACTAGATGGACCTTTGTTGACAAAGTAATGTCTCTGCTTTTCAATATGCTGTCTAGGTTGGTCATAACTTTCCTTCCAAGGAGTAAGCGTCTGTTTTCATGGCTGCAGTCACCATCTCCAGTGATTTTGGAGACCCGAAAAATAAAGTCAGCCACTGTTTCCACAGTTTCCCCATCTATTTGCCATGAAGTGATGGGACAGGATGCCATGATCTTAGTTTTCTGAATGTTGAGCTTTAAGCCACCTTTTTCACGCTCCTCTTTCACTTTCATCAAGCGGCCCTTTAGGTACAGGCATATATTACAGTCATCTTAAAACCCTTTTGTTTGGGAGACTCCCAAATAAGTTTGAAAAGCTTTGTACCACTACCTCACTCATTTTAAGTCAACACCTGAAAGTTTTCAACATGACATTTATGTTGTTATTTACTGGTAGAAACGGTATCTTATAAGGTAACATGAGGGTAGGTTGTTCATGGAATAATTATTTCATCACTCAGATAGGTTTTAATTATCTTAATGAAGAATGTTCACAAATTCTAACCAGTTATATGGATATTATATTCAGTGTAACTTGAAAATTTTGTCCCTGGAAACATTCCAGTTTTAATTAGCTTCACTAAATTGAAATGCTTTTGGTTGTTCTGAAAACGGAACATCCCAACATGAGCCAAGCTTCGCCCTCACTAAGATGAGTAGAATAGAACACTTCATTGTACAGGGAGTTTTGTGTACATGCCCCACTTGGAAGACCTCTGCCTTGTTAGAACAGCTTCTGTATCCTGAAAGACATTTCTTACCTCCTTGGAAGTCAGGAAGTTTAGGGATGGCCTTAGAACAAAAAGCACAATCTGATTTTGGGCATGGACTTCTGAGCCTAACAAATGTAGCCAGAAAGATATTCTGGGAATTTCATGGAGTGGGTAGGTCTCCGAACTTCCACTGCAGGGGTTGAAGATTCAACTCCTAGGTGGGGAACTAAGATCCCACATATATATATATATATAAAATTTTTTCCTAATTTAAAAAAAAATGGTTTTCATCCTTAAGACACACTATTTCTAATGTGAGATTTTCTTTGGAAAGGGGAGTTTCTCAATGGTCTGCTTTCCACACATTCCCTCTTGGTTAATGAAAATATAACATTATTATTAGTGCAAGCTGTACCATGTCACTCATGAAACATGAGTGTTTACTCCTAATTTGAAGCATGTAACATGGATGAGCATTGCTGTTAAGACATCAGGATTTTTTTCATGAAATCTTACATGACTTTGAGAAACCAAACAGAATCTATCTTTTCATCAGTAATGAAATGGAGGTGCACTTTTTCTTTTTTTAGATTGAACAACAGAAATTTATTTTTTCATAATGCTGGAGGCCAGAAGTCCAAGGTCAAAGTTTGATATCTTCTGCAGAAGTAACAAGAACACACCTTTATGCTTCCATACTTACAGTCATGAAAATACTGCCAAATTCTTTTGAAAAGTTGTTTATAGTTAAACTTTGGCAGAAAGTGAAGAGGAACTAAAAAGCCTCTTGATGAAAGTGAAAGAGGAGAGCGAAAAAGTTGACTTAAAGCTCAACATTCAGAAAACAAAGATCATGGCATCTGGTCCCATCACTTCATGGGAAATAGATGGGGAAACAGTGGACAAACAGTGTCAGACTATTTTTTTGGGCTCCAAAATCACTGCAGATGGTGACTGCAGCCATGAAATTAAAAGACGCTTACTCCTTGGAAGAAAAGTTATGATCAACCTAGATAGCATATTCAAAAGCAGAGACATTATTTTGCTGACTAAGGTCCGTCTAGTCAAGGCTATGGTTTTTCCAGTGGTCATGTATGGATGTGAGAGTTGGACTGTGAAGAAGGCTGAGCGCCGAAGAATTGATGCTTTTGAACTGTGGTGTTGGAGAAGACTCTTGAGAGTCCCTTGGACTGCAAGGAGATCCAACCAGTCCATTCTGAAGGAGATTAACCCTGGGATTTCTTTGGAAGGAATGATGCTAAAGCTGAAACTCCAGTACTTTGGCCACCTCATGCGAAGAGTTGACTCATTGGAAAAGACTCTGATGCTGGGAGGGATTGGGGGCAGGACAGAAGGGGACGACCAAGGATGAGATGGCTGGATGGCATCACTGACTTGATGGACTTGAGTCTGAGTGAACTCTGGGAGATGGTGATGGACAGGGAGGCCTGGCGTGCTCCAATTCATGGGGTCGCAAAGAGTCGGACACGACTGAGCGACTGAACTGAACTGAAACTTTGGCCTTCACGGGCCCCAAATACAGTAGTGTGTGGCACTAAATCACAAACACTGTGGGTACAATAGAGATTAATTGTAAAGCAGAAGTAAGAAAACAATCGCTTGAGATCTATAAAACTCTCAGTCTCTAAAATACATGCCTCCCATGTATCCTGTGGAATCAGGGTCATTTTTACCGGATTTTTTGAGAGACAGATCACTCGAATAGCAACTGCCTTTCCCATCCCAGCACAAGGAGGATGGGAACGTGAGTCTGAGCATCCGCATTCTGTAACCAATGTGATGTGTAATCGATATGTGTAACTAACACACTTACTCTGTTGGTGGCTCCCCGGAAACCACGTTACGCATCCGACTCCTGCATGAAGTATCATGCTCCTGAGAGGACGCACCCCACCTGAGACTCTTCACTCCTCCCAGCTCACCGACTCCCTGCCTTAGAACAGGAAATATCACCATCGAGGCTTTGTTGGCACCTCCTGTTCAGAGCAGCTGGACACCAGCCCCTGTGACATGACTCAGGCCTGGTCCACACCCACAGCATTCCCATCTGGGATATAGGGATTATGACAAGCTCTGCTATTTTCATCCCAGCAAACGCGTCCATAAATTGCTGCTGGGCCAACTCTACCAGGGTATTTCAAAGACTGGTCTTGGTCCCCGAAGGACAGCAGCAAATCCAGCTGAAGTTCCTGCAGTGTTCCTTGCGTATTGATGGAGAAGGGCATGGCAACCCACTCCAGTATCCTTGCCTGGAGAATCCCATGGACAGAGGAGCCTGGCAGGCTACGGTTCATGGAGTCCCAAAGAGTCGGACACGACTAAGTAACTAACCCTCTTCTTCTTGACTGTTGAATCTCTTCTGTGTGTGAATGGGATGTATTTCCACCATAACTGTGGGGTCTTAGTTCTCATTTTGCTTAAAAGAGGGGTGTCTAAATCTAGCTGTGCCACTCAAAGCCTGGGTGGTATTCTCTGAAACAGTGCTGCTTTATTTTTGGCTGCACTGGGTCTTCCATTGCTGCAAGCGGGCTTTTCTCTGGTTGCAGTGAGTGGGTGCTGCTCTCTAGTTGTGATGCTGGGGGTTCTCATTGCAGTGGCCTCTCTTGTGGAGCACAGGCTTCAGTAGTTGTGGCTCCAGGGTGGAGCACAGGCTCAGTAGTTTCGGCGCATGGGCTTTAATTCCTCTGCAGCATGTGGGATCTCCCCAGAGCAGAGATCGAACCTGTTCCTCTCCCTGCATTGGCAGGAGGATTCTTGCCCACTGTACCACAAGGCAAGTCCACAATGCTCCTTTAAAAGCTGCCTTTCCAGCTGAAAGGCTGCAAGAAATTCCACCTTATACCTGTCCCACTTTGCTACAGAAATTGGAGTCTTGTTTCCTTAATGCTCCAAAGTTGAAGGATTTTCTGTCCCTGATCATATTCTGCCTTGCCCCACCTTTGAAATTTGGTCTGGAGCATGCCTCTGACAGAGATCATTTTCTAGTTCATCTGAAAATGCACGCGCCCATTTAGTGACCAGAACGATGGATGATGCTGGGGCCCAGAGATGAGTCATGCCCAGGGCCACCCTCCCAGAGCTCCCAGGCTGGTGAGGGGGAGAGAGTGGATTTGGATCAGTCCGGGTCTGCTTACCAGAGCTGTGGCAGCAGAGATGCCAGGGACTAGGAGAGTCCTGACGAGTAGACAGGAGTGAGGGACTTAGAGAAGAGTCCCTGGATGCGGAGAACATGAAAGATGAGCAGGAGTTTTCCAGGTGGAGAAGAGCATCTCATTCATTGGTTCACTCATTCATTCGCTTCTCGGGGCCTCTTGTGTGTGGAAATGCTGGGCACCTAGAACTGAGTCAGTCCTGAACTCTGCTCTTAGCAAGCCCCACGTCTAATGGGGGCAGCTGACATGGACAGTCACAATCTATGATGATCAGATGATGGGTGAGGGAGATAATGGGCTACGGAAGCCACGAGGGGCTACTTGGTGCCTCTGGTGGCAGAGGGGAGAGGGCTCACCCAGGATGAGCAGGAGTGGAGTAGGTCCCTTCCTTTCAGGATGCTGGAGATGTGAGAGAACCTGGCTCTGTCCTGGGAAAATGCTGAGTCCAGTCCAACCCCTTGATTTACTCACATTTCAGGTCCTTGAACAACAAGCTGTAAGCCCCTTTTTACAGACAAGGACATTGAGCCCGAGAGATATTAATCACTTCGCCAAAGGAGCACCAAGCCAGCGTCCAGTGTGCCCAGAAGGTAGGAGTGATGAGGCTGGAGGTGGGTGCATGGCAGGTCCTCAGAGCAGGTGGTGTGACCTTGAGTGGCTTCGGCAAGTCTCTTTCTTGTTCTGCCTCTGTGCAGTGTTCAGAGCCAGGTGGGGAAAGATGGGAGCAGGAGACAGGGATGGAGCCCCCCAGGGCTGAAGTAAAGGGTTTACAAGACAGGAGAAATTACCTTTCGCTTTCTTCCCCAGAATGGTACAGCAGAGGGGGATGCTGCTGTTATTTCTGGGGGTGCAGTTGCTGCTGGTGGGGGCATTCTTCTACCAGACCACCACTGCTGCAGCCTCACGTTCCTGCATTTTAACCAGTGACATCTGCAAAACCTCTATTTCCAAACAAGATCATGTACTAAAGTTCCAGGTGGGAGTGAAAGTGGGGGGACATGATTTAACCCAGTACACCTGAGTAATGGGGGTTTCTGGGATAGGTCCCTGCTGGGCATGGCCCAACGCGGCAGTAGTGGTGCCCTACTATGGGCAGGCCCAGCTGCTCTCCCACCTGCACCACTTCCTACGGTGCCAGCGACTGCACTGTGCCATCTACGTGGTGAACCAGGTGCAGCAGGAATGAGGAGGCACAGGAGCAAGAGGCCAGAGGGCTCTGAGCCTGGCCTTGAAGAGTCAGGGCTGGAGTTGTCAGTGTCTGAGCTGAGAGTGTCTGGGCCAGAGAGTATCCAGGGGCTAGGATTGATGAGTCAAGAAGAACTTGGACTGGTGAAGACCAGAACCAAGGGCTACATGTTTGGTCTAGACTGGCTTAGTCTGCGATCTGCTTGGGTAGCTGACTAAGGGAAAGGCTCATCCCACTGAGTCTGGGTCTGTGAGACCAAGGCTTGTTGGATTGGGCAGCAACCCAAGGGGTAAAAGTAAAGCGCTGGGTCTGAAGTCTGCTAGATGCCTGTTTGAATCTTGGTCTTGCCCATTACTACTTGTGTGGTGTGAGGTTGGGACCAGTCTTCATCTCTCCATCCATATATCCATTCATTCAACACTGTTCTTCAGTATTACTATGTATAAACGGGGAATCTGCTCTCTGTGCTACTGTTTTCTCATTCATGAGTCAAAGGTTCATTGAGATAATGAGTGTAAAGCAATGAGGCCAGTGCCTGGCACATTGTAGATGCTTAATAAGTGACAGTGATGATGACGATGGTGGTGGTGGTGGTGATGGTCATGATGATGATGTTGGTAATAGTGATGATGGAGGTTAGGTGACTGCTAGTGATGTTGAAGATGATGAAGACAGTGATAATGGTGGTGATGCTGATGATGAATATTATGGTAATGATAAGTGATGATGGTTATAGTTAAGATGGTGATGAAGAAGATGATGATAGAGGAGGACAAGGAGGAATGGCAGATCTTATCCTGAGCATCAGACCTAGTCTTTGTCTGGCAGGAGCAGAAAGAGAAACACAGGCGGTCCCCAGTCTCTCCTGACCTCTGCCTCCCTCAGATGACCCCTTGAAGGTGATGATCCTTGAGAACTTTGAAAATGGCCAATAAGGGAGAGCTGAGAAACTGAATATGCTGAGTCTGCCGAGGATGGGGGTGGGGATCCAGGGAAAGTTTCCTAGGGGGGGTAACCTTTGAACTGAGCCTTCCTGGACAAGTCTGGGAATAAGAAGGGGGTTCCAGGCAGGAGAATGGCACTTGGACAGGTGAGAGAGGATGGGCCTGGCAAGTGGCAGGGACACCACTACCTGTGGTGAGTGTCTCCATCCACCCCAGGTGAACACCACCACCTTCAACCGGGGCAAGCTGTGCAATGTGGGGTTCTGGGAGGCCATGCAGGAGGAGGACTGGGACCATGTCTTTTTCCACAATGTGAATCTGCTCCCAGAGGATGACCACAACCTCTGCATCTGCGACATCTTCCCTGCCCCTGTTCCATGGCCATCGACAAGTTCAACAAGTAGGTGGAGGGAGGGGACCTCCTGTGGGGGGAACTCTTGGCCAGGCCCTGCCCGTCTGTACCGTCCAGGCCCTGATCCCTGGGGCCGATGATGGAGAGGATGAAGAGGCCTGGGGAAAGGCCTTATAGATGGGGAGAAGCTTCCTCCTGGGTGTGGGTATCAAATGAGAGTGGGATTAGTTATCAGTGGGGGTCAGGATGCATTTAATAAAGTGGTAGGCAGAGAAGTTGTAACAGAGGTCAGAGGAGAACTTATAACAGGAGGGACCATCTTGGGGTCACAAGATGGGCCTGTCAGATGATTTAGGGAGGGGATTTCCAGGGTTACATGAGGGGTCATCTCAAGGGGCAGGGCTACCCCAGGATCAGGCACAGGGACATCCTAGGGGTCAGGGAGAGGTTACCAAGGGAGAGAGTAGGGAATGGCTGACCCAGAAATAAACCCTGTGCTCCTGGCTAGCAAAGGGTCAGGGCCCATTGCCTGAAATGCCCTGTGCTTCCAACTCTCCCTGCCTCTGTAGGCTGCCCTACCGAGGCTACCGTGGAGGGGTGTTTGCCCTGTGCCCCATTCACTACCTGAGGATCAGTGGCTTCCCCAACACCAGCTGGGCCGGGAATCAGGAGGACAGTGACATCACTACCAGGTAGGGGGCACTGCTGTAGGGAGCCTCGCTTGGGGCAGCAGGCCCCTCCGTGGTGTGGGGGCCACGGGGTGCCCAAGACTGAGTGGGAATGTGAGCTGTGTTGGACTGCGGGAGACACAAGCCACTCTGGCCTGAGGAGCCGGGTGTGGATGGGGACCTTACCAAAGGAGACAGGCATCTGGCCTCACGCCCTCTCCCCTGTAAGGGTGCAGCTCAGCGGGACGCTCTTCTTATGGCTTCGTCTGCTCTTTGGCCAATACCACATGCTGGAGGAGGGGCAGGACCCCAGCTGCAAGCAGAGCTCCCAGGGGTGAGTCAGGGTGTGGGGCAGGGGTGGCCAGTCCTGGACCTGTTCCCAAGCCCTCAGCTTGCACGGCTGCCCCCTCAGTCCCTCCAGTCCTGGCCTTCTGGCCTAGATCCCCCGGAAGTGGTGGCACAATGCTGTGAACTCGCCAGGATACAGGCTGCTCTCCAAGGAGCTGTGGCCCCTCTACACCAACCTCACCATGGACATCGACCCCTTAATTCCAGAAGCCCCCAGGCTAACAGGTTTCTGGAGCCTGGAAAGAATCCCCTCAACCATCCCACCTAGTTTCCTGTTAAAGGAGGCTTTATTTTACTGGCTTCTCCTCTCTGCCATCCCTAATCCCCATTCTTTCATTGCCATTCATTTGGTCACACAGGTCCCCACTCAGATTGACCATGCTGTGGTTCTTTCCATACAAAGTGCTTAATGCTTATTCACCTGTTTATTTCTCACAGGGACTTGTGGGGTAGCACTACTGTCATCTTCCTTTTGAAAACCAGGGTCAGATTAACATCTTGCTTGATTGATATAGAATCAAGTAAGGAACCCAAGGGCTTCCCAGGTGGCTCAATGGTAAAGAGTCCACCTGTCAGAATGTAAACTGATACAGCCATTATGGAAGATAGTATGGAGATTCCTTAAAAAAATACAAAAACTAGGAATGAAACTACCACATGACCCAACAATCCCACTACTGGGCATATATGCCGAGAAAACCATAATTGAAAAAGATACATGTATCCCAGTGTTCATTGCAGCACTATTTACAATAGCTAGGACATGGGAGTGACCTAGATGTGATGAATGGATAAAAAAAGCTGTGATTCATATATACAGTGGAATATTATTCATCCATAAAAAGGAATGTATGAGTCCATTATAATGAGGTGGGTGAACCTAGAGCCTATTACACAGAGTGAAGTAAGAGAAAAACAAACTTCGTACGTTAATGCATATATATGGAATCTAGAAAGATGGTACTGCTGAACCCATTTGCAGGGCAGCAATGAAGTTGCAGACATAAACAGACTTGTAGACACAATGGAAGGAGTGGGTGGGACCAATGGAGAGAGCAGTGTGGAAACATATACATTACAATGTGTAAAACAGAGAGCCAGTGGGAATTTGCTGTATGACTCAGGAAGCTCAGACCTGCGCTCTGTGACAACCTAGAGCAGTGGGATGGGGTGAGAGGTGGGAGGGAGATTTAAGAGGGAGTGGGCATATGTATACCTATAGCTGATTCATGTTGATGTATCACAGAGTACAACACAATATTACAAATCAGTTCTTCTTCAATTAAAAATAAAAAAGAATCCACCTACCAATGCAGGAGACACAGGAGGTGCAGGTTTGACCTCTGGGTCAGAGAGATCTCCTGGAGGAGGAAATGGCAACCCACTGCAGTATTCTTGCTTGAGAAATCCCATGGACAGAAGAGCGTGATGGGCTACAGTCCATGGGGTTGCAAAGAGGCAGACATGACTAAGCAGGCACCGATGCACAGGAACCTGGCTTCTGGGCCTGTCTACTTACAAAGTATGCTGTTCTACTTCTTTCTTATAGTAGAAAAAAAAAAAAAAAAAAAAGGAGGGGAGTAGGAAAGAAAAATAAGATGCATGGAGACTTCCCTGGCAGTCCAGCAGTTAAGACTCTAAATTCCCAATGCAGAGGATACAGGTTTGATCCCTGGTCAGAGAACTAAGAACCTGGGTATGGCAAAAAAAAAAAAAAAAAAATGCGGGTAGTTGAATAAATTACAGCATGTCCTCATACTGATAGAATACTGATGCAGTCACTGAACAGCTGTGTTGTAGACTGAAAAGAAAACTGCACAAGGTATGTGATATGATTTGATATTTACAAAACAAAGAGGGAAGAGTACCTATATAGGTGTACGCTTACGAGCATAGTGTGTGGGAATAACAAGTGTTGGCAGACCTCTCTGAGCTGGAGGGTAAATACTTTCAGTTTGCAGGCCATATGGCCTTTGCCACAACTACTCAGCTCGGCCACTGGAGCATAAAAGCAGCCACAGACATCACACAAACAAGTGAACAAATAAAACTTTATTTAAAAAACGTGTGGCCACCCAGATTTGGCTGATGGACAGTTTGCTGACTCCTGACATAGATGATTAGGAGCCTGTATAAACATATAAAAGACTCCATACTAAAAGGTTCACCATAGATGGTGGAGGTGGAAAGGGGAGAGTAGAGCTGAATTAATCATGAAAGAAGAGAAAAACTACACTGAATATCAGAATCACATTTATGCATTTACCAAAAAAAGTACATTCATCTGTCTGGGTACATAAAGAAATTAATAATTATTAATTGTGCGACTTCAGGATGTAAATTCAATAGGGAGTAAATATGATTAAACAATTGTTAGGTTCTTTTTAAAAAATATAATCAGCACCTCTGGTTACACAGTGAATTCTGTAGCAAAAACTACAGAATTGAGTATGTGTGTGTGTGTGTGTGTATACACACTGACCTGCAGATATAAATATACATACATACATAAGTATACAGATACACACACATATACATAATATTGCCAAGGCATCATTTAGTTTGCTGGCAGCCTAAAAATAATTATATTCCACATTAAACAGGGTTATCATTAAATTCCCACAAATTTTCCTGTAAATAATCTGGTAACAATCTGTCTTACTCTACAGAAACTCTTTTCTCAATGTATTAGGGTTTCTTCCTCAAATGAATTTTATAACTTTTAATGAAGCTAGTACAAATATAGACATTTACACTCATTCTTAAAAGTTCTTTCCTGAGTTATTTCCCTCACATAAAATATGTGTAACTTGGAGACATGCAGTGCATCCCTAGAGTTTTTCTGAAGCATGAATTCTATAATATATGATTATATCTGCCTCATGTTTTTTCTTCTTCGAGAAATTCAGTTAGTTTCATTGATGTTTATGATGTTTATGCATACTAGGAATTGACTTCTGGGTAAAGCCTTGCACAGGTTAACTGCTTTTATAAGATTTATCTCTGGTGTGAGTTGTCTGGTGTTTATTAAAATTTGACCTGTTGTTGAAGCTCTTCCCACACTTGGAACACACATAAGGTCTCTCTCCTGTGTGAATTCGTTGATGCACTTTGAGTTGTGGTTTCCTACTGAAGGATTTCCCGCAGTCACAGCATTCATAAGGTTTCTCTCCAATATGTGTTCTCTGATGTGTGATTAACTCTGATTTCTCGACGAAAGTGGTCCCACACTTGTAACAGGCAAAGGTTCTCTCTCTATTGTGAGTCATCTGATGTTTATGGAAATTTGATCTACCATTGAAAGCCTTCCCACATGCAGCACATACGTAGGGTTTCTCTCCTGTGTGGATCCGCTGATGCTCTCTGAACTGTGACTTGGAAGTAAAGGCCTTCCCACAGTCACTGCATTTGTAAGGCTTCTCTCCAGTGTGAATTCGCTGATGCATGCTGAGGATTGACTTCTGGTTGAAGGCCTTCCCGCATTCACTGCACACATGGTGTCTTTCTCCAGTGTGAATTTTCTGGTGTATGTTGAGGTGTGACTTTTGGGTAAAGGTCTTCCCACAGTCACTGCATTCATAAGGTTTCTCCCCAGTGTGGATTCGATGATGTATATCAAGTTGTGACTTGGAAATGAAGGATTTCCCACAGCTGTGACACTGATAAGGCTTCTCTCCAGTGTGACTTCTCTGATGTACAATCAGGTGCGCCTTCTGGATAAAGGCCTGGCCACATTCAATACACACATAAGACTTCTCCCCTGAATGGATTCTCTGGTGCAAGCTGAGTGTTGATTTCTGGGTGAAGGCCTTCCCACATTCACTGCATACATACTGTCGCTCGCCAGTGTGGATTTTCTGATGTATACTGAGAGTTGAATTCTGGGAGAAGCCTTTCCCACATTCACTGCATTCATAGAGTTTTTCTCTTGTATGAGTTCTTTGATGTCTGAAGAGAGATAACATCTGGAAGAAAGTTTTTCCACATTCATGGCATTTATGGGGCTTTTTTCTAGTATGAGTCTTCTGGTGTGTAACCAGTTCTGGCCTCTGAATGAAGACTTTTCCACATTCCTTACATATATACGGTATGTTACCTGTATGATCTGTCACACAGAACCCGAGTTTTGGTTGTGAGGTGAAGGCTTTCCCACATTTACCACATTCCTGGAGGTTTTCTACACTATGGAATCTCTGTTGCTCAAGCAGGTGTGACTTGTGGGTGAAGTCCCTCCCACATTCAGTACACTTATCTGGTTTTTCCTGAGTATGAACTTGATGTTGTGTGAGTAACTGTTTCTGGCTGAAGGCTTTTGTACATATATTACCTTCACGGAAGTTCTCTCCTGTGTGAGTATTCTTGCAGCTGGCACTGGAAGAGCTATGGATAACTGGCTGACCAGATCCAACCATATCATCAAGGTGTTTTGTGGTACTGCTTTGATTTTGACGAGTTGCTTCTAGGTTAGGCTTCAACCTTTTTGCAACTGAGCAACGTTTATGAGGTCCCTTTTGTGAAGAAATAAGGTGGGGCCTTGCCTGAATGACTTTTCCAGGGTACTTGTAATCACAGTCCCTCTCTGTGTTCAGTGTTTTCTTACTGAAGAAAGCCCCATGATGTGAAGGTTTATTTTGATTTTTCAGATCCCTCTCTGTTTGGTCAGCTTGTTTCCACAGTTCTTCTAAAATGGAACACCATGAACCATCTCTTGTGACTCCACCCATCATCTCATTGTGAAATGAAGCTTCTTCAGAAATTTCCTGTTGCGGGGTTTCAAGCCCAAACTCCCCTTCTAGAAGGAGAACAAGATGAAATAGATACAGTGAACAATTAGCAAAGGATAGAGGAGAAGTCACATGGAGCTGACTGAGATTATGCATAGAGAAACTGCTGAGTCATATACCAATGGTCGTGCTGATGGTGATCATGAGAGAAAACAGTTACACAACCCTTACTATATGTCAGGCACTTAGCTGTATAGCACTTAGCATTTGCTAGGCAATGTTCTATGTGATGCACACATAAACTCATTCAATCCCCAAAACAATCCCAGGAGGTAACTACTTATTATCCTGTTTTTCCACATGAAACGAAGGAAATACAATGGTTAAATAATTAACCAAAATTACTTTGCTCAGCTGTGGGGAAAGTTAAGAGTTTAACAAAGGCAACCTGACCCCACTCATGCAGGTGATCTAGATACCCAGACCTAGCAGAATGACTACAGGATAAAAGAGACAAGAGTGTCATAGGGCAGCATCTGTGCATAGCCGGAGCTTGAAGGAGGGGTTCAGAGTTTTCTCAGCTTACAATGAGGTTATGTCCTGATAAGTCCATCATAAGTTTAAAATATCATAAATCAGAAATGAATTGAATACACCTAACCTACTAAACAAAGCTTAACCCAGCCTACTTTAAATGTGCTTAGAAGACTTATGTTAGCCTAAGCGAAAATGAAAGTGAAGTCGCTTAGTCGTGTCCGACTCTTTGCAACCCATGGACTGTAGCCCACCAAGCTCCTCTGTCCATGGGATTCTCCAGGCAAGAATACTGGAGTGGGTTGCCATTTCCTTTTCCAGTGTTAGCCTAAGGTTGGGCCAAAGCATCTAACAAAAGACCTATTTTATAATACAGTGTTGAATATCTCATGCAGTTTATTGAATACTGTACTGAAAGTGAAAAAAAAAAGTGGTTATCTGGGTACAGAAGGGTGGTAAGTGTATTGGTTGATTCCCCTTATGATCATGTGGCTGACTGGGAGTCTGGCATCATGAGAGTATAGTACTGTATATCACTAGCCTCGGAAAAGATCAAAATTTACAATTCAAAGTATAGTTTGTACTAAATGTGTATGACTTTTGCAACATTGTAAAGTTGAAAAATTGTAAATTGAACCATCACAAGTCTGGGACCATCTGTATAGGTTTTCGTTAAAGATCTACATTGTGATTAATCTCCCAGCTTCCTCCTACTTGTTGGAAACAATACCAAAATCATTCAGCCCTAGACATCCTCTGATAGACTATTAAAGCACCAATCCTGACATAGCCAAGCAGTGAAAGAATACTATACTCAAACTCTCAATTCTATGAAACTGAAGTTTGTCTCCCTGAACTTAGACATGTACATGTCCCGAGAAAGGTAAACTGGAAGACTGGACAAACAGGCTGTCCTCGAGAATCTGTTTCACCCTCTTCCACAAAGGTGAACTGTGGCCAGGCACATGGCAGCCAAGCCATGTAATGACTCACAGTTTCCTTTGCAGTGATATGTGACGGTGAGACTGTTTTTGCTGACGAAATGGGCATACAACATTGTGCACCAGTTCTAGCCAGAGAAACACATCACAGTTTCTCAGTACCCTCCACCCCTTTTCTGCCTAGTAGAACCTGGCTTTGGTTGCAATACGCTCATTCCCAAAGATTGACAGCATCATAAAAGATGGTACTGCAATGACAAGAGAAAAACTTCAAGACCTGAATGAATATAAAACATAAGGCGTCCTGCTGAACTGACTTTTAGAAGTGTTTTATAGGGGGAGAATTATTCTGGAAATTATTATACTGGACCTTGGTCTCTTTGTTATAACTTTCAGCTTTATGCTACTCAATATACCATTTTTTGGTTAAGAACAGGAGTCACTGATCATCCAGTTTACTAGTAAGAACATAAGACACAACAGATTCTTTTTAAAAAGGTGGCTGAATTTTACTATTACTTTATCCTATCAGAGATTTAAATACTGAGTATGGTTAAGACCGTCACATCTTGTTTTCTTTTCCCTTTCAATCACTTGGATAAACTGTATCCCAGACCCTTGTCCTATTCCCAAACCTCAGTCATCTATCACTTTTTTTAAAAAATGAAAATGCTCTTCATTTTTACCATTTTTAGTAGGTATGTATGTGTGTGTGTGTGTATATATATATATATATATAGCATTGAAATCTGAGAAAAAGAAATAAATCAATCTTTGGGGTAATCTATCAATGTCATCTTGACTAAACTCATGATGACTGGGAATCCACAAATCCCATTAGGGACAAAATAACACAAGCATGAGAAAATAGCTGGTTTATGGTGATACCCCTGGAATTAAGAAAAAGAGTCAACTAAACTGTGCTTTTAAAAATATATATATATAGTAGAATTTCTAAAATAACAAGTTAGAAGACTAAGATGGGAGAGCCAAGAAACAGAAGAATCTTCTGGACAAAATGTATAAGGTGAGAAGAATTTCTGATGTGTGTAATGATTCCAATTTCTGATTTCCTTAAAATAAAGGAAATGAGACACCCCACAGGAACTGTCCACCATGAAGCTAAATAAGAGAACATGGTTTAGGCATGGGGACTGGAGGCACTGATAAAGGATCATCAGGGGAAAAAAATTTAGGCCTTAAGTGTTGAGAATAGAAGGGTCCTTTAATTCCTCTATGAAGGGATGACCAGAGGGAAGTACAGGGGCCCAAGTTGGAGGCACCACAATCAGGGATAAAGAAGAAGGATTCAGTGCAGAAAAAAAATGAGTTCAGAGGACAAATAAGAAAAAAGGCCTTCAGGAAATTCCACAAAGGGATAAAATGAGATGACAAAAGCAACATACAGATGGAAAATCCAATCAGATAACAGATATGATGAGATGCTCTGTTCCCAGAAAAATGAAAACAGCTCTATCATAACATGGGCCATAAATGAGAAATTTGATAAATATTATATATGTTGGCAAGCAAGATGTAAAAATGATTAACAGCTGGATTAAGTCTAGTCATATCCAGTGATCAGGCAATCCCTCTTGACTATTCACCTCTGATTAATTCTTATGTTGGCCCCTATGGAACATTTACAGAATAATGTATGGCAGCATTAGCCTTAATGCCATATATTACAAAATAATGTATAGCAGCGTTAGTTTTAAGGAGTAGGAAATAACGTGTGTCCACCATTGGGGAATGGATAAGTGTGGTAGGTTGAATATGGCCCCTCATGGATCTACACGACTTGACAGTCACTCACCGTGATACCTCTGACATGGGACTTCAGTCTCCCTCATCCATGGTTCCTTTCCTTCTTCAATCCTGAAAATGATCTCTGGGTTGGGAATGTGATACCCTGTGAATAAGAAAGGATATTGCATTAGGATGTGGTATTGGGCTTGGCAACCCACTCTAGTATTCTGCCTGGAGAATCCCATGGACAAAGGAGCCTGATGGGCTATAGTTCATAGGGTCAAAAAGAGCCTGACACAACTAAAGTGACTTAGCGTGCAGACATACATTGGGCTTCAGGGGTTATTCAATGAAGCTTTCTTTCATTGACACATCTTTCATTAGGAACAAAGTAACATTCAAAGATGACCAAGAGGAATGAACAATTTAGGACAAGCCCAGGACAAACCGATTACATTCTTCAGATGTCCCACTTCATGCCACAAGAAGGAGGGACATCTCATGGAGGCCCGTCCAAGAGCCCCAGCTCAGGTGTGCTCACCCACGGAGAAAAAGTGGCTGTAGATCTCCAGCATCACATCCTGATACAGGTGTCTCTGGGCAGGGTCCAGTTGCTGCCACTCCTCTCTGCTGAAGTCCATGGTCACATCCTCAAAAGACACTAACCCCTATAACAACATACCCCAGCTCAATGAGAATTAGTCATCATTGGTGAACTTACATACAGGGGTGTGTTCTTAATGACTTCACCATGATATATATGGCTTCCCACTAACTACCTGTTTCATATTGTATGAAATCATAATCAGGGCAAGAAAACAATATTTTAAATATTAAAATAAGAACAAAGCTAATAAGGATTAGGTTGGCCAAAAAGTTTGTGGTTTCTATATGTTCCTTAACAAACTTTTTGGCCAACCCAATATCATGCATCTTAACACCTTAGCTGAACAAGAAGTGCTCTTAAAATTCAGCCAACTCCAGCACAAAATGAAATACATTTTTCTACAAGGCAGTGTTTGCCACTATTATGGGCTGAAATGTGCCACTCCCCCCCGCCCCCCCGACCCCACGCTCATTCACATGCTGAAGTCCTAACCCCCAGAACCTCAAAATGTGTCTATATTTGGAGATACACAGTATTTAATGAGGTCCTTAGAGTGGGTCATTGTTATTTTAAAAACACATGAAAGGTCATGAAATACACAGAACAACTTGGAATTTCAGGAAATCTTGAGTATAAACAAGAACCCTGCTTCCTCCAAAATATCAAATATCAATATTTACATTATTCCTGGGCACTTTTATTCATCTTTTAAAAGAGGGAAAACCACACGGTCCTTAAAAACTAGTTCTTGCTCTGTGACTGTAAATTCTGAGGACAGGAGAAACCAGCCAGTCTCCAGTGAGGAGGAGTCAGGTGGGGATCAGCTGAAACAATGCAAAGACCCAGCAGTGGATGGAGGATGAACATATGGGTGAAGGAGGCCTGTGCTGAGCAGGAAGGAGTCAGCATTTCCTGGCCTGTGGCTGGAGCTATGGTGTCTTCTTCCTTTGCCCCAGGGCCAACCCTCTTTTCCTACACATCCTCCTGCATCAGTCAGTTCAGTTTCCTCTATAAGACACAGTGCCTGTGGATGAGGAAACATTAGCTATCAGTGCTCTGCTCTCCGCAGGAGAATCCACATTGTCTTGACACAGGGAGTCCAGAGTCAGCTGCTTCCTGTGTCTGCCCTCAAGTTCTGGAGAACTGCCCCTGGGCTGGGGATGGCTCCTGCTTACCTCACACGATACATCCTGCTCCTCTAAACCCAAGACCTGGGGCCTCTGGGGCAAATTCGCATCAGCAAGCATGTCCCTTCTGGGCTTCAATTCTTGGTCTCTCTTGCTGACAACTCCACTCTTCCCAGGAGCCTGCAGCTGGGTGGGCATCAGAGGGCTCCAATCAGAGCTGCTGGGAAGAGTCAACTTGAGCTGTGTAGGGAGATCCTGCAGTCTCCATGATATGGCCTGACCCAGGGGCTCTGGAGGGACACTGGAAATCCTGGAAAGGCAGTAACCACATCGTTACTCATCTAATATCCATGCCACAAGAATTTCTGAGGGCCATTAGGTGAAAGTCACTGTGTTCACAACATGAGGGTAAACAAAACTCAGGAATCTATCTATTGAGGTAAAAAATAAGAAAAGATGGAAAAGCTTTGGATTAAAGTTCATGAAGGTTTAAGTGCAGCTCTGACACACCTTTTAACTATGAGAAGAGAGAGAGATTATTTTACTGGCAGTTTCCAAAAGGAAGAGGAAGGTATTTATCATAGGCACTGAGAAACTTCCATGAGATGAGGTTTGTCAAGTCCTCAGAACCTGCCAGGCACATGATAAACAAAATAAAATAAAAATTATTTTATTATTTGCTGAAGAAAAATCAGCAAGTTGCTGAGTCAGGTATCAGATACCTTGAGTAATTCTCATACCACCCTGTCAGCTAAATATCATTATTATACCCATTTGGGGCTTCCCTGGTAGCTCAGTTGGTAAAGAATCCGCCTGCAATGCAGGAGACCCTGGTTCAACTCCTGGATTGGAAGATCCCCCGGAGAAGGGAAAGGCTACCCATTCCTGTATTCTGGCCTAGAGAATTCCATGGACTGTATAATTCATGGGGTGGCAAAGAGTCGAACTGAGCGACTTTCACTTTCATACCCATTTCGTGGATGAGGAAAACTGAAGCTGACTGCTGTTACCTAATTTGCCTTAAGGTCACTCAGTCTCCAAAGGGAATTCTGAGGCATCCCAGGTCTGCCTCATTTTAAACTGCACACAGTTGCCACTATCCCATGTGGTCTTCTACATAGTCAATTTCCAGAAGCACTGTTTACATTTCCTGTTGCCTTCAGAAAGCTTAGGCTTCAAGTAGCCCATGTCTGGAACTGAGGTTCTGGACATTTCAGTGCCCATCCATAATACAGACAGCTCAGCCTTTTCTGACAAAATTCAAATTCAATGTATGGAATCCCACCTTCACTTGGAAAACCTGCAGACATGTACTAGGACTCCCAGTCACCATTAGATAACCCCCAATATAGGGTTCCAAATAATGCACCCCAGGAAGAAACTATCATTGATTTGTTCAACACCCAATCACTTATCCTTAACCATGTCCACAGAGACCCAAGTTGAGACCAACACTGACCCTCTCGTTCATTTCCAAAGGACAACTCTCACTGCCCAGAAAGCAAATCAATCAGCTTCACAAACCTCCATCACTGGCCCACTAGGTCTCCCATCAACTGGTTCCCAAATGCTGCCCTTAGCACCCCAAACACTTTACTGATTTCACAGATCCACCCTCAATCACTGTCTCCCTTGAGTGTGTTACAATGTGACCGTCAAAGCTCCTGCTCCCAGTCATTGCCTCCTACAGTCCCCCAAGCAGTGGATCACTTCCCCAAGTGGTTCCCAGTACCAATACCAAGGCCCTCTTAAGACCCATGTTCACTATCATATAAACAAATTTCATGGGCCAACAATATGAAATCTGATATTAAAGTACACTTGGAATTCAAGTTACAAAAATACTTATATACATACAGAAGTAAGGCAAGAAATAGTGAAAATCAACGAGCCAAGCATTAAATTAGAAAACCCCACTTACTCTATAGCTCCCATCACTAAGAACCCCACCACTCACTCCGCAGACCCGACATCACTCATTCCACAGACCCCCATCACTCGGCCCCCAATTCCCAACATCACTCACACCAAGCGGATTCCCCATTGCTAGTGTTCCAAATCACCTCAGCATCCCACAGGCGATTCACAGGGTAGAAGAGTTGACAACAGAAGCGAAATGGCCGCTCTGGGCCACTTCCGATTCGAATTCCTGTCAGGATTTGGGAGGCTGTGTTTGTGAACGTTGCTCATGCTTACTAGCACCTTGGAAGCCACTGTCTGCCAATAGTTATCATGGCGTATGAAGTCCGTTGGTCTATTCCGCGGTTCATTTTCCTTCAGGGGCGGTATCGAGAGAACAATATGGCCGCGCCCATAAGGATTATATGAAGGCGGACGCCATTTTCAAAAACTCTCCATTCCGTACAGCCAGGGAACGCACTAGGCAATCGAGTTGAAGTCTTGGTGGTGTTTCCCATTGGCAAGGGACCAATTAAAGAGGTGTGTAGATATAGTTCTAGGAGAAAAATAGCATTGCATAGTCTGAAAAATATCCTTTCTCTGTACTTTTCACACTGATTTAAAGCCCCTTTCTCACTATCTGGCCTCTTCCCTGTCAAGACTACCCAGGGAGTCAGAGATCTGTCGGGAGCCCAAACGTGCAGAACTTGGCAGAGAACTCCTAAACGCTTCGTGATTTCCTTAGTAACGAGAGCCTTTAAAGAACCTTGTGTGACGTTAATGAGGTGATTTTTTAGAGGCCTAAGGCATTTCTCACTTTACTGTTCTTGACTTCATTGTGCTTCACAGATATTGCTCCCCGCTTTTTTTTTAAAAACAAGTTGAAGGTTTGGGGCAGCCCAGTGTAGAGCAAGTCTGTTAGCGCCATTTTTCCAACAGCATTTGCTCACTTCATGTCTCTGAGTCACATTTGGGTATTTCTTGCAGTATTTCAATTTTTACTATTATTATATTTTTATGGTGATCTGTGATAGTGATCTTTGATGTTACTATTAAAAAGATTGCAAATCTCTGAAGGCTCAAATGATGGTTAGCATATTTTAGCAAAAAAGTATTTTTGAATTAAGCTTTGTACATTAAAAAATATTTATTTTCATTTATTTTTGGCACTACTGGGTCTTTGTTGCTGCAAGGACTGCAGCAGCAGCCCTTGGTGTGTTGAGGTGAGCAAGGGCTATTTTCTCATTGTGGTGTTTGCACTTCTCTCATTGCAATGGCTTCTCTTCTTGCGGAGCATGGGCTCTTGGTGTGTGGACTTAAGTAGTTGTGGCATATGGGCTTAGTAATTGCAGCTGCTGGGCTCTAGAGCACAGTCATAGTAGTTGTGGTGCTCAGGCTTAGTTGCTCTGTGACATGTGGGATCTTCCTGAACTAGAGATAAGAACCCGCGTTTTCTGCATTGGCAGGGGGATTTTTTACCACCAAGCAACCAGGGAAGCCCTGTACACTTTTTTTTCAGAGACATATTGCTATGGCACACTCACTGCACTGTGTGATGTAAAAATACAGTGTAATCATAACTTTAATGCACCGGAAAAATAAAAATTATTGTTTGCCTCACTTTATTGAGGTATTTGCTTTATTGTGAACTTGAACTATCCCCAAGGTATGCCTGTCTGCTAAAATGTCTGTGTGAATTTGAATTCCTCAGTCAGAGGGCACATACATTACCAGTGTTGATAGAATAGAGTGTGGCCAAATGACTCTCCAGGAGGTTGTACCAATTTGCATCACCATCCCCCATAATGTGACTCATCTCTGCTTCTCTCCAACCTCAACAGCAGTGTGCCTTAGCACTGATTTGGATCTTTCTATCTTACCAATGAAAAATGTACCTATTATAGTTTTAACTAGAATTTCTCATTATAGACATGAAAGTGAAGTATTTTTAAGTAGGTTTCATAATGATTACTACTTTCCATTCTAATCTGTTCTGCCAACCCTGAATATTCACTGGAAGGACTGATGGTGATGCTGAAGTTCCAATACTTTGGCCACCTGATGTGAAGAGCCTATTCATTGGAAAGACCCTGATGCTGGGAAAGATTGAGGGCGGGAGGAGAAAGGGATGACAGAGAATGAGATAGTTGGGTGGCATCACTGACTCAATGGACATGAGTATGAGTAAACTTTGGGAGATAGTGAAGGATAGAAAAGCCTGGCGTGCTGTAGTTCATGGGATCACGAAGAGTCGGACATGACTGAGCAACAACAATCTTTTCCACCATTCTGCCATTCAATGGCTGTTCATATCTGTCTCATCATTATTAGTGTATATTTCTTTCTTAAAAATTTGGATAATTCTTTTATATAGGAACTACAATCATTAGTCTATAGTAGAATTATGAATATATTCTCCTGGATTGTCCTTGTCTTCTCATTTCATTTACCTTGGATTTGCTATCCAAGGTAAATATATTCTCCTGGCTTATTTTTGTCTTCTGATTTCATTTACCTGTCCAAGGTAAATGTTTTTTGTTTTATATAGTTGAACTATATAAATATAGTTCATATAAATATATAAATATTAAAAAATTTAAATGTATAAATAAATTTGTTTACTTATATAAATAAAGTTGAACTTATGTAAATATAAAGTTTACTTATATAAATAAGGTCTTTAAAGCTTTTAACTGTTTGCTTATCACTCTGGCATTTCCAACTCTGAGAATATATATGATGTTGTGAAATGTGAAATAAAATGGAGTCACTTATGTCAAGGGTGTTTTTTCCCTTAATGGAGCTAGGAGGCCATTAAGGTGGTGGAGCTTACACACATCCCCACCAGGTGGAATCTTGAACTTTTCAACTGGGCCAACCACAGATATTTCAAGAACTCTGCAAGAACACCTGCGACTTGTCACAACAACGAACTTTTTCCACCCTCTAGTTATAGCCTTAGCAGTCAAGCATGTTCAGCCAACACTAGATCCTGCCTCCAACTCCAGTGAAAACTCTCTGTAATGCAAATCTCCCTTCTTTGCTTTTAAAACCCCCTGACTTTTACTCCCATGTGGGACACGGTTTGGTTGCTCCCTGGATTTGTGTGCCCCAAATTGCAAGTCTTTGATCCCAAATAAGTGCTTTCTGCCTGCTCATTGCTTCCTAGGATTATTTAGATCAATGATGTATGTATTATAATGTATACACATATGCACACAAGCACAATTATATTTATGTTTATATTTAATTGGATTTATATTTACATGAAATCTTGCCAAGGTTTCCTCTCTTCGCCTCTGCCCTCCACACTTCCATACCCACTCCTTTTCTTTTGCCTTTTAGGACTATTGTCTGTGCCTTAAAAATCCAAGGCCACTTCTCAACACAGTTGTTTCTTCCATTTCATTCTCTCTTCTTGCTCAGATGACTATTGTATCTGTAGAGCAAGGTGTTTTATAGCCCCTGGGTTTGACTCTGCTTAAAGGGATCCTCTTGGGGCCAGCTTCATACTCACCTGTGGATCATCTGAATCTAGGTGAGCAAGCTCTTCCTCAGGTGATCTACACCTAAGCCCCCAAATCCCAAGGGAGGCTGGTCTTGTCTGTCTTCCCTAGGGTGAATTCGCTGTAGTCCTAGCCCATAACCTCCTCTTACAATTCCCCACAGAATTGGAGGGTCCTGGAGGAGCTGTAGTCAAAGCTATGGTTTTTCCAGTAGTCATGTACAGATGTGAACATTGGACCATAAAGAAGGCTGAGCACCGAAGAATTGAGACTTTAGAACTGTGGTGTTGGAGAAGACTCTTGAGAGTTCCTTGGACAGCAAGAAAATCAAACTAGTCAATTCTAAAGAAAATCAACCCTAAACATTCATTGGAAGGACTGATGCTGAAGCTGAAGCTCCAATACTTTGGCCACCTGATGTGAAGAGCCGACTCATTGGAAAAGACCCTGATGCTGGGGAAAGCTGAGAGCGGGAGGAGAAGGGGGCAACAGAGGATGAGATGGTTGGATGGCATCACCAACTCAATAGACATGAGACTGCAAAAACTCCAGGAGATAGTGAAGGACAGGGAATCCTGGCATGCTTCAGTCCATGGGGTCGCAAAGAGTTGGACATGACTGATCGACTGAACAGCATGGTTGGGTTTGTGGACTGTAACACTCTCTCTCTTCTGGCCATGGCGAGAGGCAGAACACAGAAGCTCAGAGGGACAGAGTCTCTGTCTCCTGGGTACTTCCCTCACTACAGCTCACGTCTGTGTATCAGGTCATACTTGCTGACTTTTCTCAGCCGAAAATAACCTCTGTCCAGTTTCATGTCTGGTCTCCTGAACTGGACCCATGGGAGAGGATGGGTGGATGTACAGATCAGTCCTTGGCTAGTGTCCTGGTCCCTCCCCTACACTGCTCTGACCTAATGGGATTTACCCCTGCAGGCTACATTTTCCAGATATCTTTATTAGCTGGCCTCCCGCTAGTTTCAGTTAGTTAGTCAAATGCTGGAGATTAAAATCAAGGAAGAATTGCCCGAGATTCAGCAGCACAGATATTAAAATCGGAATGATACAGAGAAGATTAGCATGGCCCCATGCAAGAATGACATACAAACTCATGAAACATTCCGTATATTTTGGATTAACTGTCCCAAGAAAGTAAAAGAGGGCCCTTTCTGTACCAAGAGGTGACTTGAATTTACATGTTGAATGCTGTAATCAAGAATAAATAACTAGGCTCTACAAATTAAACCATCCTGCTTTCTCTTTAAAAAATACATCAAGGAAGAAAATGTAAAATCCAGGGTATTTATTTCTTCCCCTCTCTTTGCATTGTGCAGCCTCTCCGGCAGTGACTGCAGCCCACCTCTGAGCTTCTCCCAACAGAGAAGACGTGCCATGGTTTTGGAGTGTCTATTCACAGGAGACAAACTCCAGCGGCTCATCCTGGGGTCTATTTATCTCCTGCCTCATTACCAGTCTTGGGGTTTATCCCAGATCTTTCATTCTTGTTTCACTTCCCAAGCATCCCCATTCCCTTTTAGTCTGAAATGTATTTCCTTGTGCAATCATCAATTTGTAGGCCTGAGTTATTTTGATGTTATTTTTGTGTTATTCCTGCTCCTTGCAGTTCCTTTCTAACTCCTATCCTTCCCATGACCCTGAAATGCTTCATGTTATCCTAAATGAGGAGGGTCATTTCAGATTTTTTGCTTCAGATCCTCACTCTGAACCACTCTCCATTTCCTGAAATCTGCCTCATTGTGACTTTATGGCCACTATTGCCCACTTTTCTAGGTTACGCTTCTGATGATGGAAAAATCACCTGAAAATTCTGCCCAACTGGAGTTGCTGGCATTTTCCAAAGTAACTATACTTTCCCCTTTGTTGTTATTGTTCAGTTACTAATTCATGTACAGCTTTGCAACCCATGGACTGCAGCACACCAGGCTTCCCTGTCCTTCACTGTCTCCTGGACTTTTTGCAAACTCATTGAGTTGATGATGCCATCCAACCATCTCATCCTCTGTTGCCCCCTTCTCCTCCCGCTCTCAGCTTTTCCCAGCATCAGGGTCTTTTCCAATGAGTCGGCTCTTCACATCAGGTGGCCAAAGTATTGGAGCTTCAGCTTCAGCATCAGTCCTTCTAATGAATATTCAGGACTGATTTCCTTTAGGGTTGACTGGTTGATCTTCTTGCAGTCCAAAGGACTCTCAAGAGTCTTCTCCAACACCACAGTTCAAAAGCATCAATTCTTGGGCTTTCTTTACTACTGGAAAGACCAGCTTTGACTATACGGACCTTTGTTGGCAAAGTGATGTCTTTGCTTTTTAATACACTGTCTAGGTTTATCATAGCTTTTCTTCCAAAGAGCAAGTGTCTTTTAATTTCATGGCTGCAGTCCCCATCTACAGTGATTCTGGAGCCCAAGAAAATAAAGTTTCTCATTGTTTCTGTTTTTTTCCCATCTATTTGCTATAAAGTGATGGGAATGGATGCCATGATATACATTTTCTGAATGTTGTGTTTTAAGCCAGCTTTTCCACTGTCCTCTCTCACCCTCAGCAGGAGGCTCTTTAGTTCCTCTTCCCTTTCTGCCATTAGACTGGTATCATCTGCATATCTGAGGTTGTTGCTATTTCTTCCTGTGATCTTGATTCCAGCTTGTGATGCATCCAGCCCAACATTTCTCCTGATGTACTCTACATAGAAGTTAAATAAAGAATCCCGAGGACTGCATCCTCTGTGAGACTCCAAACTCCTCCCCTGGCTGTAGGGAATAACACTTTGAAGATGGCGGCCTCCAATAACTAGTTCAAATGGGTGGGATCAAGTTGTTTGCCTGATGAAACTATTGAATATACATGAACAAAGGAAACAGAGAAACCCTGTCATTCACCATGATAACTACTGGCAGCGAGTAACTTCAAAAATGCTAGTGAACATGTATTTTGATATATGGTGGTCAGAAAGGTCAAGCTAGGACTCTGACACAAACTGGAAGTGGCCTAGAGAGATGGTTTCGCTGATGTTGCCACAGCTTTTTCACCCATACAGTGCTTGAGGGAAGCTGAGGTGATATAGCGTGGTTGTTTGGGGGCTTTTGCGGGCAGTGATGGGATGTCTGTTTGTGGCAAGTGGTGATGATTTTGTGGGGAGAATAGTGGGGAAAGGAGTCTGAGAGTTGAATAATGGGTGCATCTCTAGAGTGAGTGATGGGAGTTCTGTGGGGTAGTGATAGGAGGTCAGCTGGGGTCATTTGCAGGATGAATGATGGAGGATCTGCAAAGTGTGTGAAGGGGGTGTTTTTTGTAGCTTAAATTGGATGATAAGTTCATTACTTTTCAACCTTGTATATTTTTTTATTTACTTTTGCTAATTGTCATATATGGTGTTATTGTAATTTTAAAATTACAGATGTACCTTAATATGAGTTTTTATTTTGTCTTTTCCTAATTCAGTTCAGTCACTCAGTCGTGTCTGACTCTGCAACCCCGTGAACCGCAGCACGCCAGGCCTCCCTGTCCATCACCAACTCCCGGAGTGCACCCAAACCCATGTCCATTGAGTTGCTGATGCCATCTAACCATCTCATCCTCTGTCGTCCCCTTCTCCTTCTCTCAACCTTTCCCAGCATCAGGGTCTTTTCAAATGAGTCCGCTCTTCGCATCAGGTGGCCAAAGTATTAGAGTTTCAGCTTCAGCATCAGTTCTTCCAATGAATATTCAGGATGATTTCCTTTAGGATGGACTGGTTGGATATCCTTGCAGTCCAAGGGACTCTCAAGAGTCTTCTCCAACACCACAGTTCAAAAGCAATTCTTCGGTGCTCAGCTTTCTTTATAGTTCAACTCTCACATCCATACATGACCACCGGAAAAACCATAGCCTTGACTAGATGGACCTTTGTTGACAAAGTAGTATCTTTGCTTTTTAATATGCTGTCTAGGTTGGTCATAACTTTCCTTCCAAGGAGTAAGCGTCTTTTAGTTTCATGGCTGCACTCACCATCTGCAGTGATTTTGGAGCCCAGAAAAATAAAGTCCGCCACTGTTTTCACTGTTTCCCCATCTATTTGCCATGAAGTGATGGGACCGGATGCCATGATCTTAGTTTTCTGAATGTTGAGCTTTAAGCCAACTTTTTCACTCTCCTCTTTCACCTTCATCGAGAGGCTGTTTAGTTCTTCTTCACTTTCTATCATAAGGGTAGTGTCATCTGCATATTTGAGGTTATTGATGTTTCTCCCGGCAATCTTGATTCCAGCCTGTGCTTCCTCCAGCCTAGTGTTTCACATGATGTACTCTGCATATAAGTTAAATAAGCAAGGTGACAATATACAGCCTTGACGTACTCCTTTTCCTATTTGGAACCAGTCTGTTGTTCCATGTCCAGTTCTAACTGTTCTTTTCCTAGGGGCTTGCTCATTTGAGGACAGTGAACATGTATCTTAAGAGGACCTTCAGTTCAGTTCAGTTCAGTCGCTCAGTCATGTCCTACTTTTTGTGACCCCATGGACACATCAGGCTTCCCTGTCCATCACCAACTCCCAGAGCTTGCTCAGACTCATGTCCATTGAGTCACTGATGCCATTCAACCATCTCATCCTCTGCCCTCCCCTTCCCCTTCCGCCTTAGTGGATGGTATTAGAGGACATGGGGGGAAGTACTCATGGCTTGGGAGACCGTAGGGTCTGGGAAGTGAATGGGAGTCTGGGAGCTTCAGGGACTGAAGGACTTGAGGGGCATGTTGTAGCACACCTGGGGGGCCAGTGAGTGGTAACAGGAGTTGGTAGCATGGGATGCTGAGGAGAGCTGAAACTGTGAGCATGTTGAGGCCACTTGACTGGAGGTGTAGGAGACAGTGATGGGAGTTGCTTCCGGATGGTGAGTGTTGACAGTCTTTGGGGAAATGGTCATTGTTGGCTCTTCTTTGGGTCCCAGTGCATGCGTTAGAAGTCACTGACTGGCAGTTGAACAGATTCTGGATGGGTTTCCATTGGAATGCCATATTTTGAGCCTTGTTTTGGGAATTATTTGAAGATTTGTGAAATTAGTAGCAATCAGATAGACTAATGATGTCAGAGCTTGGGCCATGTCAGTGACTCAGGGGCATTTCAGGATCCTCTGGCAGCCTTATCTTCAGTTCAGTTCAGTTCAGTCTCTCAGTCATGTCCGATTCTTTGTGACCCCATGAATTGCAGCACGCCAGGCCTCCCTGTCCATCACCATCTCCCAGAGTTCACTCAGACTCACGTCCATCGAGTCCGTGATGCCATCCAGCCATCTCATCCTCAGTTGTCCCTTTCTCCTCCTGCCCCCAATCCCTCCCAGCATCAGAGTCTTTTCCAATGAGTCAATTCTTCGCATGAGGTGGCAAAGTACTGGATCTTCAGCTTTAGCATCATTCCTTCCAAAGAAATCCCAGGGCTGATCTCCTTCACAATGGACTGGTTGGATCTCCTTGCAGTCCAAAGGACTCCCAAGAGTCTTCTCCAACACCACAGTTCAAAAGCATCAGTTCTTCAGCGCTCAGCTTTTTTCACAGTCCAACTCTCACATCCATACATGACCACAGGAAAAACCATAGCCTTGACTAGATGGACCTTAGTCAGCAAAGTAATGTCTCTGCTTTTGAATATACTATCTAGGTTGGTCATAACTTTTCTTCCAAGGAGTAAGTGTCTTTTAATTTCATGGCTGCAGTCACCATCTGCAGTGATTTTGGAGCCCCCCCAAAATAAAGTCTGACCTGTTTCTACTGTTTCCCCATCTATTTCCATGAAGTGATGGACCAGATGCCATGATCTTCGTTTTCTGAATGTTGAGCTTTAAGCCAACTTTTTCGCTCTCCTCTTTCACTTTTATCAAGAGGCTTTTTAGCTCCTCTTCACTTTCTGGATAAGGGTGGTGTCATCTGCATATCTGAGGTTATTGATATTTCTCCCGGCAGTCTTGATTCCAGCTTGTGTTTCTTCCAGCCCAGCATTTCTCATGACGTACTCTGCATATAAGTTAAATAAGCAGGGTGACAATATACAGCCTTGACGTACTCCTTTTCCTATTTGAAACCAGTCTGTTGTTCCATGTCCAGTTCTAACTGTTGCTTCCTGACCTGCATACAGATTTCTCAAGAGGCAGGTTAGGTGGTCTGGTACTCCCATCTCTTTCAGAATTTTCCACAGTTTATTGTGATCCACACAGTCAAAGGCTTTGGCATAGTCAATAAAGCAGAAATAGATGTTTTTCTGGAACTCTCTTGCTTTTTTGATGATCCAGCGGATGTTGGCAATTTGATCTCTGGTACCTCTCCCTTTTCTAAAACCAGCTTGAACATCAAGGAGTTCACGGTTCACGTATTGCTGAAGCCTGGCTTAGAGAATTTTGAGCATTACTCTACTAGCATGTGAGATGAGTGCAATTGTGCGGTAGTTTGAGCATTCTTTGGCATTGCCTTTCTTTGGAATTGGAATGAAAACTGACCTTTTCCAGTCCTGTGGCCACTGCTTAGTTTCCCAAATTTGCTGGCATATTGAGTGCAGCACTTTCACAGCATCATCTTTCAGGATTTGAAACAGCTCAACTGGAATTCCATCACCTCCACTAGCTTTGTTCGTAGTGATGCATTCTAAGGCCCACTTGACTTCACATTCCAAGATGTCTGGCTCTAGATTAGTGATCACATCATCATGATTATCTGGGTCGTGAAGATCTTTTTTGTACAGTTCTTCCGTGTATTCTTGCCACCTCTTCTTAATATCTTCTGCTTCTATTAGGTCTATACCATTTCTGTCCTTTATCGAGCCCATCTTTGCATGAAATGTTCCCTTGGTATCTCTAATTTTCTTGAAGAGATCTCTTGTCTTTCCCATTCTGTTGTTTTCCTCTATGTCTTTGCATTGATCGCTGAAGAAGGCTTTCTTATCTCTCCTTGCTATTCTTTGGAACCCTGCATTCAGATGCTTATATCTTTCCTTTTCTCCTTTGCTTTTCGCCTCTCTTCTTTTCACAGCTATTTGTAAGGCCTCCCCAGACAGCCATTTTGCTTTTTTGCATTTCTTTTCCATGGGGATGGTCTTGATCCCTGTCTCCTGTACAATGTCACGAACCTCATTCCATAGTTCATCAGGCACCCTATCTATCAGATCTAGGTCCTTAAATCTATTTCTCACTTCCACTGTATAACCATAAGGGATTTGATTTAGGTCATACCTGAATGGTCTAGCGGTTTTCCCTACTTTCTTCAATTTGAGTCTGAATTTGGTAATAAGGAGTTCATGATCTGAGCCACAGTCAGCTCCTGGTCTTGTTTTTGTTGACTGTATAAAGCTTCTCCAGCTTTGGCTGCAAAGAATATAATCATTCTGATTTCAGTGTTGACCATCTGGTGATGTCCATGTGTAGAGTCTTCTCTTGTGTTGTTGGAAGAGGGTGCTTGCTATGACCAGTGCATTGTCTTGGCAAAACTCTACTAGTCTTTGCCCTGCTTCATTCCGCATTCCAAGGCCAAATTTGCCTGTTACTGCAGGTGTTTCTTGACTTCCTTTTGCATTCCAGTCCCCTATAATGAAAAGGACATCTTTTTTGGGTGTTAGTTCTAAAAGGTCTTGTAGGTCTTCATAAAACCATTCAACTTCAGTTTCTTCAGCGTTACTGGTTGGGGCATCAACTTGGATAACTGTGATATTGAATGGTTTGCCTTGGAGACGAACAGAGATCATTCTGTCGTTTTTGAGATTGCATCCAAGTACTGCATTTTGGACTCTTTTGTTGACCATGATGGCTACTCCATTTCTTCTGAGGGATTCCTGCTCGCAGTAGTAGATATAATGGTCATCTGAGTTAAATTCACCCATTCCAGTCCATTTTAGTCCACTGATTCCTAGAATGTCGACGTTCACCCTTGCCATCTCTTGTTTGACCACTTTCAATTTGCCTTGATTCATGGACCTGACACTCCAGGTTCCTATGCAATATTGCTCTTTACAGCTTCGGATCTTGCTTCTATCACCAGTCACATCCACAACTGGGTATTGTTTTTGCTTTGGCTCATCCCTTCATTCTTTCTGGAGTTATTTCTCCACTGATCTCCAGTAGCATATTGGGCACCTAATGACCTGGGGAGTTCCTCTTTCAGTAGCCTATCATTTTGCCTTTTCATACTGTTCATGGGGTTCTTGAGGCAAGAATACTGCAGTGGCTTGCCATTCCCTTCTCCAGTGGACCACATTCTGTCAGACCTCTCCACCATGACCCACCCATCTTGGGTTGCCCCGCAGGCATGGCTTGGTTTCATTGAGTTAGACAAGGCTGTGATCCTAGTGTGATTAGATTGACTAGTTTTCTGTGAGTATGGTTTCGGTGTGTCTGCCCTCTGATGCCCTCTTGCAACACCTACCATCTTACTTGGGCTTCTCTTACCTTGGACGAGGGGTATCTCCTTACCACCGCTGTTCCTGACCTTCAACATGGGATAACTCCTCTAGGCCCTCCTGTGCCTGCGCAGCCACTGCTCCTTGGGTTGCCTTATCTTCAGTCAGGAGATAATCAGTGATTCAGTGTCCTGATATGATACAGATCTGTGGGTTTTCCAGGTCATGGTGTGAGGTTGGGTATGGTGAATTTAACTTTTATCTTTGTTGGAAAGGCTGGGCTATGTAGGGTGTCATGGATAGGCAGTGAAATGTCTAGTAGCTCAGAGTAGGCACAACAGACATGGCCACTCCAAAACTTAAGCTATCTGAAGGCAACAGGAAATGGAAATGGTGGTCATGTAGGGAACCACATGGGACAGTGACGATTTTGTGCAGTTTAGAATGAGGCAGATGTTGGACTGATTCCCTGTACATCCTTTTACTTCCTTTTTGGCCTTAAGGCAAGTTATGTAACAGCACTCAGCCTCCATTTCCTCATCCACAGAATGAGTATAATAATGAACATAATAGTTAGCTGACAGGATTATGTGGAAATTAAACATGGTACCTGATACCTGACTTGTATTTTATTCACTGTTCACTACATGCCAGGAAGGTGCTAAGGGCTCAACCAGCTTCATCTCCTGTAAGTTTCAAAACTTAAGTCCCTCCTCAGATGCATGTTCACTGTCCTCAAATGAGTGGGTTTCATGAACTGATGATACAAAACCCAGCAGTAAAACCATACTTGGAGTTTAATGGTTACAAAAGTACTGATGCGCATAGATACAGAAAAACAAAAGGAGAGGGTTAAACTTCATGAACCATCCATCCAACTTGCCCCCAACACTCAGAACCTCATCATTCACCCCACAGACTCCCTGTCACACACCCCAAAGACCCTCTCATCACTCACCTTACACAGCCCCCATCATTCACCCCCCTGCCCAGTGCCCTGGAAGAAATCACTCTCCTCAAAGACCCCACCCCCTATGACCCACTGTAAATCTCCTCCATCACTCACCCTGGACCCACCCCCAATACTCATCCCACAGATTCCCCATCACTCTCCCCAGCACATCTATTCTAACAGACACACACTTCTTCATCAGCCAGACCATGGTTTCCTTGGTAATCCAGAAGGCCTGTGGACAAGGAAAGAAGGCCCCTTGTGGTTTGCTCTCAGCAGGAGGATCCATCTTGTCTCAGGAACAGGGAGTCCAGATCTGCTCCTCCTGTGTCTGTCCCCTGGTTCTTGAGAACCATCCCTGGGGCCGGGGGACATCTGGGGAAGTGATCCACTGCTCAGGGGACCATAGGAAGCAGTGACTGATTGGGAGTGGGAGCTTCGGGAATCAGAGGGCTTTGAGGTTTACATTGTAATACATTCAGGGGGCCAGTGATTGAGGACCTATGAAATCAGTAAAATGGGGGACTAAGGGAAGCATATGGGAGCCATCCACCTAGAGACGTTGGGCAGTGAGTGTTGAGGTCCTTTGTGAATGGATGAGTGGGTTGGTGTTGGTGTCTCCTTGGTTCCCTGAGGACATGGTTAGGGTCAGTGATGGGCTGTTGAGCAGATTGATGATGGTTTCCTGTTGGTATGAGTTACTTGAAACCCCAAATTAGGGATTATTTAGGGTCCAGTGTTTGTCAAGTGCAAAGCAGATGCTCAGGGTTTCACAAGCTTCATCGAATGTCACTTTCACACCTGTGATTAGTACCTTCCTCCACATTTTGGAAACTACAACTAAAGTCATAGCTTCATATTCTCACAGTTATAAGGTGGCAGAGCTGTGATTAAGTTTCATTAGGTGTAGTCCAAATCTCTTATGGGTTTTTTTGTCTGTTTCATTGCCGTTCAGTTTTCCTGATCTTTGTCTACCATCAGTGCCTAGCCCCGTGACCTTCTCCATGGGTCCCCATAAATTGATGTAGAGAGAATGGTGGATGAGTGGCCAGATGGTCACTGCCTTTCAAGGGCTTCCTGCTGCCTCTGCAGAGCCCCTGGGTCAGGCCACATTGTCGAGGCTACAGGATTCTCCTTCCCAACCCAGCCCCACTCTCTCCTGCGGCTCTGGTTGGAGCCTCCTGATGCCCACCATCTTTGGGCTCCTGGAGCTGTCAGAGCAGAAGCCCAGAGGGGACTTGCCTGCTGCTGTGAGTTTGCCCCAGAGGCCCCAGGTCTTAGATGGGGCATGTGAGCAACCCCCACCCCAGGGACAGTTCCCCAGAACTTGAGGGCAGGCATGGGGAGCAGACGCTTCTGGACCTCCTGTTCTGGAGAGTCTACTCAGCAATGCAGTGAAATGAACTGCCAACGCAGGGGCCAGCCTCATGCAAGAATCCCAAGAAGCCAGCCGTGAAAGAGTACGTGATTACGATTCCATTTCTCTGAAGTTCTAATATGGCTAAAACTACGCTATGGTGATAGGAAGGCTGCCACAGGTGAGGGATAGTATAAGGAAAATTTGAGCAGTGATGGAAATATTCCACATCTTGGTTGGGGTGGATGCATCCGTTTATCAAAACTCATTAAAACATGTGCACTATACATAAATACATAATATAAAAATTGCTAATTATATATATAGATCTGTATGTCATATAAAGTGTATATCATCCATATATGATAAAATATGTAAGGTACTGTAATGGTGGATATGACATTATGCTTTTGTCAAAATCCATAGAACTGGATAACACAAAGAGAGAACTTCAATGAAAACTACGGACTTCAGTTGATGGTAATGTGTCGGTATTGGTTCATTAACTGTAACAAATATTCTACAGTAATGCACGATGGAAGAATGTGAGGGGGTCGAGGTACATATGGGAGCTGTCTGTAGTATCTGCTCAATTTTTCTGTAAACCTAAAACTGTCCAAAAAAATAAAGTCTATTACTTATTTTAAAAATTACTTGTTGGGAATAAATCCATTATTTTCAAATGTGCCTAAATATATATTCATTATATGTAAATTACACCACAATAACAAAAATGAAGCAAGACGCAGGCAATGACATATGATTATACTTATAAAAAGTTCAAAAATAGGTTTATGTGAACTGTACTTTCTAGGGATACATTGGTGATAAAACTATAAAGAAAACATGGAAATGGTTAATGTGAAAGCCAACTTTTGGCTTTTGGATACTTTTAGAAAGAGTACACAGTGTTGCACCCCACAGTGCTGTGACCAGCAACACATAGATTTGATCACATCAAAATGAAGGACAATGGAGGTAAATTTAATTGAGAAATGGCAGAATGGGAGCAATTATTTCCTTCATTTAAGCTCACAAGAGCTTTTTAATTATTTAGAACGCACCAAAATTTCCACAAATCAACAAGAAGAAAAACAAGCCAATAGAAAAATAGCAAAGAATATGAATATTTATTTCAGAAATGTGGAAATATGAATGGAAAACAAGTCCACACTGAGATGCTCAAACACACTGGTAATGGAAAAACACCACACAGAAACCAGATACTGCTCTACACACGTCAGACTGGAAAACCCAAAAGGCAGATAACAGCAAGTGTTGCAGAGATGTGAGCAAATAGGAACTTCGTGCTCTATGGTGGGAGTGTAGACTGTTGAGCTATTTGGGGAACTGGCCAAACTTGATATTTCAAACTGGAGATATTTTGTGAACTAACTGCATTTGCTGTGTGGTAAGTCACTGCAGTGCACACTTACCCTTTTATCTGCTGAACATTATACACTTCACCATAAAAAAATTTTTCAGCTGACATCAAGTGGAAATAGCCAGGAAAGAAAATGTGTACTGTAGGATGCCAATCACATAAACATTAAAAACAGTATTTATAAAACCGTAACTTTGAAATTTAGGGGTGTGTATTTCATCGGTAAACATATGATCCTCTAAGGTTAATAATGGTCTTTCCAAGTGGGACTAGTGGTAAAGAACCCACCTGCCAATGCAGGAGATACAGGAGAGGTCGGTTTGATCCCTCTGAGGATCCCCTGGAGGAGGGCATAGCAACCCACTCTAGTATTCTTGCCTGAAGAATTCCATGGACACAGGAGCCTCGTGGGTACAGTCCATAGCATTGCATAGAGTCGGACACAACTGAAGCAACATAGCATAGCACACAAGGTTAGTAATAGGGATGAGATCAGAGTCTCTAGAGAGGTTGATCAGGAAAACTCCACAGTCCTTCTGTGTGAACCCTTTGAGTAGAATTATAATAAAATTTTTTAATTATTTTTAAAATTTTTGGCTTACTGAATCTTCATTGCTTTGCTTGGGCTTTCTCTAGTTGCCGTGAGCGGGGGCCACTCTTTGTTGCGGTGCGTGGCGTCTCATGGCAGTGCCTTCTCTTGTTGTGGAACACAGGCTGTAAGTGTGCAGGCTTTAGTCCTTGCAGCATGTGGGCTCAGTAGTTGTGACGCAAGGGCTTAGTTACTCTGAGGCATATGTAATCTTTCTGGACCAGGAATCGGACCCATGTCCCCTGTACTGGCAGGTGGATTCTTATCCACTGCACCACCAGGGAAGTCCCGCTTTGAATAGATAATTCACAAACAGGGGTTACAGTTAATTTTAAAAGATAAGAAAAGTTATTTATAATCACATCAATGCAAAGAAAAGATATAATACTGTTTCTCTACTCTTGAATTAGCAAAAGTGAAAAAAGTCATGCATACCACGCACTCTCATGAGAGTAGGGCACTTTTGGAAAATGTCGTGTTGGCTTTAAATGAAATTGGAGGAATCATCTCCACAGACTGTATCAATTAGAAATGCATTTCACTCTAAGTTTAAAAAAAAAAAAAGCTGACTTTCAGGAACCTTAACTAATAGGGCTTTATTTTTCTCTCAAAACAAGAAGTCAGCGGGAGGTGAGGGGGTGGGAGCTGCAGCTGACTTTAATCCAGTGGCCTGGCAGAACCCAGAGGATTTTAGAGTGTAAAGAAGAAGGAAGAGGGAGAGCCTCGGGGAAAGACAAGCCCCCAGACCAGAGGGTCGGCCCCTCCCTGATCTTCTCCTTCCTCGGCAGGCCAAACCCTTCTGACTCAGCTGCTTTCCTGGCCTGAGGTCCAGATCTGATTCGTATCTAGTCAGACCTTTCTGCATAATCCAATGATTCCCAAGCTCCAAACCCGACCCCGCTTCAGCACCACGGACAGCGCTACACCCGCTTCTGGGGACCACATGCTCTCTTGGCTGGAAAGAGCGATCCCTCTGTGGGTACGTTCTGATGGGAAGAAGTGGGACGGGCTTGGGGACTGGTAATGAACAGGATAAAGGCCTCCCTGTCTAGGTTCTAACCAGGCTCTGAGAAACCTATGTGGGGAAAACGGACCCCGAAACTCCACATCTCGCTTAAGGGAAGTGGGAGTTGGTCTTCAGGGGGTGAAAGTTAGAGTTTCAGGGTACAAGACAGCTGTGGCCCCAAAAGAGAAGAGCTCGGCTTTCACTTCCCGTCCCCACCGGTGGCTCAAGGGAGAGAGGGGTATTTCTGCTGAAGAGAGAAGACTGATACAGAAGTCATACACTTCAACCCAAGAAGTGTCCCAGCTCTCTTGCCACCCCATGGTCGCCCCCACCTCTAAGCTAGGAGAGACTAATCAGATGGTGTCAGGTGAATCCAGATTAGCCTCTGGAGCCCAGAGATGTTGCTGCCACTGTGACTGCAGCTGGGAGGGCAGCAGATGTGAGGAGGAGGTTTCCGGGTGGGGCTGCAGTCAGAGGCTCTGTTTCCTGCAGTGGTCCCTGGAGGGTGGTGCAGGTGTGACCTTCACTGAGGGTGGTGAAGGAGGGCTCATGCTTCCCATCCTGTTCACTTCAACCCTTGGGTTTTCTGGACTGATTTTAGCCCACTCAACATCCACCTTCAGATCCCAGAGGTGTCCAGCAGACACTGTAATCCCCTTCCACCCACAGATCCCCATCAAAATCTGGAAGAAACTCTTCGGGGCCAGTCCAACCTTCTGTGGGGCCTAGAGGCCCACAGTTGCTCTCTAAGCATCAGATTGGCCAAGATGCAGGAAACTGAGAATACTTTCAGGTAGAGAAATATCATGTGAAAAATGACTCCCAATATGGGGCTTCCCAGGTGGCCCGGTGATAAAGAATCTGCCAAAGAATCTGCCAGCTAATGCAGGAGACATGGGATTGCTCTCTGGGTAGGAAATGGCAACCCACAACAGTATTCTTGCCTGCAAAATCCCATGGACAGTGGACTTTAAAGGGCTACAAAGGTCGAGAAGAGTCAGACACACCTAAGCGACTGAGCAGGCATGCACGACTCCTTATATATCTGAATGTGACAAGCAGTCAAGGATCCCCAGCAGAGGACCCTAGAGACAGGAACACAGGTGCTTCTTATCTGAAAGGTGGGGAGAAGTGTTCACAATCCCAGGGGAAGCTGAGGTGGACTCTCAGGATCTCCTTTTTGAGGTCTGAATATTTTCCTTCTCTCCACCTTATACCAGAATATCCCAAAATCTACGTCCCTTTAACCTGAAGCCCAACTATCTTAGGGTCTAAACAGCTCAAAGTCCAGTAGGAAGATATTTCTCTCCTCCATGGGACCCAAGGCTCCCCATTCCTTATTATTCACCCTTATGCTCGGGTCCCAAGAACATGACACCAGGATATACACATTATATATAACATACATATATACAACTGATTCACTTTTCTGTACACCTGAAACTTAATACAACATTGTAAATGAACTATACCCCAGTGGAAATATTAAAAATACATAAATTTTAAAGAAGAGATCACGACACCAGCCCTACGTTTTCAGATGACCTTCCTAGGAGGTGATAGATGTTGCTGTTTAGTTGCTAAGTTGTGTTCAACTCTTTTGCGACCCCATGGACTGTATGTAGCCCACAGGGGTAGCTCCTCTATCCATGGGATTTTCCCAGGCAGGAACACTGGAGTGTGTTGGTTTCCTTCTCCAGGGGATCTTCCTGGCCCAGGGATCGAACTGATATCTCCTACGGCTCCTGCATTGCAGGCAGATTCCTTATCAACTGAGCCACCTGGAAAGCCACAGGAGGTGAAAGGTCTATGCATAGAGCCATCTGAGGAATTCAGCTCATGGCTACAAACCTACAGATGATTTTTCCGATCTGATCATAAGCAAACGCGAAAGCTTTCTTCAGCTGTCCTCACGGGGATGTTGTCTGCACACTGCAGTCTCTGAAAGGAGTTGCAGTGAAGGACTCAGACTGCTCTGGCCTGTCATACTCTTCACATTTTTGCCTTCCTAGCTCAGAGGACTTCATTCTTGGTCTGTTTATCTGAAGCCTCGGGCAGAGGTCTTCAGGAACCTCTTCTGAGGCCTTCTAATGGTGGGGGGAGGAGGAGGAAAACTTGAAGACACTTTGCCCCACTCTGATTCAGGACTCGGTACTTTTCCATGCCTACCCCCACGCCCCAACCCAGGATCCATAGATCCACCGCAGCTTTTTGTTCTGGGTCCCTGGTACATGAAATGACCCTCATGTCTGTGCTGGCCCATCAGACCCCTTGACAAAGATTCTCCCCTTGGCTCAACTCTAGCCAGGCTCTTTGAGTTCTTTTTTAAAAATTATATATATATATATATATATATATAATATATATATATATTTAACTTTATTTTACTTTACAATACTGTATTGGTTTTGCCATACATCAACATGAATCCGCCATGGGTGTACACATGTTCCCAATCCTGAACCCCCCTCCCATCTCCCTCCCCATACCTAAAATATATATATATATTTTAAATTAATTTATTTTTGGTTGCGCTGGGTCTTCGTTACTGCGTGAAGGCTTCCTCTGTTTGCAGAGAGCGGGGCTTACTCCTTGTTGCGGTGCACCAGCTTTCACTGTGGCTTCTCTTGTTGTGGAGCACAGGCGCCAGGCACGCGGGCTTCAGGAATTGTGCTTTGCTGACTCCAGAGTCCAGGCTCAGTAGCTGTGGTGCACGGACTTTCATTGCCCTGCAGCACGTGTAATCTTCCAGGACCAGGATATAAGCACGTGTCCCCTGCACTGGCAGGTGGATTCTTACCCACTGCACCACCAGGGAAGTCAGTGTAACCCACATCCCTTACCCTCCATATCTGATGGGCTTCCTCATCCTCCAACCCCCAGCTGCTGTCTGGTCATCCTGTCCTGCCTTCAGCAAGAAGCCTGGTGGGTCAGTTTAGCAGAAGCCCCCTTTCCCCCAATGTTTTCTTTCAGTCATTTCCCATCTGCTGAGCCCTCACCCTCATCATTGTCAGAGTTGAGCCTGGTCTCTTTCCCCTGCGGCAAACCCCTACTGCAGGGGTCCCTGAACCTATGACAACGGTCCTGAATGAAATCTGCTTTGTGGTTCCTTAAGTGTCACGAGCAGAAACAGACACACAAATGGAAGGAAAAAATGTGTGGTTGCCAAGGGGCGAAGGGTGGGTGGTGGGGTGAATTGGGAGATTGGGATTCACCTATATATACTACAGTGTGTCAGGTCCCCTGGTGGAGCTAGCGGTAAAGAACCCGCCTGCCAACGCAGGAGATGTAAGAGATGCAGGTTCGATCCTTGGGTCAGGAAGATCCCCTGGAGGAGGGCATGACCACCCACTCCAGTATTCTTGCCTGGAGAATCCCATGGACAGAGGAGCCTGGTGGGGCCCATGGGGCCGCAGAGAATCGGATGTGATTGAGCACCTAAACAACAACAGTGTATAAAACAAGTAACTACCGAGAACTTATTGTGCAGCACAGGGAACTCTACTTTCTGCTCTGTGGTGACCTAAATGGGAAGGGAATTTCAAAAAGAGGGGGCGTATGTATACATATGGTTGATTCGCTTTGCTGAACAGCAGAAACAGACACAGCAGTGTAAAACAACTATACTCCAATTTTTTTTTAAGTGAAAAAAAGAAGTGCCAAGAATAATTTTTTTCCCTTAACAATTAGAATCACATCTTTTTCTTTAACCATCCCTGCAACCATTCCGGAACATGGGGGAGTCACTGCTTTTCCATTTAGACTGTGGCTTATATCATCACAATAGGTGATTAAAGGCTTAACTGTTATTTTCATTTTGACTCAACTGCTTTAAGCAGCTCCCTCTGATGCTAGCAGCTCAGGCTGTCTCTCCCGACTCGGCTGAGCTCCTGGCCCCAGTCAGGTTCAGCATACCTTCTCCGTGCTGGTCAGGACACCTGGGTCCCTGAGGAGGGGCCCAGTCGCAGTGCCTGTAGGACATGATGCTTGGCCAGAAGCCTGGCCTGAAAAGGGAGAAGAAACCACAACAGTCCCCCACCACCACGCAGGAGACGTAAGAGATGCAGGTTCGATCCCTGGGTCAGGAAGACCCCCTGGAAGAGGGCATGGCAACCCACTCCAGCATTCTTGCCTTGCCACCCTTCTGCAGATCCAGCCAGACTTAAAGTCACCATCTCTCCCCATGATTGAAGGAGAAAATACCTTCTTATCTCCATTCCAAATGCTCCAAGAGCCTGGGCTATTGGCCCCCATCCAAGGAAATGGCCCAGGTAGGAAGGAGGCGCTCCTCTGGGGCAGTGATGGAGGGGGTGGTTCCTACTGCTTAGGGCAGAAGTGGGGTCTTCAAGCTTAAATGGGAGAGGGCTAAAGGCGGTCAGTGGGATTCCACACACCCCACCCTCACCCCGCACTCGCCTCACCTCTCTGCTCCCTGCTGTCTGGCTGCCGCTCCCTCTCTCCCCTCCCTGGCAAAACTCTCACCTGGGTCACCAATAACCATGTGTTCTCTTCCTGACCAGGCCATCTCGGTCACCACCACCGGCTCTCCCTACACCCCACAGTTAAGCTTAATTGGGGGCATGCGGGCATGCAGGCGCTTGGGTTCCCACTGCCCCGCCCAGGGCCCTCTGCCCCGGCTTGGTGAATGTGTCTATGACCTCCAGGGGCAGCTCTGCTACCTTCTCAGCCCTGTCTGCCCAGCCTAGACTGCACATTTATCCTGCTCTTGGCAGTGGCACTTCCATCCCCCAGCCCCCAGTTGCCAGAGTCAGGGCTCAGAGAGTCACTCTAAATGCCTCTCTCTCCCCGGCCCCCCACACCTCCCCTCAAATCTCACTTCCTCAAATTGTCTTCAGTGGCATCCCTTCTCCATCCCACAGGCTGCTATCTCCCTGCAGGTGTGGTTCTCTTCTTCCCAATCACAGAAGCTTCCTCTTGGCCTCCAGCCTCTCCCTTCCAGCTGTTTCCTACACTGGCTTCAGCGAGATCATGTTATACCTATATGACTCTGTCCCACTTCTACTCAACAACCTTCCGTGGCTCCCCACTGCCCTTAAATAAAGCTCAGGTGTATTTGTCTTCCCCTACTGTTTGAGTTAGTCGAGGGTGAGAACTGATTCAAACCTGTCTTTTTTGTTTTAAAGGGAAAAAAAAGGCATTTTGGCTGTGCTGGGTCTTAGTAGCGGTGCACAGGCTCTCTCGTTGTGGTACACGGGCTTCTCTCTAGTTGTGGCACGCAGGCTCCAGAGCGCACAGGCTTCAGTAGTTGTGGCACGTGGGCTTGGCTGCCCCACGGCATGTGGGATCTTAGTTCCCCAACCAGGGATCAAACCCGCATCCCCTGTGCTGCAAGGTGGATTCTTAACCACTGGACTACCAGGGAAGTCCCCAAATCTGTCCTGTTTTGTTAGTTTGTGAATGAATGAAGTACAGGCATGTGTTGCTTCTCTTGCCTCATCTACACCTTCTTCTGCCCCTGGTGCTCATCTAGGATATCTCCAGTTCCATCCCTAACAGGCCGCCTCCATGAGGATTCCCCAGACCATGACTCTTGGGGAGCTAGATAGGGGAGCCCCCTTATCCAGTGCAGAAAACAGGGCAGGAGCCCAGGAGGCAGGACTCAGGGGCTCTCATCCTTCCTTGCTGCCTCACTCGGGCAAGCCCCTCGCCCCCTCTAATTCCTCAGGGTCACCTTCCAATATGCAGAAACGGCAGAATGATTTCAGCGGGGCCAACCACAGCTGACTCTAAGCCTGAAGCTTCCTCTTAGGGGCTTGTGGCCTGGTATCCTCACCACAGCTTCCTGGCAAAGCTTCCTCTGCCCGCCCCTTATCTGCAGCTTGCCTGGCAAAGCTTCCTCTGCCCGCCCCTTATCTGCAGCTTGCCCTTCTCTTTCAGACTGATCCAGAAGGCGGATCCTGCCCCGTGGGGTCAGGAAGGGATGCGGCTGCTGCTGCTGCTGCTGCTGCTGCCAGTACTGTTGGGAGGTGAGTGGGCTGAGGGGCGCGGGGAACTCCCCTGCCCCGACACACACACACACACACACACACACACACACGCACACGCACACACGCACACGCACACACCACACGCACACACGCACACACACACACACACACACACACACACACACGGGGCGAGGCACGGGAGCTCCAGGCTGACTGTCTTCTTCTGCCTAGCACCCATAGCTCAGCGCCTGGAACTGCGGCAGCATGTGACAGTGCAGGAGGGCCTGTGTGTCTTCGTACCCTGCAGATTTTCCCACCCCTGGGTTTCCTTTGGAAAGTTCTACATGTTTTGGTTCCGGGAAGGGGCAGATACAAAACGCGATCCCCCGGTGGCCACGAACAAGCCAGAACAGAAGCTGCATGAGGGGACCCAGGGGCGATTCTCCATCCCAGGGGAGCCCCAGGCCAGAAACTGCAGCCTGAGCATCACGGATGTCAACGCAGGGGACAGCGGGACATACTTCTTTCAAGTCGAGACACACTTCAGGACACTCCCATATCTAAACAAGATGCTCTTTCTGAACGTGACAGGTACGGTAGGGGCACTCAGGGAAAGAAAGGGGCATGGGAAACCAGGGCTGGGGTGGGGACACCACGACAAGACCCCGGGGTAGGCTAACAAGATGCCAAGGGGGCCCGCCCTATCCTCTCTGTCCTCACCAGCCCTCACCCACCAGCCCCACGTCCTCAGCCCGGGGGCCCTGGAGCCCGGCCGCCCGGGGAACCTGACCTGCTCTGTGCCCTGGGCCTGTGAGCGGGCCACGCCCCCCATCTTCTCCTGGACGTCAGCTGCCCCCAGCTCCCTGGGCCCCAGGACCCCCTTCTCGTCGGTGCTCACCCTCACCCCACGGCCCCAGGACCACGGCACCAGGCTCACCTGTCAGGTGAAGTTCCCCACAAGTGGGGTGATGGTGGAGCGGACCATCCTGCTCAATGTCACCTGTGAGTGAGGGGTGAGGACACCCAGGGGGCCTGAGGGTGTGCGGGCAGGGGGAGCTGGGGTGGGGCTTGACATCCGGGTCTTGCAGCTGAACAGGAAGGGCCGCCCGCTTGGTTGTTTCCATGGCACCAAGGCCCGCCCACTCCCTCCCCACGAGTGTTGATCCTGCTTATCCTTCTGTCACAGATGCTCCACAGCACGTGGCCATCAGCATCTTTCAAGGAAACAGGACAGGTAGGAAGAAACCTCTTCCCTCCAGACTGGGGATGGAACCCAGGTCTCTGCCAGGACAGAGCTTCATTGGACCTCAGAGGACTTTCTTCTCAGTCCTGTTAGACTCTTTGCGACCCCATGGACTGTAGCCCACCAGGCTCCTCTGTCCATGAGATTTCCCAGGCAAGAATGCTTGGAGTAGGTTGCCATTTCCTCCTCCAGGGGATCTTCCCCACCCAGGGACCGAACCCACGACTCCTGCGTCTTCTGCAGTAGCAGGTGGATTCTTTACCACTAGTCCCACCTGGGAAGTCCCCTCAGAGGACTAAGTGGAATATATTTGAGGGCCCAGCTATTGAGGTCAGACACGGGAGAGCTGGGGGGTGGGGTGTGGAATCCCGAAAGCTCAGCTCCCTGAAGTTAACCTTCAGCTCACCCACAGCTTTCTTTGGCTAAATTCAAAGGAAGCTGTCATATTCCTTTTGCTTTCTCTCTGACTTTTTTTTTGGCGGGGGGAGGGGAGGAGCTGGTCAGCAGTTGGCCACACAATGCAGCATGCAGGATCTTAGTTCCCTGACCAGGGATCGAACCCGTGTCCCCTGCAGTGGAAGTGTGGAGTCCTAACCACTGGACCACCAAGGAAATCCCTCTCTGATGTTTTACCGCCTTCTGTTTTCTCTTCTTTGTCCCATAACTGCGTTTGCTCACTGTATCCTTGTCCACCAGGTCTTCCCTGGTGGCTCAGATGGTAAAGAACCTGCCCACAATACGGGAGACCCGGGTTCGATCCCTGGGTCAGGAAGATTCCCTGAAGGAGGGCATGGAAACCCACTCCAGTATTCTTGCCTGGAGAATCCCATGGACAGAGGAGCCTGGAGGGCTACAGTCCATGGGGTCACAAAGAGTCGAACGTGACTGAGCATCTCAAACACACACATCCTTGTCCTGAGCCCTCTATGTCCCATCTCATGTACTGTCTGGGCAGCTCCAGGTAAACTGCTGGGGCTTCTTCTGAATTCCTGTGGTTCAGACTCTGCCAGTCCTCTCCCCAGAGCTAGTGTGGACATTGCAGGAGGAGAGAGGTGCCAGCTTTGCCCAGCCCATCTCTTTGTCTCTGCCCTTCTCTTCCCCCGAAGCCCTCAAGATTCTGCAGAACACCTCGTTCCTTCCCGTCCAGGAGGGCCAGGCGCTGCAGCTGCTCTGTGTTGCTGACAGCAACCCCCCTGCACAGCTGAGCTGGTTCCGGGGGTCTCCCGCCCTGGAGGCCACCCCCATCTCGAGCACCGGGGTCCTGGAGCTGCCTTGTGTAGGGGCAGCAGAAGAAGGAGAGTTCACCTGCCGGGCTCAGAACCCACTGGGCTCCCAAAATATCTCCCTGAGCCTCTTCGTGGTCTGTGAGTGTGGGGTCCCCTGGGGACAGGATGCTGGGGTTCCAGGGAGGGGAGGGGCACCCCTGATCCCTCCCATCTCTCCCCACAGCACCCCCGCAGCTGCTGGGCCCCTCCTGCTCCCAGGAGGACGAGGGTCTGCGCTGCAGCTGCTCCTCCCGAGCCTGGCCGGCCCCCTCCCTGCGCTGGCGGCTGGGCGAGGGGCTGCTGGAGGAGAACTTCAGTAACGCCTCCCTCGAGGTCAGCTCCAGCTCCGCCAGGCCCTGGGCCAACAGCTCCCTGAGCCTCCGCGAGGGGCTCAGCTCTGGCCTGAGCCTCAGCTGTGAGGCCCTGAACGTCCACGGGGACCGGAGCGGGTCTGTCCTGCTGCTGCCAGGTCAGGGGTCTGCCGAGGGGTGACGCCCAAGAGAAGAGGAGCCTGGATCCTTATATGAGTCTGCTAGGGCAGCCAGAACAAAGCACCTCCAACTGGGGGCTTAAAAAGATATGCCTCCCAGTTCTGGAGGCTGGAAGCCTGGGATCGAGGTGTCAGCAGGGTTGATTTCATCGCAGGCTGTGAGATTTGTTCCAGGCCTCTCCCCCACGACTTCTGGAAGTTTTGCTGGCAACCTTTGGTCTTCCTTGGCTCGTAGGAGCATCACCCCCATCTCTGCTTTCGTGTTTGTGTCTGTGAGTGCTCAGTCGCTTCAGTCATGTTCGACTCTTTGTGACCCCATGGACTGCAGCCCGCCAGGCTCCTCTGTCCATCGGATTCTCCAGGCGAGAATACTGGAATGGGTTGCCATGCCCTCCTCCAGGGGAATCTTCCTGACCCAGGGATCGAACCCACAGCACCCCCGTGGCTGCTGAACCCCTCCTGCACTGGAGGGCAGGTTCTGCCTGGATGAGGGTCTCCTGCATTGGGGGGCAGGTTCTTTTTCATTAGCGCCACCTGGGAAGCCTCCCCACCCCCGCTTTCATGTTTACATGGCATTATTCTGCCTGCCTGTGTCTGGGTCCAAATTTCCCCTTTTTAGGACATCAGTCATATCCGATTAGCCCCTGCTGATCTCCTGTTTTTTAATTAAATAATTTATCTCTGGCTGTGCTGGGTCTTCGTTGCTATGGGGGCTTTCTCTAATTGTGAAGAGCAGGGGCTACTCTTGAGTTGTGGTGCTTACTGAGGTGGCTTCTCCTGTTGCAGAGCACGGGCTCTAGGGAGCAAGGGCTTCAGTCGTTACAGCTCTCGGGCTCTAGAGGACAGACTCAGTAGTTGTGGCGCAGGGGCTTAGCTGCTCTGAGGCATGTGAGATCTTCCTGCACCAGGGATCGAACCTGTATCTCCCACATTGGCTGGCACACTGCTTCCCACTGAGCCACGAGGGGGCCCTGCTGGGCCTTCATTTTAACTTGACTACTTCAGTAAAGGTCTCCTCTCCAAATAAGGTGACATCCTGAGTGACTAGGGGTGAGGGGAATTCAACATATGAACTTGGGGGAAGGAAGCACAAGTCAACCTGAACGGCCCCAGAGGGGTGGAGCTCGGAGGAGGGGCACCCCAGGGCCCCAGCTGGCATGGCTGGTGGTAGAAGATTCTCAGTCCTGAGTCCAGGGGAAGGGGCTGGCCCCAGGGTCTACAGGGCGATGGAAACATCCAGTGACTGAGTCTTGGATGGGAAGTCAAGGGGGAGGCGGGTACACTAACAACACAGAGAGGGGTGGCCTGTTGGGAAGATGCCATGTATTGGGGTTGGAGTTTAAACAAGATTCAAATTGTCTACAGGTAAACCACAGCCCAGGGCTGGCAAGGTCCTGGGAGCAGTTGGGGGAGCTAGCGTCACAGTCCTGCTTTCTCTCTGCCTGTATCTCATCTTCAGGTGAGAGGGGGCTCCATGGTAGAGGGAGAAGCCCAGGGTGGGAAGGGTTCAGGGTCACTGAATCTCAGAAAACTGGAGCTGAAGGGCTGGGGGACTGGTTGGAAAGCCCCGAGACAGAGAAAGAAGGCTGAGTGATCGCATAAATCAGCCCGTAAGCAACTGGACCAAGCCTGGAGGTTTCTTCCCCAGCCCTAGTCCAGCTCTTGAGTTGTCCACGTGGCAGCACCTGGACACTGGATCCACTGCCACCTCCTCCCTCATTCCGTGCTCTTTGTAGGAAGGAGGGGATGGTCTGCCTACCCCATGACCCAAATTAGCAGGCTGAAACGCCCGGGGCTGTTCCTTTAGAGTGAAGACCCGCAGAAAGACCCAGCCAGTGCAAAGCATGGATGATACGAACCAGGCCGTGGGCTCAGGCTCCAGGGTGAGTAATGGGGCAGGCGGTCCCATTCAGTTTATCCCTTGTGGGTGGTATCCCTGGTCCGAGCCCTTGGCATTTCCCTATTAACATCCAGCACTCCCTGGAATTCCACGTGGGGTTGTTTAAAACTACTGATTCAACTACTCTAGCACTGCTGCTTCTGATGAAATATGTAGATAGTTTAGTTGGTTGGTTGGGGGGTATTTTGCTTGGTATGTCAGATTATCATATTCTCCTAGAGCTTTAGCCTTTTCTTCTCACGTTGATTATGGGGAAGAGAATTGGCCCAAACCTAGCCTATGTCAGACTCACTGAGGATAGGAAGTAGCTAGACAGCCTGATGCACCCCAGCGCCACAGTTCATCACTCCTGATGGGTATCTTTCAAATCTACCACCCTGTTATTTACTTTCAATTTTAATGAGACATTGTCGTTGTGTAGTCACGAACTTGTGTCTGACTCTTTTGCGACCCCATGGACCATAGCTCGCCAGGCTCCTCTGTCCATAGGATTCTCCAGGCAAGAATACTGGAGTGGGTTGCCATTTCCCTTTCCAGAGGATTTTCCCCACCCAGGGATCGAACCCACGTCTCCTGCAGTGGCAGGCAGATTCTTTACCATTGAGTCACCAGGGAAGCCCATATAGAGGTATTTACACCATTTAAGTACGAAGTTATACAAACTTTGACAGACGCATACATCTTGTAACCATGTTCCCAGTCAAGATAGGGAACATTTCCATCAGGGCCCCCAATTCTTTTATTCCCCCTCTCATTCAACCCCTACCCCTTTCCAACAATCACTGATTTCTATCATTATTGATTCATTTTGTCCATTCTTGAGTGTCATATAAATGGAATCACGTAATGCTTACTCTCTATATATGGCCTCTAGTGATTTATTAAAAGATGTAAAATCCTACGTGTGGATGCCCCCAATAATGGAGCATTGTCTCTCAAAATAAATCAACGAACGCAGATAGAGTTGCAGGGAGAAATAGGCACATCCACAGTTAGGGCTGATTATCTCAAAACTCCTCTCTCAGGAACTGGCAGAACAAGAAGACAGAAAATCAGTTTTAAATTTAGTTTACATAGTTCCCCCTGCAGTTTCTTCTTGGTTAATCTTGGGTTATGGAATCCTTAGTGTGTGTTCAATCCCTATCTTGTCAGAAATCATGAGATATCTTTTCTGTTATTTTACTTTCAAATTTTCAGTAACCTTCTTTTTATCTTTTTTTTAATGAGTATCTCATTGAGTCAGTATAGCATCATGGTTCAAAACATGTACTCTGGAGCTGGACTGCTTGCATTCAAATCCTATCTTATTTATAAGCTGTGTGACCTTGGACAAATGATGTCCTCTTTCTGACCTCTATTTATTTCCTGTGACATGGGAATATTATTAATATTGGGACTTCCCTAGTGGTCCAGTGGTTAAAACTTATTGTAACAAGGCAAGAATACTGGAGTGGGTAGCCATTCCCTTTTCCAGGGGATCTTCCTGACCCAGGAATCAAACCCAGGTCTCCCTCACTGCCTGCAGATTCTATACCATCTGAGCCACCAGGGAAGAGCAGAGTAGTTATGAGGCATGATTAGAAGAGTCTCTGGTGTGTATGAAGCAAGTTCTCCTGATAACCAATCAGAACCTTTCCCTCCTCTAGTAAGTCCCAAAGGCAGTTTGTTGCTGTTGTTATTACTTTATTCCCTGTTGTCTTCCCAACACCTAGAGGAACGCCTAGCTCGTAACTCACGGTAGGTGATTCCAATATTCCTGGAATAAATCATGGATTAACTATGTAGTTAAATTTCATTTGCTAATAAAAGTCGTTGTCTCTATCTTTTGATTGGTGAGGTTCATCTGTATACAGATACTTCAGTCACAGTTATTAACAGACACATTTTTTTCCTTTCTGTGTTTTGGCTATAGTAGATTTAAACTGTTAACTTACTTATTTTCACCTTGCTTTTCCTTAATATGGGCAGCCTTCTCCCTATCTTCTAAAATAACCATTTTCATGGGAATTCCCTGGGGGCCCAGTGGTTAGGATTTGGCACTTTCACTGCAGGGGGGGCTGGGTTTTACCCCTGGTCAGGAGAACTCAGATCCTGCAAGCCGGGTGGCGTGGCCAAAAAAATAAAGTAAAATAACAATTTTCTCGGACTTCCCAGGTGGCTTAGCCGGTAAAAAATCCACCTGCGATGTGGGAGACCCGGGTTTGATCCCCGGTTTGGGAAGATCCCCTGGAGAAGGGAACTGCTACCCACTCCGGTATTCCGGCCTGGAGAATTCCATGGATTATAGTCCATGGGGTCGCAAACAGTTGGACACAACTGAGCAACTTTCACTTTCCCAGGTGGCTCAGTGGTTAAGAATCTGCCTGCCAGGGCAGGAGATGCAGGTTCAATCCCTGGGTCAGGAAGATCCCCTGGAAGAGGAAAGGGCAATCCACTCTGCTCTTCTTGCCTGGAAAATCCCATGGACAGAGGAGCCTGGCAGGCTACAGTTCACAGGGTCACAAAAGAATCATGACTTAGTGGCTAAACAACAACAGCAACCATTTTCTCCTAATCTGAGGATGATTTGTCTGCCTCTCTTTGCTGCTGTTCGAGGGTTTCTAGTTCATGCTCCTATAGCCTGAGGGTGTTGCAGGCAGGGAGCAGATGTGAGTGAGGGGATCTGGTTGCCATTTTTATTGCAGGATCTGATCTGTACTCTTGTCTTCTAGAACCTGCCCACCCCCACCCTTGCTTTACATTTCAAAATATCTCCTATCAAATTTAGACCTTGAAATGTATTTGTCTATTAACTGCCTCGCCTAGAAAACCATAAGCAGGATTTCCCTGATTTCCCTGCGGTCCAATGCTTAAGACTCCAAGCTTCCATGGCACGGGGCATCCATTTGATCCTTGGTCAAGGAACTAAGATTTCGCAAGCTACAAAACCACCCCCTCAAAAGAAAAAAAACACACACATAAAACAACACACTGCATAATCTGAGCGACTATGTCTCCTTTTTCCATCACTCCACACACAGTGCTTCCTACACACACAGCCTGAACAAAGCACAGCACCCTAGTTGGAAAGAACTGGTTTCAAGTCCTGGCTCAGGGGTGAGTCTACAGAGGTGTGTCTCCAGGAAAACAATGTGTATAATCTCTCTTAGCCTTAGTTTTACTATTTCTAAGACACATATGACAATAGTATTCTCTCCTAGCATTTTTAAACAGTATAACGTGGTTCATGTAAACACTCACGAAGGGCTGGTCAATCTGAATTAACTATGTTTGAACAAATGAATGGGCAAATGATAAAAGTTCCATCAGTTCCAATTCCCTTCCATCGTCTTTGACTCCATAGTTCTCCCAGACCCTGTTGCCTGGATCTGAATCCTTTCTCCTCCTTCCTCTCAGGAACGCCAGCCCCAGTTCTGGACAGACACCGCTGCAGACCACCCCAGCCCCATCTCAAGAAATGAACAAGAGCCTCACTATGCTTTCCTCCGATTTCACAAGCCGAAGCCTCAGGAACAGGAAGGCTCTCACACTGAGTACTCAGAGATCAAGATACACAAGTGAGGAATTCTTTTCTCGTGGTCTGGAGCCTGGAAGTCTGAGGTCAAGGTGTCGGCAGGCTTGGTTCCCTCCGAGCCCTCTCTCCTTGGCTTGGAGATAATTGTCTTCCCCCCATGTCCTCATACGGCCTCCCCTCTGTGTGTTTCTGTGTCCTAATTCATTCTTCTTACAAGGACAAGAGTTTTCAGCCTGTAACACTCAGTCTCCAATCATTTAAAAACAAATGGCCTTCTTGGCGGTGGTCAGAATCCCCTGGTATGGGTGGAAGACCATAGGACTTGTGACTAAAAGTTGTTGTTGGTCAGCTGCTAAAATCGTGTCCAACTCTTTGGAATCTCGTGAACTGCAACACACCAGGCTTCCCTGGCTATCTTCCCTAACTATCTTCTTGAGCTTGCTCAAACTCATGTCCATTGAGTCGCTGATGCCATCCAACCATCTCATTCTGTGTCACCCCCTTCTCCTCCTGCCCTCAATCTTTCCCAGCATCAAGATCTTTTCCAATGAGTCAGTTCTTCGCATCAAGTGGCCAAAGTATTGGAGCTTCAGCTTCAGCATCAGTCCTTCCAATGAATATTCAGGGTTGATTTCCTTTAGGATAGACTGATTTGATCTCCTTGCAGTCCAAGGGACTCTCAAGAGTCTTCTCCAACACCACAGTTCAAAAGCATTCATTCTTCGGTGCTCTGCCTTCTTTATGGTCCAATTGTCACATCCGTACATGACTGCTGGGAAAACCACAGCTTTGACTAGATGGACCTTTGTCCAATCTGCTGCCCAGGAGTGGAGGGCTGTGACCAAAAGAACTGAGTTCACGTTCATTTGTGTCACTCATCAAATGAGTCACTTTGTCTCTCTGTGCCTCACGTGACTGTTCTGTGAGCAGGGACACCATTTCTGTCTAGCTAGACTGTTGTGAAAGAGCAGTGAAAGTATACACAGGAAACAGGCAATGAAGATCCTGACACAAAGCTTTCTGTGGACTCGGAACACATAAATTTTTTGCTGACAACTTCTCCTAAGGCTTGGAGGGGCCAGTCCCAGAAGTCACAGAACTGGAAATCAGGCAATGATGGCTGCTCTTACAACTTCTATTAAGCAATATATTGTAGGTTCTCTCCAGTGCAATAAATGCAAGAAGCAGAAATAAGAGCTGTCCGATTCATAAAAGAACTAAAACAGTCTTTATTCACAGATGATGTAATAATTGTGTGCCTAGAAATTCTAAAATTATCTGCCAAGAAACTGCTAACACCAAGCATAGAGTTTGTTTTTGTTTAGATGCTTAGTTGTGTCTGACTCGTTTGTGTCCTAATGGACTGTAGCCTGCCAGGCTCCTCTGTCCATGGGATTTCCCAGGCAAGAGTACTGGAGTGGGTTGCCATTTCCTTCTCCAGGGGATCTTACCAACCCAGGGATCAAACCTGCGTCTTCTGCATTGGCAAGCAGATTCTTTGCCACTGAGCCGCCTGGGAAGCCCGGATAGAGTTCAGCCAGGTGTTAAGGTACTTATTCAAATTGCAGAGTTCCTTTGTAATTCTGTGTATTGGCCAAAGGCAATTAGAAATTGAATATTTTTTTAAAGATGCAGTTTACAGTTATATGAAATGTGAAATGAATTGAAATGTATGTAAGTCCTGTATATTGAGCACATTAAAATATTGCTTAAAGAAATGAAAGAAGACCTAAATAAATGGAGCTATGTACCATGTTCATGGATTGGAAGACTCAATATTGTTAGGAGATCAGATGGATAAATTCAATGCAATCTCAAATTCTGAGTGAGAGCTCTGGTAGAACTCGATGAGCTGGATTCTAAAATGCACATGGAATACACTGCATCGTAGGTCATTAGAGCTGGGAAGGAGCTTAACACGATTTTACACAATCCTCTCATTCGTAGGTGTCCTCAGTATTACAAAGTCCCAGGCCCTAGAGAGGGGACCACAGATACTTCGAAGAGGAATGCTTTATGTGTTCTTCATACCAAGCATAGTTTCCTGAGGATTAAATTCTATTTTCACTCTTTGCATTGTATTTAAGAGGAGCAGTTCATGGAGAAAGGAGTACAGTTGGCTTGGGGAGAAGGGAATAGAGAAGGATCTTGGAAAATGGCAGAGGGGATAAAAAGACTCTGTATCTAAGGAAAGGATTGTGCATTATAAACTCAAGAGAAGACAAAGCAACGTGTTTCAGAAAAATAAAGAAAGCAAGCAATGGGACTGTCCTAAGACATTATGGAAACAGACAATAAACCCATTTAATGGGCCTCCTCTCCAGTGCCTGTCCTACTTTCCCACCGCTTCCTCCACACCCACCAGCTACACAAGAGGAACGTTCTTCCCCGTATTCAGGAGCAAGACTCTCGCCCAATAGATTCCGATGGTTCCCAGTGGTGGGTGGTTCCCAGCCTGGCAGTCCTAATTCTATGTGTCCTGAGCACCAAAGCCCCCCAGCAGAGGGGTTTGCATGAGCAAAGCCGGAGAGGCAGGGCAGAGCCTGTCATGTACTGAAACAGTGAGAGGAAGTAACTCTGGGGAAAGGCGGAAGGGCTGTGTGGCAACTAGTCACAGAGGCATGGGGGCAACTGTGGCAACCCGACAACCCCAACCCACAAAAACAATCACAGCCGCCTCCAAGGGCTCACCATATTCTAGACACTCTGCTGGGTTAAGCGCACTATCCCACTTACTTCTCATGACCTCCCTCCCACCCTGAGGCTCCTGGCCACACCCCTCCTGCCAACTCCTAGTTTTCCAGGTTCCTGATGCCCCGCCCAGCTCCCTGCTTGGAGGGTGAGGAGAAAGTCTTGGTGTGTCAAGTTCACCTTGCTCTCTCCTCTCAGGAGCAAGCAGAGTACATCCCTGTGCTTTGGAAGGAACGAAGGACAGGACAAATGAAGGAAATCTGTCTCCCCATATTTACAGGAAACATTACTAGAACTTAAGGATTCAGAAAGTTTGAAACGAGATGTCAGAAGATACATGGTGCAAGTACTAAGCATGAAAAGCTGACGTCGTTATCCTAACATAAGATGGAGAAGGTTTTTTGCTGTTGACATTCGTTCGTTTGTTTTGTTTTAGCCATGCTGTGCAGCTTGCAGGGATCTTAGTTTCCCAACCAGGGATTGAACCCTAGTCCTGGGCAATGATAGTCCTAACCACTGCACCACCAAGGAATTCCTTGGGTGAGTTTTTGATGCCAAAGGCATTAAGAAGAAGCACTTCATAAAGAGCAAAGGTTTAATTCACTCTCCCCCTCAAATATAAAATTTTAAACATGTATGCATCTACAAATGGAGCCTCAAAATCCATAAAACAAATATTCACAGAATTACAATTCCTCTTCACAGGGAGCTCCAAATGCTGGGACACTTACTGGCTCTCCACTGGACGGTGCCTCAAGGGTGTGTGACACTGAGGGAGGATATGCAGCTGACCTCCTCGCCCCCACCTCCCATGTCCTTAGGTCTCACCCTGGCTGGACCGATCATCACAAACACCTACAAGCTGTGACTCAAGGGGTCTGGCCAGAAGGGACTCTGTCGCTTTTCAGAAAATGATCCCCGAGGGGAAGGGCATTGACAGGGAGGCGGGAGGCGGGGCTCTGGCCCAACATGGGGTGTGAATCTGTGCAAGTCTCTCACTTTCCTTGGCCCAGCGTTCCCAGGAGTGGACATGAGGTGGTGGGTGGGTGGCAGATCCCTCAGGGCTCTTCCGCTGCCAGCGTTCTCTGGTGTGAAGTTCCTCCTCTGACAGAGGTTCCTTCTGACCTCACCCTCGTCTTCCTGCTGGTGCCTCCTCTAGATCTTGCAACTTCCATTTCCTGCAAAATGAACCTTAAGAAAGAGGCTTGCCCTGGGGGAATCTGCCACCGCCCACTACAGACATGCTGCTACTGCCGCTGCTAGTGGCCCTGCTCTGGCGGAGGGAGGGAGCCGAGGGCCAGATGGGGCCTGAGGAGAACTACAAGCTGCAGGTGCCGGAGCTGGTGACGGTGGAGGAGGGCCTGTGTGTCCTCGTGCCTTGCTCCTTCTCCTACCCCTGGGATGTCTGGGCCATTTTTACCTCAACTCTGGGCTACTGGTTTCGGGAAGGGGCGGCGACATCCAAGGATGCTCCTGTGGCCACAAACAACCCAGACAGAGAAGTGCAGGAGGAGACCCAGGGACGATTCCATCTCCTCGGGGACACCCGGGCCTACAACTGCTCCTTGGAGATCAAAGACGCCAAGAGGAGGGACAATGGTTCATACTTTTTTCGGATGGAACGAGGAAGTGTGAAAAACAATTTTATGTCTAACCAGCTCTCCTTGCATGTGACAGGTAAGGCGGGCTGTGGGGGGAGGTCCAGGAGAGGTCACAGGGAGGGTCCCAGGGCAGGGCTGGGATCTGGGGTAAAGTGGCAGCCCAGGGGGAGAGACTGGACCGAAGTCTGAGGCTTCTCTGGGGCCACACCCCAAACCCTCCTCCTGATCCCCTGTCTCCCCCCTCCTCTCATCAGCCCTCACCCACACACCTGACATCCTCATTTCGGGGACCTTGGTGTCTGGCCGCCCCGGGAACCTGACCTGCTCTGTGCCCTGGGCCTGTGAGCGGGGCACGCCCCCCATCTTCTCCTGGAAGGGGGCCACCGTCTCTTCCCAGGTTCTCATGACAAGTCTCTCATCGGTGCTCACCCTGACTCCACGACCCCAGGACCACGGCACCAAGCTCACCTGTCAGGTGACCTTGCCTGGAGCTGAAGTGACCACAGCGAGGGTCGTCCGCCTCAACGTGTCCTGTGAGAGCTGGGCCAGGACACCCGGGTCCCTGATGGGGTCGGAGGGCAGAGGGGAAGGGGGCACCAGGGCCTCAGACACCGGGTTCTGGAATCCAGGCTGGGAGGGGGTAGGAGGATGCCCGCCCCCCACCTTTTCCCCATTTCTGCAGCTCCTGGGGACACTGGGCCCAGGTCCACCAAGGCCTCACCAGTGACCTGGATCTGCCATGTCTCTCTGTCCCAGACCCTCCACAGAACCTGACTGTGACTGTCTTCCAAGGAAACAACACAGGTAGGAAGGAGGTCCCCTCCTGGGCTGTCGGGAGCGAGGCTGCTTCTGGCTCAGGGCTGGGCTGGTCTCTGCTGGTCCCTGCCTCACTCTGGACCCACCCCAGTGACCAGAGCCTCCTAGTGGGTGAACCCAGTGGTCCCTGCCCCTCCTCTGCCCCAGTGGCCACTATGCCCAGCTGTCCCCACCTCCCCTCACTCCCCTGGGACTTGTCCACTTCCTCCTCTGCTCCCCAAGAGCAGGGCAACATCCACAGGGCAGAGCCCACCCCTCAAAGCGTCTCACCACCCACGACCTGACTCCTCCAGCTTTGCTCTTTATTTTCTCCCAATAGTTTTACATTTAAACACATTTTCTATTTAAATAGTTTTACATTTAAAATTTTATTTTTGGCTGCACTGGGCTTCGTTGCTGCACAGGCTTTTCTCTAGTTGTGTCAAGCAGGGGCTACTCTCTGCTTTTGGTGCAGGGGTTCTCACTGCGGTGGCTTCTCTTGTTGCAGAGCACGGATTCTAGGTGTTCAGGCTGCAGTAGTTGCAGTGTGTGGGCTCAGTAGTTGCAGCTCCCGGGCTGTAGAACACAGGCTCAGTAGTTGTAGCACATGGGCTTAGTTGCCCTGCAGCATGTGGGATCCTCCTGGACCAGGTATCAAACTCATGTTTCCTGCATTGGCAGGTGGATTCTTTACTGCTGGACCACCAGGGAAGTGCTCTCCCAATAGTTTGTAATTTACATCTATTTTGACAGGTTATGTATTGTTGTTCAGTCACTCAGTCATGTCCAACTCTTTGCAACCCCATGAACTGCAGCACGCCAGGCTTCCCTGTCCTTCACTATCTCCTGGAGTTTTCGCAAACTCATGTCTATTGAGTCAATGATGCCATCCAACCATCTCATCCTGTCGCCCCCTTCTCCTCCTGCCTTCAGTCATTCCCAGGTCTTTTCCATTGAGTCAGCTCTTCGCATCAGGTGGCAAAAGTATTGGAACTTCAGCTTCAGCATCAGTCCTTCCAATGAATACTCAGTGTTGGTTTCCTTTAGGATTGACTGGTTTGATCTCCTTGCAGTCTAAAGGATTCTCAAGAGTCTTCTCTAGCACCACAGTTTGAAAGCATCAATTCTTCAGTGCTCAGCCTTCTTTATGGTCCAACTCTCACATCTGTACATGACTAGTGGAGACACCATAGCTTTGACTATATGGACCTTTGTCAGCAAAGTGATGTCTCTGCTTTTTAATATGCTGTCTAGGCTTGTCATATGTATTTCACAGGATCAAAAATTCAAAATGTTCAGCAGAGTCTGTCCTCAGACGCCCAGTCCCCTTGTGGGAAGTTACCTGTGTCCATGAGCTGCTCTGAGCCTTGGTTTGCTTGCCTAAAGCATCTTAGGCATCCTTTGATAGCAGTAGTTCAGACATCCCTATTCTTCTTCGGGACTGTGGAGTACTCCAGTGCATGGATGAATTCTGAGTCCCTGTGCATCTATCAGTGGGAAATTGTGGTGTTCGTTTTATTTTACTAACTGAAACACTGCACGAGTAATCTTGTAACTATTGTAATATTCTTTTATATTCTTTCCATTATGCTTTATCATGGGATGTTGAATATAGTGGGCTTCTCTGGTGGCTCAGATGGTAAAGAGTCCACCTGCAATGTGGAAGACCTGGGTTCGATCCCTGGGTTAGGAAGATGCCCTGGAGAAGGGAATGCCAATCCACTCCAGTGTTCTTGCCTAGAGAATCTCCATGGACAGAGGAACCTGGCGGACTACAGTCCATGGGGTCGCAAAGAGTCAAACATGGCTGAGCAACTGAGCATACATACACAGTGATTTTAACAGTGCTTAGACGGATAAGCTACCCATTCCAGTATTCTTGGGCTTCTCTGGTGGCTCAGATGGTAAGGAATCTGCCTGGCTCAGATGGTAAGGAATCTGCCTGTGGCTCAGTGGTAAGGAATCATTGACCTGGGTTCAATCCCTGGATTGGGAAGACCCCTGGAGGAAAGTATGGCAACCCACTCCGGTATTCTTGCCTGGAGAATCCCATGGACAGAGGAACCTGGTTGGCTAATCCATAGTCGCAGAGTTGGACACGACTGAAGTGACTTAGCATGTATGCATACCCACAGCTACATTTATCAATCACATTTGCTTCTCCCACTTTGAGTTATAAAAAACAAATGCCACTGTTTGTCCTGTGGCCCCATTTCTGAAGGCCCCCCACACCCACCCCAACCCCTTCCCTCCAGACTTGCAAGTCTGTGTGCTTTTTCCCGATATGCACAGGCCTTGGTCATCTCTGCAAGCTCTGTTCCTCCTTCCCTTAATGCCCTTCCAACCCTTCATCATCATCTTGCCATCCCTGCTTTCCTTTTTACACTTGACTGCAGATGTTGCCTTCTCCAGGATGCCCTCCTGGACCTGACAGTAGCATTCACATTACCATACACAGGGGCTCTTGCCGCCCAGAGTCACTGCCACCATAAGTAATATGTGGTGTTGTGAGCCCCTGTTCCTGGGCCCGAGTTCCTTACCAGACTGTTCCTAAGGGTGAGCATCCTTGTTTAGTTACTATCACTAAGTCATGTCTTAACTCTTTTGTGACCCCATGGACTTTAGCCCACCAGGCTCCACTGTTCATGGCATTCTCCAGGAAAGAATACTTGAGTGGGTTGCCATTTCCTCCTCCAGGAGATCTTCCCGACCCAAGGACTGAACCCGAATCTCCTGCACTGGCAGACGGGTTCTTTACCACTGAGCCACCAGGGAAGCCTGAGCCTCCTTGGAGACAGCTTGTTAAATCAGTAAATTGATGTCAAGTGAAACCGTGAATAAGGGACAAGAGTTTTCAGGGTCCATGTGGGTTCTAAACGAAGGGTATGTGGAATTAACAGCAGGGCTGAGAGCACTTAGGGGTGTCCTGTGTAGGCCAAGAGCCTCCCTGTTTGCTTCATGGGAGCTGGATCCACCAGGCAGAGCCCATCGGCTCGGACTGAGCACAGAGCAGTGCTGAGGGACCACGCTCACTCTCTCTCTGGATCCCTCTCGCAGAGTCTGTGATTCTCCCAGTCAGTGTCTGTGGGCTGCTCCCTCTCAGCCCTCTTCCAAGTATATCTTCCTCTTCCTCCCAGTCTCTGGGTCTCTCTGACCCTCGGTCTCCTTTTCTCTAGCATCCATAGCCCAGGAAAACGGATCCTCTCTTTCAGTCTCGGAGGGCCAGTCCCTGCGCCTCGTCTGCGTCGTCGACAGCAACCCCCCCGCCAGGATCAGCTGGGCCCGGGGGAGCCTGACCCTCCGCGCCTCACCGCCCAGCCACCCGGAGGTGCTGGAGCTGCCGCGGGTGCTCGTGGGAGACGAAGGGGAGTTCACCTGCCGCGCTCGGCACTTCCTGGGCTCCCAGCACGTCTCCCTGAGGCTCTCGCTGCAGAGTGAGTGTCCGGGGGCGGCCCGCCGAGGCCCAGCCCCGCCCGCAGGCCCTGAGTGCCCCCGACGACAACTGTTGGGCGGGCGGGTGGCGGGCACGTGGGGTCCTCCATCCGCTGAGTGAGGGGAGCCTGGAAGGCCAGGGACCGCAGTCCACCTGGGAGCGGGAGGACGAGGCTGAGGACCAGCGGGTCACGCGGCCTCGTCCGCTCTCCCGCAGGGCGGTCAGCGCGCCCGGCAGAGGCGGTCCTGGTAGCCATCTGGGAAGCGGCTGTCAAGACTCTGCTCCTCCTCCTCTGTCTCCTGGGCCTCCTGTGAGCACTGCCCCGGGAGAGGAGGCTGAGGGGAGGGCAGGAGGCTGAAGGGAAGGAGGGTGGGCAGGGGCACCTGAGGCACCTGGGGCACCCGCCCCAGCCCATTGTCAGGGATGGAGGTCCCTGCTGTGCTCCAGGAGGTCTGTGGGGCCAACCGCCCTGTCCCACCCGTCCTGTCCCTGAACCACGGCTGCGGGAGTGGGTGAGTCCAATCCCGGTTGAATCCCAATCTGAAAAGACTCAAGAGCCTGGTCTGCCCTGCAGAGTGAGGCGCTGCACGAGGAAGTCAGCCAGGCCGGCAGGGGGCGTGTCAGAGGCAAAGGAAACCCCGTCTTTAACCCCTCAGGTGAGTGATGGGGCGTCTCACCACCAACATCCCAGGGCACACCTCCGCTGGGATGGCTCCTGGGATTGCTACACTCGGGGCGGCCAAAACTCAGCTGCTATTTTCTTCCTCAAACCCGTTGCTCTACTGGGTTTATTGTCCCGTTGATGACAGCCCCCATCCGAAGGCCAGAAGGCGATGGGGCGCAAGGGGGTTGAGGGGGGCGGAGTGAGGGGCAAGGCGGGGGAGGGTGCTACGCGAAATTGCCCGCCTTTAATCCCTGCCCCCTTCTACGGATCCAACAAATCACTAAAGGCTCCCCGACCTTCCTTCTAAGCACAGCTCATCTTGAAGCCCGTATCCTCCCCGTCGTGACCCTGGTCCTTCCAGCAGCCTCATCTCTTTCCTGAGTCACTGAACCCATGCATCTCCTGCTTCCTCTCGCTGGGAAACACGGCCCTCGGGTCAGAGGACTTGCCAGAGACGGTTCCCGTCCACCTCCCGCACAGTCGGAGCAGCTCTGTTTCCTCCCCACGCAGGGGACGGAGGGGCCCACACCACAGGCTGGATTCAAAGTCCTGGCGGGCTCTCCCCTGCTGACTCTCCACCCAGAGTTTCTGTTTGGGATGATGAAAGCATTCTGGAAACAATGGTGATGGTTGCACTAACATAGTGATGTACTTACTGCCACTCAGGTGTAACATGTTGTTTAGTTGCTGAGTCATGTCCATTTTCTTCAATGCCGTGGACTGTAGCCCTCCAGGCTCCTCTGTCCATGCAGGCTCCTCTGTCCACTGCAGTGAGTTGCCATGCCCTCCTCCAAGGGATCTTCCTGACCCAGAGACCCAACCCAACTCTCCTGCTTGGCAGGCAGATTCTTTACCACTGAGCCACCTGGGATTCCCCAAAGTGTCCCCTATGCAGTCTTAAAAATAATTTTTATTCTATGAATATTTTACGGAAATAAAGGGAATGAGGAGCACTTCTGTCATTATGGTGCTGTCATTATGTGGACCTGAATTTTAAAAATATATTAAAAATAAAATTAGACCACATCAGCTGCTGACATGTTTAGAGGAACATCACACAAGGAAAGGAGCAGAATCCCAATGGCTGTTACAACAGAATCAGCCCTAAAGTGTTAGCCTCTCAGTCATGTCCAGCTCTTTGTGACCCCATGGACTGTAGCCCGCCACGCTCCTCTGTTCATAAGGAATCACCAGGCAAGAATACTGGAGGGGGTTGCCGCTCCCTTCTCCAGGGGATCTTCCCCAACCACGGAGTGAACCCAGGTCTCCTGCATTGCAGGTGGATTCTTTACTTTCAGAACCACCAGGAGACCCCAGAAAGATCCAGGGCAGCAAGATAGAGTTGTGGCAAGAGTGCTGGGCACCCCAGGCAGGAAGTGATGCTGCGATGGCCCAGGGAGGTCATGTAGACAGGGAGTGTATATTTGGATCTATTGTGAAGGTCAAGCTAGTGGAATTTCTTTTCTTTTTAAAAATCTTTACTTATTTATTTGCCCGGCCAGGTCTTAGTTGCAGCTTTTGGGATCTTCAGGGACGGTGTGTGACTCTTAGTTGTAGCCCATGGGATCTAGCTCCCTGACTGGGGTATCAAACCCAGGCTGCTAGTCTAAGGAGCAGGGGGTTTAGCCACTAGACCACCAGGGAAGTACCTGAAATTTTTTAGTGGAGGTGGTAAGTGAGAGAGAAAGAGGAGCTAAGATGATGTTGGAACAAAGATGTTGTTCAAATGTTTCTTCTGAACAATTGGGCAGATGGAGTTGTGTCACGTGGAGGGCTTCAGAGTAGGACTTTGAAATGCCAAGTTTTTCCTGTGAAGCCCTTAGATATGCAACTGTGATGCCAGGGAGAGAGCTGGACAGGAATGTCTGGAGATCAGGAGAGGGGTCCAAGATAAACACCTTCAAACGTATAGTTAGTGTAAGTTGATCACAGCCGTGGTTAAGTCAGGGGGCAGCAGGTCGGTGAGATGGGAAGATAATGGTACTTCCTCAGAAATTAAATATATTATTAGCATGATCAAGCCATTCTGCCTCTGATTATCTCCAAGGAGAATTGAGAGGATGGACTCTTGGAGACATTATTAGCACACTTGTGTTTCTCGTAGTGTGTTCATGACAGCCAGACAATGGAAGCAATCCAAGCACCCCTCAGCCGATGAACGGATCAACAACCATGGAAAATTATTCAGCCTGGAAAATGAAGGAGTTTCTATTCATTTCTGCCTGTGCTGAGTCTTTGTTGCTGCACGTGGGCTTTCTCTGGTTGCAGCCAGCTAGGGTTACAGTCTGGTTGTGGCATGTGGATTTGTCATTGTGGTGGCTTTTGTCCTTGTGCAGCCTGGTTTCCAGGGCAGGCAGGCAGGTAATTGTGTGGCATGGGCTTAGGTGCTCTCCAGCATGTAGGATGCTTCCTGACCGAGGCTCAAACCCGTGTCCCCTGCATCGTCAGGCAGATTCTAAACCACTGAGCCACCAGGGAAATCGAGGAGGGAATCTCTGACACATGCCACCACATGGATGAACTCTAGGGATATTATGGTACCTTCAATAACCCAGTCACAGAAAGCCAAATAGTATATGATTCCACATCTACGAGGTATCAAAGGTGTCAATTTCCTAAAGACTGAAAATTAGAACTGGGGTGACCAGGAGATGGGAAAAAGAGAAATAAGGATTTGTTGTTGAGAGTTTCAAGTTTCTCTATTGGAAAAGAGTTAGTTTTTTATTGGAGTGAGAGAAATCATATTCACTTAAAAAAGACCCAGAATGCTGCCAGGACACATGGCCGTCTCACCAGCGAAAGCTGGTAAGACCCAGCAGTGCTGTGTGGGGGGAAGAAGTGAGGGCCCCGGGGCGGGGGGCATCTGGCCGGCCGGGACCAGGTGAGTTGTATCCCTTCTGGTCTCTAGGTCACCACCCAGAGACATTCACTGCTGGGGGGATGTGTGAATGGGTGGCTGGCTGCTGCCTTCACTCCACCCAGGAGCCCCTTCTTGTCTTCTGCTCCAGATGCTCCCACAGACTGTAAAGAGCACACATCTCGCAGGAATGACCACCCGAGGGTCTCCGTGAGGCTGTGACTCTCCAGGTCAAGAGAGGAGTTGAGCAGCTCCCTGGTGTAGACAGTGGAGCTCGAATGGGAGAACCTTAGGAGGGCACCTGAGTCCCAGCCCTCGGTGTCTTTACAGGTCCAAGCTCTGGTGCTAGAGGGACAAGCCCCAGATGGGGGTCAGGACAGGGGTCCCCTGCTTGTCTGCTCCTCTCTGGGCAGGTCTCCGGGGTCTCTGGGCCCAGGGGTGTCCTGTCCACTGTGTGTGGAGGGGGAGGAGCTCTGGCTCCGAAGTTCCTCTTCTGTGAACAGTCTCTCGCTCCTCCCCAGCTCCCCTCGGGTCTCCCCGCAGCCCTACCTCCCTCTCCCTTCCCTTCTCTTTTCACACACAGGACGCCCAGACACCCTCCTGCTCAGACATGCTGCCGCTGCTGCTGTGGGCGGGTGAGTGGACGGCGGGGCGGGGGTCGGCGGGGCGGGGGCTCGGCTGATCCTCGATTCCTCGCAGGGTCCCTGGTTCAGGATCCAAATTACTGGCTGAAAGCACCGCGGTCTGTGTCGGTGCAGGAGGGCCTGTGTGTCCACGTGCCCTGCTCTGTCTCCTATCCCCAGAAAGGCTGGAACAACTCTGACCCAGAGTTCCAAAAACCGGCTACTGATTCCAAAAACCGGCCTGTGACTATGGAGATCTGGCAGTGGCCACAAACAACCCAGAGCATGCAGTGCTCAGTGAGACCCAGGGCCGATTCCTCCTCCTTGGAGACCCCCGGACCAAGGACTGCTCCCTGGACGCCCAGAGGAGGGACACAGGTGTATACTTCTTTAGGTTGGAGAGAGGGCCTACTGTGAGATATAAATTATAAATGGCATCCGCTCTCCATTCATGTGGCAGGTAAGGATGGAGTCAAGGGGAGGACACACATACAGGGGTCCTGAGGGTCCCCAGGACAGGTTGAGAGGGGAACCCTGTCTTCTCATCCTGGGAGGGACCCAGGGGTACAGGATTCTGGGGAACAGACTGCTCTGAGGGGCACACAGGGATCCCACCTCCAGTCCTGGGTCTGCGTCTCCCCCTCTCCAGCTCTGACAGACACACCTGACATCCACGTCCAGGGGACCCTAGTATCCGGCCGCCCCACCAACCTCACCTGTGTGGTGCGATGGGCCTGTGAGAGGGGGACGCCACCCACCTTCTCCTGGACTGAGGTCACCCTCACCTCCCCGCACCCCGAGAGTCCCCACTCCTCGGTGCTCACCCTCACCCCGAGGCCCCAGGACCACGGCATCAACCTCACGTGTCGTGTGACCTTCCCCGGAGCTGGTGTGAGCAGAGGCGACCATGAGGCTCAATGTGTCCTGTGGGTGGGGAGTCAAGAACCTGAGTCCTGGAGGATGCGGGGAAAGAGATGAAGGGTCCTGGGTGGGACACTCGGGGACTCTTCTTGCAGACAAGCTGGGGTGAAGACACGGAGACTTCTGCCTCACCCCTTACTCCTGACCCCTGCCCCCATCACAATGCAGCAGGATTTTTATTCCTTTCTCTTCCAGATGCCCTGCAGAACCTGGATATTCGGGTCTTCTGGGAAAACAGCACAGGTGTGAGATCCCTGGGCAGCAAGGAGGTCAGATGAGGGGATGCTGTGAAGACTGAACAGAATCAGGCCTCTCATCACTCGTCCCCTCTTAGCTCCTACGTCTCCCCTCCCCAGTCCCCCACTCTGTCCCCTGGCAGGCCTCTCTCTGAGGCCACTGTGGACTCCTAGGTGACTATTCACTGTCATCTCCCCTTGTTCCCTCTCTTCCCACCTCTCCTCACCGCTCTCTTTGCCATGCCATCCTTTCCCTGATTCTCTGTCAGTTTCCTGACTGTGCCATCTCCACCTCCCAGGAGGAGACTGAGTTCCCAAGCTGGTTACCGGGCCGCTGGTCTTCCCTCATGGCTCAGATGGTAAAGAATCCACCTGCAATGCAGGAGACCCAGGTTCGATCTGGAGAAGGAAGTGGCTACCCACTCCAGTATTCTCACCTGGAGACTTCCATGGACAGAGGAGCCTGGCAGGCTACAGTCCATGGAGTTTCAAAGAGTCAGAGATGACTGGGTGACTAACGCTAACTAACACCAGGTTCCTGCCCATTTGTGCAGGAGGGCAAGGTCAAGTTCATTCACCCTGGAGTTTTCTAGCCTCCACACTGAAGACCCTCACAAATCTCTGTCCTGAGTATCCTCCACTTCCCCTTGGTCAGGACCCTCCGACCTGAGTAATCAGAGTCTACGTCTCAGAAATTCGTTTAGACTATGTATCACCCAACCCTCCCCAAGGCTTAGTTTGCAAGCTTGTCTTCCTGAAAATGCCTCATGTCTTCCCCTTCTCCACCTCCATGACCACAGCCTCACAGCTCAGGCCTGCATTCTCTCTCATCTGGACTTGGAGCAGCCTCCCCTCTGGCCTGTCAGCCTCTAGTCATGCCTTGTCCAGCCTGCCATAAGTGGGGCCACAAAGTGCTGTCTGCAGGCCCAGAGCTGACCCTCCTCCTTCCCTCCGTGTCTCCCTTCTCCTTCATCACCTGTGTGCAAGCCTGCATGTGGCCAGACCCACACATGTCCATGTCCAGCACGTGGTCACACATCAGAGGCCACCTCCTTGGATATTATCTCTCAGGTTGAGATAACATCTTCTAACATCCATGCCCCTGTCCTGGGTTCACCGAGTTGCCTCTCCTCCCCTTGTCCCTGACCTCCGGGGCGGGGGCCTTCACCCCTACTTGCCCTTGCCTGTGATGAAATCTCAGGGCCACTGTCCTATATCTGGGAGGACAGAGAGGGGAGAAGGGCCTCTCAGCCCTGCACTTCCTGCTCTCTCTTCCCAGTCCCCAAGATCCTGGGCAATGCCACCTCCCTGAGAGTCTGGGAGGGCCAGTCCCTGCGCCTGGTCTGTGTTAGCGACAGCAACCCACCCACCAATGTAAGCTGGTCCCGGGGGAGCCTGACCCTGAGCCCCTCCCAGCCTTTGGATCCTGGGGTCCTAGAGCTGCCCCAGGTGGTCTTAGGGGATGGAGGAGAGGTCACCTGCAGAGCTCAGCACCCGAGCGGCTCCAGCCATGTGTGCTGAGTTGTACTGAGTGAGTAGAAGCAAGGATGCCCCAGTTCTCTATTTTTTGGCTGCACTGGGTTTTCACTGCTACGTAAGATCTTTCTCTGGTTGCTTTGCTTGGGCTTCTTATTGCGGTGGGTTCTCTAGTTGCGGAGCCCAGGCTCTCTGCGCGTGGGCTCAGTAGTTGTGGCACATGGGCTTAGTTGCTTTGCAGCAAGTGTGATCTTCCCGGACCAGGGATGGAATGGGTGTCCCCTGCATTGGCAGGTGGATTCTTAACCACTGAACCACTAGGGACATCCGGATGCTCTCTTTCAGAGCTGGGGCCGTAAGCGGGGCTAAGGTGTGAACTCACACCTCGCTTCTACCTTCTTCCTCTCTTCCTCCTGTAGGTGTCTCCTTTTTCTGCCCCCAAGACTTTGGGGGAGAATCAGGGCTCCTGGCCCCTGGTCCTCACCCTGCTTAGGGGTGCCCTGATGGGAGCTGGTTTCCTTCTTACCTGTGGCCTCAGCTGGATCTACTACACCAGGTGAGAAGCACTTTCAAGGTGTCCCTGGATTTGGGGGAGGGGGAAAGGGACACCTCCTGTGGCCTTCTGTCTTGTCCTTTCCAGAGCAAACCCTCCATGAAACTGACTCCAACATATCCGGTAAAGAAACCGACAAGCTGACCTCTTATTTCTGACCTGTGTTTCCCTTACAGGTTCAGAAGGTCACGGGGGAGTGGGGCTAGGAGGTGTGAGTAAGCCTGGTCCTTCCTGGGGGTGCTCGAGAGGCCTGTGGACAAGGAAGTGCTAGAGGACCTGGCCCCAAGCCCTACCCAGGAATAACACCTCATCACATCTGGTCTCCAGGTGTCTTGCTGATAGTTCTACAGGAATGGTTGGGAAGGCAAGGAAGAAATAGATGTTCTTATTACAAAATTGAACTATGCCTCATATAATAGGTTTTCTTCTGTGTGCTTACCTTGGAGTGGTTTTGATATGCCCATAACGCGACCCATAAAAACATAATGTGTGAAAGTGTTAGTTGCTCAGTCACGTCCGATTCTTTACAATCGAATGGGCTGTAGCCCGCCAGGCTCCTCTGTCCATGGGATTTCCCAGGCAAGAATACTGGAGTGGGTAGCCATTCCCTCCTCCAGAGGATCTTCCCAATCCAAAGATCGAACCTGGGTCTCCTGCATTGGCAGGCGGATTCTTTACCAGCTGAACCACCAGTGAAGCCCCCTTGTTCCTGTTTTCTGATTTTTGGCCATGAGGCAAGTGAGATCTCAGCTTACTGACCAGGGATCCAACCCACACCCCCTGCACTAGAAGGTGAACTCTTAACCACTAGCCCATGAAGGAAGTCCCAAAGGAGATTTTTTTTTTATTAGAAAAATTAACTATTTTATGTTTAGGTATATATGAATCATTTCAGTTGCTCTTCATTATTTTATTGTAAAAACAACCTCCCCTAAAGGGGCTTCCCAGGTGGCTCAGTGGTAAAGAATCCACCTGCCAATGCAGGAGACACAGGAGACATGGGTTCAATTCCTGGGTCAGGCAGGTCCCCTGGAGAAGGGAATAGCACCCCACTGCAGTATTTTTGCCTGGAGAATCCCATGGGTCGCAAAGAGTTGGACTTGATCGAGCCACTAACACTTTCACACAAGGAAGAGTAAACATAAGAGGCTTTTCCTGTGGAGAGAACATGGAACATGGGCCCACTGTGGCTAACAAGGACCCCAAATAAACTGGAGCCAGGCAGGCACGACAGACATAGGGTTCAGCCACGTACACTGTGTTCTTAGAAAAACCACAAACAAAAACGGTAAGAACTTCTGATTGTGCTAAGACTTTTACCAGAAAAACCACTCAGGACATGCTCTGATGACAGCCACCATCGGAAACTACAGGTCAGCCAGCAAGGACTTGTGGCCGGCCTGCCAGGGCCAGCCAGTCTCTTTTTGCAAGTCCTATTGCTTCTATGGTTTGTGCTTTTCAAAGTCCCTCACCCCTTCACCTCCAAGGAACATACTTTGGGTTACAGCCAAAGGCTTCTTATCCCTGGTTTGCAAACCTTGTGAACAATAAAGCTGCCCTTTCGCTTTAAGGTAACTCTGCTTCTTTTCTCAGAGTTACTTATAATTTAAGACGAGAGTATAGTTGCTCTGGGCTTCCCAGGTGGCTCAGTGGTAAAGAATCCGTCTACCGATGCAGGACATGCGGAGATGCGGGTTTGATTCCTGTGTCAGGAAGAGGCTCTGGAGAAGGAAATGGCAACCTGCTCCAGTATTCTCACCTGAAGAATCCCCATGGACAGAGGAGCCTGACAGGCTACAGTTCATGGGGTCACAAAAGAGTCGAACACGACTTAGCAACTAAACAAAAACCAAATATTTTCTCTATAGTATCATTTTCCTTTTACCTGAAGGTCTTTCCCTATATTTTTGTAGTGTAGGCATGTTGGTTATGAATTCTCTCAGCCATTGTTTGCCTATCAGTTTTTGCCTAAGATACTTTTATTGGATTAGGAATTCTAGGTTAAATTTTCCTCCTTTCTGTTGTTCAAATTATTTTGGCTCGCTTAGTTTCTTATGAGAATTCTGCTGTTACTTTCATCTTTCTTTGTAGTTTACATCTTTCTCTGGCTGGTTTTAACATTTTCTCTTTTTCACTGGGTTTAAAAAAACTTGATTAAGGGAATTCTCTGGCCATCCAGTGGTTAGGACTCCCCACTTTCATTGTCAAGGGCATGGGTTCAGTCCCTAGTTGGGGAACTAAGATCCCACAAGCCATGAGGCGTGGTTTAAAAATAAATTAAATAATTTAATTAATATGTGCCTTGGTGTGTAAATGTGTATGTATGTGTGTGTGAGCGAGAGGGAGACAGAGATTATGCTACTTGGAGTGTGTTAAGTATCTTGAATCTGAAATTTTATACTTGTGATCAAATGTGTGAAATTAAGTCAGTTTATATATATTTTTATTATATATATTTCTATTCTTTTATATATATGTATATATTTCTAGTCTTCCTGTCTCTAGTCTCCTATTCTCCTCTGTATCTCCAATTTTACATATGATCTCATTATTGGTCCTGAGCATCTGTTCACCATATTCTTCAGTTTGAATAGGATCTGTTCTATATCTTCAAAATTTACTGATTATTCTTCCACAATGTTGAATCAGTTCTTAGTCTCATTCAGTGAAATTCTCACCTCAGATCATTTGTTTTCCTCTCCAGAAGTTCATTTCCTTAGTTTTTAATCTCATATTTCTTCTTTTATCATGTTAATTTTTTCCTCTATGTCCTTGAGTATGTGGATCATATTTGTAAGAAATGCTCTAATGTATCTATCTGCTAGGTCTGTTTCCTCTGTCATGTCTCATTGAGCAATTTTTCTTTCACTAAGTGTCATATGCTCCTACTTCTTTATGTCTAGTAATTTTTCACTGATTGCTGGACATTGTCAGTTTTATGTGGCTGATGACGTGGTCTTGTATTTCTTTAAATAATGCTAGTCTTTTTCTTGATGGCAGTTCAGTTGTTTGTATGTTGGGTCAATATTCTAAGGGCTCTTTAATTTTTATTGAAATAGCATTGATGTACAATATTGTGTTAGTTTCAGGCGTGCTACATAGTGATTCGACATTTGCATACATTATGAACTGATCACCACGGCAAGTCTAGTCACCACGTGTCCCAACACAAAGTTATGAGAGTATCATTGACCATATTCCTTATGTTGTTTATTGCATCCTTATGGCTTATTGTTTTTATAGGTGGTGGTTTGCACTTAATCTCCTTTGCCTGTTTTGCCTCACCACCACCACTTCCTCCCCTCCAGCAACCACCCATTTGTTTTCTGAGCCTGTTTTCATTTTGTTTTGTCTGTATGCTTTATTTTTTAGATTCCATGTACAGGATCATATGGTATTCGTATTTCTGTACCTGACTTATTCCACTTAGCATAATATGCCCTGCGTGCATGTGTGCTAAGTCACTTCAGTCATGTCCAACTCTGCAGTCCTATGGATCATCACCCACCAGGCTCCTCTGTCCATGGGATTCTCCAGGCAAGAATTCTGCACTGAGTTGCCATACCCTTCTCCAGGGGTCTTCATGACTCAGGGATCAAACCTGAGTCTCCTGCATTGCAGACAGACTGTTTACCCTCTGAGCCACCAGGGAATCCCCCTTAATATGCTGTAGATTCATCCAAATTGTCAAAAATGGCAAGATTTCATTTTTTATGTCCGAGTATATTGTAATGTCATATGTAGTATATTATATACTCATTCATCTATCAATGGACCATTAAGCTGCTTTCATATCTAGACTATTGTAAATAATGCTGCAGTGAACATTGGTGTGCATATATATTGTCAACTTGTTGTTTTCGTTTTCTTTGAGTAAATAAATACTCCAAAGTGAAACTGCTGGATCGTATGGCAATTCTATTTTTAATTTTTTGAGGGATCTCTGTACTGTTCCCCGTAACAGCTACACCAATTTACAGTTCTAACAACAGTGCACAAAGGTTCCCTTTTATCCACGTCTTTGTTATTTGTTGTCTTTTTTATAACAGCTATTCTGACAGGTGTGAGGTGGTAGCTCATTCTGGTTTTGATGTGCATTCCTCGAAGATGAGTGGGGCTGAGCATCTTTTCTTGTGTCTCTCGGCCATGTGTTTGTCTTCTTTGGAAAAATGTCTACTCATGTCCTCTGCCTATGTTCAGTCAGAGTGCTTTTTTTTCTTTTTGATGTTGAGTCGCATGAGGCTTTTGTGTATTTTGAATATTAACTCCTTACCGGATATACTGTTTGCAAATATCTTCTCCCATATAGTAGGCTGTGTTTTTGTTTTGTCCTTCACTGTGGAAAAGCTTTTTAGTTTCTTATAGTTTCGTTGATTTATTTTTGCTTTTGTTTCTCTTGCTTGAGGAGACAAAATGATGTCTTTAAGACCAATGTCAAAGAGACTACTGCCTATATTTTCTTCTAAGAGTTTCATGATTTCAGATCTTGCTTTTGGTATGTCTAATACAGCAGCAGGAACAGACTGAAACACCACAGGAACATTTTCTGATGTAGACATCACAGGTTTGATGTGTCTCGGTGGAAGTCATTTGAGAATGACACTGTGAAAGTGTGTGTGGGGTAGATATTGAGGTTTTTTAAATTTCAGGAAGGGTGAGGGCAGTGGGGTGGTTGTGGTAACTAAGTGCTTGCTTTGATATGCTCCCTCCAGCAGAGACTCGGCTGTACTGAGGTTCAGTGAGAGGGGCAGACTCCTTGTTCCTAGGTTCAGTGAGTATGAATGCACCCTTGTTGGGCAAGCATCATTTGCAAATGTGTCCAGAACCTGGGAAACATTCCTGAGGGAGCTGCAGTTCTTCAGGACTCTGGACAGCACAGATCGTGGTAACTGGGGCACAGGGGTCAGTCTGCGCCGGGGGAAGTGGAGCGCCCTCTGGGGACAGCGTTATGAACTGCAGTACAAGCGCTGTGGGTGGGAACTGACATAGACAGGTGTATCCGAATGACAGCAAGATGCCAGCTAGAGGGTGTCTAGCTTCGCAGGTGGGCTTCTCTGGTGGCTCAGACTAAAGAATCCGCCCGCAGTGCGGGAGACCTCGGTTTGATCCCTGGGTTGGGAGGATCCCCTGGAGGAGGGCATGGCAACCCAGTCCAGTATTCTTGCCTGGAGAATCCCACATGAACAGAGAAGCCTGGCAGGCTACAGTCCACGGGGTCGCAAAGAGTCGAAAACAACTGCGTGACGAAGCGCAACAACAGCTTCCCAGGTGGCGCAGTAGGTAAACAATCTGCCTGTCAAAGCAGGAGATGCCAGAGACGCTAGTTCGATCCCTGGGTACGGAAGATCCCCTGGAGGAGGAAATGGCAACCCGCTTCAGTATTCTTGTCTGGAAGTTCCATGGGCAGAGGAGCCTGGTGGACTACAGTCCATGGAGCCACAGAGTCTGATGCAACTGATCATACAGCGGGTGTCTAAGATAGCCCCTTTCCCCCAACCAAGGGTCCTCAGCACCCCCAGGGACTCAAATATAGCCAGACTCGGATTCTCCATTCACCCCTGGAATGCTTCCCTACATCCGTTTCATTCATCCATCCTGAGTCCAGTCCTCAGACCCACACCCAGCATCCTTCCTAGGACAGAATCTTAAGCTGCCTACCCACCTACCTACACGGACACACACATATCTACCGACCTCTCTTCTTCCTCCTTAACCTCCCCAACCCCATACCTATCCACCCACCCCTCTCTCACTTCCCCTCAGTATCTGTCTTTGCCCTTGTGACCTCAGAGGCAGACAGCAGGTGCTCAACATCTGTTGAATTCCAGAAGGAAACCAGAAGCTTGCAGAATGTTTTTTGTTTGTTTGTTTGTTTTTAAGGAATAGGCTCAGAGACAATCTGAACATTCTTAGGCAGAGAAGACAGATACAAGGATGACTGAAAAAAGGTTCTTGCAGACTCGGGTAACCCCTCATCTGCTGTATGGCCAAAGGTGGGGGAAGGGTGGCTTGGATGAGAAGGCAATTGCAAAGTAGAGTGGGGAGGTGCTCTGGTCACACGGAGCAGAGGTGGAAAGCTTAGAGGAGGTCCAAGGAATCACCAGAAATATGCGAGTTGGGGGGAAAAAAGTGTACAGGTGGGGAAATGTTGGGGCACCTTCATTGTAACTTCAGGGAAAACATTTCAGAAGAGATGGCCTCTGAGTTGAAAATGGTGAAAAAGGGTGCCAGCCACAAGAAGAGCATTCCTGGAAGAGGGGATGGCTAGCATCATGTTCTTGAGGCAGAAACAAATTTGGTAAATGTGAGAAACAGAGGAGGTAGGTATCATTGGAGAGAATGCGGGAAGTAAAGTGAAGTGGATTCAAAATGAGTTTGCAGTGTTCATTGGAGGGTTACACCTGGTCAAGTTCGGTGGGTTGAGGTGATTCGTTTAGATTTTTCTCCTAAATAGAGTGAGATGCCATTGAAATGTTTGAGTAAGAGGGTGACTTGACCTTATCTCTATTTTAACAGTAACTCTGGCTGCTGTGTTGAAATGGCATTAGGGAAGGAGCAAAAAAATGGAAGCAGAGAACCACACTCAGTATCCAGTGATAAACCATAACGGAAAAAGAATGCACATATGCGTACAATGGACTCACTTTGCCGCACAGCAGAAATTAACACGTTGTAATTCAACTATATGTCCATCATTTTTTTAAAAAAAGGAAGCAAGGAGAATCATTGATAGATTTTTGTCATACAGATGAGTGGTAATGGTGACTAGGACCTAGATAGTCATTCTCAATCAAGGGTAATTTTGTCGACAGGTGACAATGCCTGGAGACGTTTTTATTGTTGAACCTGGGATGAAGGAGGGGAGTAAAGAGTAGTTGAGTAGAGAGGCCAGGAATGCTCCTCAATACTCTACACAACGTGTAGGGCAGCTTCTACTCACCAAGGACTATCTGACTCAAAATGTCAGTTGTGTTGTCCATTGTGTTCCCATCAGACTAGGGTAACGAGTAAAAGTGGGGATGGGGATAAGTGAGCACTTTTTTTTTTTTAATATTTAAAAAGTTGAGGGCTTCCCTGGTGGCTCAGTGGTAAAGAATTCACTTGGCATCACAGGAGACACAGGTTCGATCCCTGGTCTGGGAAGATCCCACATGCCTTGAAGCAACTAAGACTGAGCACCAAACTATTGAGGCCGTGCTCTAGAGCCGGGAGCCACAGCTGCTGAAGCCTGGGTGCCCGAGAGCCCGTGCTCTGCATCTAGAGAAGCCGCTGCACTGAGAAGCCCGCACATTGCAACTAGAGAGTAGCCCCCGCTCACCGCAGCTCGAGAAAAGCCCATGCAGCAACAAAGACCCAGTGCAGCCGAAAATAAACAAAATTATTGTTTTTTTAAAGTTGAACTGATGGGTCATGCAGATAGATTGTACATGGGGCTGAGGCAAAGACATCAGGGTGATGCTAGGATATGGGCAGATGTTGGTACCAGAAACCATGACCTTTGGACCCCTGTAAAGCAGAAGAGCTCAGAGAAGCAGGCTATTTCTGAGATTACTGGCTTATTTTAAAAGGACATGTAACTCAGAATAGTCAGATGGAAAAGGTGCACAGGGAAAAGTATGGGGAGAGGGCTCAGGGCTTCCACGCCTTCTGTTTGGGGACATGTACCACTCTTCCCAAGTCTTCACATATTCCCTGACCTGAAAACCTTCTGAACCCCATACTTCTGGTTTTGTTTGTTTGTTTGTTTGTTTGTTTGTTTACTGGAGGCTTTATTCCATAGGCACAGTTGATTAGATAAGTGGCCATGGGGATTGATTCAATTTCTAGCTCCTCTCCCCTCCTGGGAGGTCAGAGATTAAACGCAAAATTCTAACCTTCTAATCACAGGGTTCATTCCCCTGGACAACCAGCCCTCATCTGTTTGTGTTTTCCAAAAGTCACCCCATTAACAAAAACTCTGGTATGGTGGAAAGGGGTTTGTTAAGAATAACAAGACACCCATTTCTAGCTCCAAAGTGTTTTCAGAAATTGAGGACAAGAGATCACAAAAAAAATTTTTTTTAACAAAAGATGCTCCTATTGCTCTTCTCACTCAGGAAATTCCAAGGGTTTGGGGAACTGTGGGCCAGGAAACATGAACAAAGACAAAAATATGTATTTACTGCAAGTCACAATATCACACACAGCAAAGGTTTCTAAGGTCATGGAGGAAATGGGACATCTTGGGAGAGCGATCCTGATGCATTCTAAGATTTAGGAGTCAGGGGAAGAGGCAGAACTATGAAAGATGAGGAAGAGTGTCTAGAAAGGTTGGAGGAAAACCACGAAAGCATGGACCTGGGCTCGATCCCAGGGTCGGGAAGATCCCCCTGGAGAAGGGAATGGTGCCCCACTCCAGTATTCTTGCCAGGAGAATTCCGTGGACAGAGGGGCATACAGTCCACAGGGTCACAAAGAGTGAGACATGACTGAGCAACCAATACAACAACAACGGTGTCTTTTGCAGCCCAGCTCCGGCAGGTGCCTTCAGAGGCCAGACTGAACCAGCGCTTCAAGAAGCAGGCGGGCAGGGGCCGACCGAGCACATCAAATGCTGCTGGGTGGGCAGCATCCAAGTGAGATGAGAACATAATTTACCTAGGGCTTTTAAGCGTTTGAGGTCTTCCGCGATCTTGACAGGAAGAGTTTGAGTGACATGAGGATGGAGGCAAGATGGGACCAGGAAAAGGAGGATGGGCAGGAAAGAAAGGGCAGGTCCTGTGACTGGAAATACTTTTCCTGTGATGAGAAGAGTGGACCCTCAGCGTTTCCAGGAAAGTGGAGGAGGGGAGCTGATGGTCTCAGGACCGCCTCCAGGAACCTCTTGGCAGCTGCCTGCGGAAGGGGATGGATTGGTCCGCAAGCAGGGTCACCGAAGGGTCCTCTGGCCCCTCTCAGTTTCCACCTGCCTCTGCCCACCTGGCTATGGATGTAAAGCTGCCCAGATGACCTCACCTGGTACAGGAGGCCTCACCTCCACATCTCAGGGATCAGCGCTGAGGTTCGAAGGCATATCTAACCCCGCAGTGGCCCATGTTCATTGACAGGAGAATGAGAGACCTCTGGGTTGGTTCAGAGGAACAGGGTAGCCACAGGTTGGTATCTTTTTGGCCCCAGGGTAGCAGAGGGTCCTCTCTCTCTCCCTTTTTGGGCTGATGGAGCAGCATGGAAGAATGTGGAGAAAGCCACGGAGGGCCTGAGATGTTGCCACCCTCCCGGTTCCTGCTCCTGTTAGCCTCAGAGAGGCATGGAGATGCTCCAAGGCGGGGGCAAGACTGGATCTAAGCTTTGAAGGTGGGGAACTTCAGTTCTCGGCTCCTTCAGGGCAAGCCCCCAGCAGGATCCAGGCTTCCTCTCTCCTTTTCACTCCACCCTCTGGGAGGCCCTTCCCCCTTTGTCCCTGGACGCAAGGGCATCCCCGAGAGAAAGCTCAGGATGGGCAGTGGGGACCTGGAAGGAGATGAAGAGGAGGGTGGATGTTATGAGCTGAATTGCGCTCCCTCGGCCTCCAAGTTCATATGTTGACGCCTTAACCCCCAGCGTCTCAGAATATACAATTGGAGATAGAATCTTTAAAGAACTAATTCTGCTGAAATGAGGTCACAGGGTAGAGTCCCAGTCCAATATGACTGCTGTCCTTATGAAGGACACACACACACAAGCCAGACCAGCTGAAGACTCGGAGAGAAGACGGCCATCTCCAAGTCAAGGAAAGAGACCTTGGAAGAAATCAACCCTACTGACACCTTGACCTTGAACTTGCAGCCTCCAGAACAGTGAGGAAGTACATCTCTCTTGTTTAAGCCACTCATTCTGTGTGGTTTTATGACGGCAGATTAAGACAGCAGATCCAAAGACAGGGATAGCTACATGTCACTCCCTCCAGGAAGCCCCTCCTGACTCCGCCAGGAGGAAGTGAACACCCTTTCCCCAGGGCCAGGCAGGGACATCTGTCTCAGTGTGTGGGGCGGGGCATTTATGAACACTTCAGCGCTTTTCCGTTTCTAAGGCTCTTCGTTTACCAAGCTGGGATCCCCCGAGGTCAGACACTGTCTGATTTACCTATGTGTCTTCCCCCTCCCCCATTCACAGCAGGACACTTGCCACATACAAGGTCCCAGGGAGTGGAGGTCAAGAGGGCAAACATGGCATTTCTATGTGACCAAAACAGAGAATCAATTTCAAGGTGAAGGGAACAATAGTCAAGATCTGGGGCAGTTACACTGACTCACTGCACAGCTCCCATGCCTCTTATACTGCCAGAGATGCCACCATCGGCATCACCCTGGCTGGGGTGGTGGTTTAGTCTCTAAGTCAAATTTGACTTTTGTCGTCCCATGGGCTATAGCCCTCCAGGCTCCTCTGTCCAGGGAATTCTCCAGGCAAGAATACTGGAGTGGGTTGCCGTTTCCTTTTCCAGGGGATCTTCCCAACACAGGGATTGAACCTGAGTCTCCTGCCTTGCAGGCAGATTCTTTACCACTGAGCCGTCAGGGATCCTGAGTTTTTTTCACAGCAGGTGTTACAAATGTATGTCATCCAACTGTGGGACACAAGGGGAGATTGGGAAGCAGACAGAGATCTTGGGAGACAGGCTCCAGTGAGCCCATCAGGGAGGGTGAAGGGGTAGCGACAGAGACCAGCCTGGGATTGCCAGATGTAGCCAAGAAAAATGCAAAGTGCTCAGTTAAAGGTGAATTTCAGATCTAAACAGTGAATAATTTTAGTAGAAGCATATCTCATGCATGGGCTTCCCCGGTAGCTCAGCAATAAAGAATCTGCCTGCAATGCAGGAGACATAAGAGTCTCAGGGTTTGATCCCTGGGTGAGGAAGATCCTCTGGAGGAGGCATGGCAACCCACTCCAGTGTTCTTGCCTGGGAAATCTCACAGATGGAGGAGCCTGGTGGGCCACAGTCCATAGGGTCACAAAGAGTCAGGCGCGACTGAGCACGCACGCATGAATATCTCATGCTTATACTTCTAAGACATACTTATACTAAAAAAAATATATTATTAATCTGAAAGCCAATTTTAACTGGGCATTCTGCCTTTTATCTGGCAAGACCAGCCCTGCACCACCACCACCTTCTGCCCCAGAAATCCACTGCAGTCACCAGGGGCCCCTGGAAGGGCTTAGTGGGGACTTTCACTTCTGCTTCCCTAACGACTCAGGGTCCAGTGGGAGAGTCCCCAGCCTCCACCCACCCAAAGCCAGGCCCCAAGGTTAGACACATGCCCTCCAACCCCTCCCCCAGAGATGACTGGGAAAGGCGACCAGCTCAGGGAGCCCAGACACCAGGTGAGCTCCCCAGAGTGAATTCAAGTGGGTGCCAGGTGGTGGTGGGGAGAGTCCAGAAAAGGAAAAAGAGTCGTGTGGGTCTGTGCATCAGAAGCGCATTTCATGCATCAGTCCCCCAGGGCTCAGCTTCCGCCTTCTGCCCTTACCCACTGCCCGTCAAAGCGTCTGGGGAATGAGTGTGTCCCAGGAAGGTCCAAGTGCCTGAGATGTTCCTGCCACTGTTCTTGGCCATGCTGTGGGGCGGTGAGTGGATAGGGGTGGCCAGGAGGGGCCCGGGGGCTGGGGGAGGGTGGTGGTCTGGGCTGGGCTTGCAGCTTGAACCTCTGTCTCCCTCATAGGGTCGCAGGCTCTGGACTCATTCAAGCTGCAGGTGCAGGAGTTTGTGATGGTACAAGAAGGCCTGTGCGTGGTCGTGCCCTGCTCTGTCTTCTACCCCTCCAGAGGATGGAGTCCCACCACCCCAGCTTACGGCTTCTGGTTCAGAGACAATACCCCCAAGCCTAGTCTGCCAGTGGCCACCAACAAGCCAGGTCAGGATGTGGACACAGACACCCAGGGCCGATTCCAGCTCCTTGGCGATCCCAGTCAGAGCTGCTCCTTGCTCATCAGAGAGGCACACCTGGAGGACAGCGCACTGTACTTCTTCCGGTTCGAGAGAGGCGATTATGTGAAATATAATTTCATGGAATACAAGTTCTATCTGGAGGTGACAGGTATGGAACTGGCTCGAACTGGAATGGGGCGCGGTGGGGGGGACCCCTCCCCCACCTTCTCATACTGGGGAGGGGCTGTAGAGAACAGACCATACGTGACTTCCCAAGGGTACCCCCCAATCCGGGGCTGGCATCCCACCCTCTCTCGGTCCATCCCAGCCCTGACACTGAAGCCGGAGATCTACGTCCCTGAGGTCTTGCAGCCCGGGCACCAGGTGACGCTCTTCTGTGCGTTTAACTGGATCTTTGACGAATGTCCAGTCCCTACTCTCTCTTGGATCGGGAACACCGTCTCCCCCAACGAGGTCAGCCCGAGAACTTCCTACTTCTCAGAGCTCACCTTCACACCCAGACCCCAGGACCACAACACTGAGCTCACCTGCAGAGTGGACTTCTTCGGAGAGGGTGTGAGCGCGGAGAACACCGTCCGACTTAGCGTGGCCTGTGAGTCTGAGGGCGGGAAGGACGGTGCGCTCCAGGCTCGGGGGATGGGGAGGTGGAGAGAGGCGGCCGGGCGATGACCGATGACCGATAGCTCTCGGCAGCCCGCGGGGCAGGAAGGCGCGGAGTCTGGCGATGCTGGGCTCCGCCCTAGGAAGGGAACGCGGCTGCCATGTGGTCCTCTGTCCGCAAGCGCATCTTGGGCACTCATGCGTCGCCTGTCTTCCCGGGGGACTGTCACGCTTTCTTTTCCCTGAGGGGGTGTTCCCTGGCGGTGGGGAATGTATCATTCCTCCCCAAAGCCGGGCTTCCCTGATAGCTCGGCTGGTAAAGAACCCACCTGCAATGCAGGAGACCCCGGTTGGATTCCTGGGTCCGGAGGACCCGCTGGAGAAGGGATAGGCTACCCACGCCAATATTCTTGGGCTTCCCTTGTGGTTCAGCTGGGATAGAATCCGCCTGCGATGCGAGAGTCCTGGGTTTGATCCCTGGGTTGGGAAGATTCTCCAGAGAAGGGAAAGGCTACCCACTCCAGTATTGTGGCCTGGAGAATTCCGCGGACTATACAGTCCGTGGGATCGCAAAGAGTCGGACACGACTGAGCGACTTTCACTTTCCCCAAAGCCAACTCCCAATCCTGTTAACAGATGCCCCCAAAGACCTGGTTATCAGCGTCTCCCACACAGATGAGCCAGGTACTGAGGGCCACTTGGGGGTGCAGGAGGGCAGGGGGAGTGGCGTTTCCCCCTGCGGTCCTTCTCTTGCTGTCTCTCTTTCTCTCTCTGCAGCTCTGGAGCCCGGGGGAGAGAGCCCACACCTGGAAGTCCAGAAAGGCCAGTCCCTGCGGCTGCTCTGTACCGCGGACAGTTTGCCGCTGGCCACACTGAGCTGGACCCTGCAGGACAGAGTCCTCTCTTGGTCCCACCCCTTGGGCTCCACAGCTCTGGAGCTGGCACTGCCCAGGGTGAAAGCTGAGGATGCGGGTCGCTATACCTGCCGGGCTGAGAACAGGCTTGGCTTCCTGAGCCGCAGCCTGGACCTCTCAGTGCAGTGTGAGTGTGACCAGCAGGGGCCTGGGTTGAGGGGCCAGGGAGGAGGCAAGGGGGCTGGGGGTAGAGTCCCAGAGCTCCATGGGGACCTGGAACCCCAGGCCAACTTAAGATTCTGCTTCCAGCTCTGATCGGAGGAGCTGGGTTGGGGGCTAGTGGAGGGGGTGGGATTTTCCCCACACCACCAAGCAATTCTCCCACATCAGCAGCCTGTCTTACAGCTCAGCTCGGTTCTGATCCTGTCTACCCGGAGAGAGCATCAGTCAGATCCCCGAAGGTTAAGGGATGGGGCCCACCAAACTGGCCCCGCCCCCACCTCAGCTGCCAATGACAAGTCCAGAGTGTCATTTGTGCTTCTGACCCACCAGTAATTGGGGATTCCCATGATCTCCTCCTTGGGTTCCATGAATTTGCTTGAGCTGCTCAGGAGAAATAGTTTGCTCACTAGATTACTGGTTTATTATAACAGACTAACTCAGGAACAGCCAGATGGAAGCGATGCTTAGGGCAAGGTATGGGGAAGGGGCACCTACCCTCCATGCCCTCTTCCTGGGCACCACGTTCCCCAAATTTCCATCTGTTCACCCCATTTGGGGAGGTGGTTATGGAGGCTTCGTTACATTTGCGACCCCATGGACTGTAGCCCTCCAGGTTCCTCTGTCCCTCGGATTTCCCAGGCAAGAATACTAGGGTGAGTTGCCACTTCCTTCTCCAGGGGATCTTCCCCACCCAGGGATTGAACTTGGGTCTCCTGCATTAGCAGACAGATTCTGTACCACTGAGTCACCTGGGAGGCCCCTGGTACATAGTCACTTTTGATTAAATCAGCCATTAGTGATTAAACTCAATCTCCAGTCTCCTTTCTTTCCCCTCCTCAGAGGTCAGGGGGTGGGACTGGAAGTTTCAACCTTCAAATCACGTGGCCGGTCCCCCCCACCCCCACCCCGCAACAAGCCCTCAGCCTTGGGCACTTCCAAAAGTCACTTCAATAATGGTATACTCAGGGATGGTGGAAAGGGGTTTGTTATTTAACAAGGCACCTTTATCATGCTTACCATTCAGGAAATCCAGGAGTTTCAGAAGCTCTGTTTGTGGAGTAGGGACGAAGACCAAAGACCTATTTCTATTACATAGCATGGGTTCCTCTTCAGAGAATCACTCAGAGGGTGATTTAACCCTCCTCCCCCTCTGAGCCCTTCATCCCTGGGGACATTCACTTGGCCCAGAAGGAAACCCCTGCCTTTTTACAGCCAAGCCCCCCGTTGCTGTTTCAGATGCCCCGGAGAACCTGAAAGTGATGGTCTCGAAAGCAAACCGCACAGGTAAGGAAGGGCATCAGAGGAGCCAGGCTTCTGGGTGCCACACTGCTGCATGGACGTCCGGCATATCAACAGGTAGAAGGGTTCCTGTGCCCTCCTCTCTTCATCCATCCTGCCTCTTCTCTCCCTAGCCCTGGAAAACTTGGAGAGTGGCGCATCTCTTCAGGTCCTGGAGGGCCAAAGCCTGCGTCTCCTCTGTGTCGCTCACAGCAACCCCCCCGCCCGGTTGAGCTGGGCCCGACAGGGACGGACTGTGAGCCCCTCCCAGCCCTCAGATCCCGGGGTCCTGGAGCTGCCTCAGATACAAACAGAGCAGGAAGGGGAGTTCACCTGCCGGGCTCAGAACCTGCTAGGCTCCCAAAATATCTCCCTGAGCCTCTCCGTGGTCTGTGAGTGTGGGGTCCCCTGGGGACAGGAGGCCGGGGTTCCAGAGAGGGGAGGGGCGCCCCTGATCCCTCCCATCTCTCCCCACAGCCCCCCCGCAGCTGCTAGGCCCCTCCTGCTCCCAGGAGGACGAGGGTCTGCGCTGCAGCTGCTCCTCCCGAGCCCGGCCGGCCCCCTCCCTGCGCTGGCGGCTCGGGGAGGGCCTGCTGGAGGGGGAGCTCAGCAACGCCTCCTTTGAGGTCGCCTCCAGCTCTTCGGGGCCCTGGGCCAACAGTTCGCTGAGCCTCCGCGAGGGGCTCAGCTCCAGCCTCAGACTCAGCTGCGAGGCCCTGAACGGCCACGGGGCCCAGAGCGGGTCTGTCCTGCTGCTGCCAGGTCAGGGGTCAACTGGACGCCCCCGTGGAGGCGGGGGTTGAGAGGGACCGGGGCTGGGCCTTGCGGTTGGATCAGGAGCTGGGGGAGGGCAGGGACACACCGGCGCGTTAGCCCCTCAGTCCTGTCCGACTCTTTGCAGCCCCATGGAATGTATAGCCCACCAGGCTCCTCTGTCCATGGGATTCTCCAGGCATGAATACTGGAGTAGGTTGCCATTTCCTTCTCCAGGGGATCTTCCCCACCCAGAGATCGAACCCAGGTCTCCCGCATTGCAGACGGATTCTTTACCGTCTGAGCCACCAAGGAAGCCCCTTGGGATGCAGAGGGGAAGTTTAAATCGGAAAGTGTGATATCTGGGCTTGAGGTGTAGTGGAATTTCCAAGAAGTCGATGGGAAGGGGCTGCAGGGGAAAACCTCTGGCATGGGAGCCGGAAGACTGAGCGCCTAGTGGCGGGCGGACGTGAGGACCCACGTGAATGGGACGGGCTCAGAGACGGCTGACCGTTTCCGTGCAGATGAGAAGGGACTCGCCTCCGGGGCCTTCTCCAGCGGAATCTCTCTAGGGATTGGCGTCACCACTCTCCTCTTCCTCTGCTTCATCCTGATCTTGTGAGTTAGGAGCGAGGCGGGCAGCGAGGGATGGGGCGTGAAATCTGGGGCACCCTGGCAAAGGGGGCGCACACCAAGGAGGCAGTGGGGTGTTTCCTCAGAGTGAGGACTCTGAGGAAGAAATGGACCCAGGGAGAGGTCCCGGCCCCAGCCCCGGCCCCCGGAGAGGCTCCGCGGTCCAGGTTCTCACGCAGGAGCACGATCCTGGATTACATCAACGTGATCCCTAAGGCGGGCCCCCTGGTGAGTGCTCCCAAGCCGCTGCCTCTTGTTCCCCTTCTCTGACTCCCATATGCAATCCTCTCCAGCCCCGTCCCCGATTTTCCTCACAGTGGAAAAGGCCCGGGTGTTGGATTCAAACCCTGATTCTGACACATAACTTCTAGGAGACCTTGACCATATCCTTCCTTCCTGCTGAGCCTCTGTTGCTTCCTCCTTGAGAGCTGGTTTGAGGATTACAACACATGTTATTGCTTGATAGATGGCAATAACTATTTCACTATCACCACTACCAACGACATGACTAAGTATAATTAATGATGCCACAATGATTAATATCACTGAGGGTCCGTATGTCCTAGTGATGATTAAGGGCAGGGCTTTGAAGTCAGGCTGCTGGGGTTCCTTTCTGCTTTCCACGCTGTGTGTTCTGGGATGAGTCACTTAACTTCTCTGTGCCTTGATTTAACTGTAAAAAGGGGATAATAGTAGTACAGACCATGTAGGCTCATTCTGGGTATTTGATAGTCTCATTTTCTACCCATAAAACATTGAGTACCAGGCACCTAATAATAAGCGTTGGTGTAAATGCTGGATATTTTCAGGAGTGAACATGTAGATGCTGATGACTCCAAAATTTACATTTCCCAGACTCATTCCTCAACTCTAGACTCACAGCCAACTCTCTAAGCTGCGTCTCTATTCGGATGTCCAACAGTCATCTCAGACTTTGCCTATCCAGAATCAAACCTGTGACTAAGTACCACTTAAATCCCTTCTCCTCCACCCTCTGCATCTCAGCAAAGAGCCCACACTGGCCCAACTGCTCAAGCCTCCAGCCTTAAAGTCACTTCTTACTCTTCTCTTTTTTATCCTCCCACAATCACTCCATCAGCACATCTCTTCCCAAATCCATCCAAACCACTTCCCACCTCGGTTGGATAGAGCTTAGGGACCAAGAAAAAAAAAAAGGCCAATTTCAAATGGTCACCTACACGGGGTGTTACGACTGTAGAGATAGAGGACAGGTTAGTAGTTGTGAGGGGTCCAGGATGGGAGGAGATGAGAAGGGAGGTTATGGATATGGGAGGGAGATGGATGTGATGATGGAGCGCTTCAGTGTTTTGTGGTGGTCCTCAGACCAACCTACCTGCATTAGTCAGTTCACTAGGGCAGCCATAGCAAAGAGCACAGGCTGGAGGCTTAAACAACAGACTTCTGTTTATAGTTTGTTCCTGTCCCGAGACAAGAGGTGAGCTCAGGGAGGGCAGAGTCTTTGTTTCACTGCCTGATGTAACCCCAGTTCCTTAATTAGTACCTGGCACTGGGCAGGTGCTCAAGTATTTGTTGAATGAAGGAAGGCAGGATGGTTGGTTTTTTCTTTACCCCCCTTATGCTCAGAAACAGAAAGCCAAACCAAGCAGTCCTTCCCAGCCTCCTCCTCCAGATGGTCACTCCCCGGAAGCCAGAAAGAACCAAAAGGAGCTCCATCTCGTCTCCCACAACTGTCCAGGACCCAAGTCATCCCCACAAGCCTCAGAAGCAGAGAACAACCAAGAGGAGCTCCATTACGCTGTCCTCAACTTCCCAGGCCTCAGACCATGGGAGACCCAGAGACCCGAGGGCACACACCCAGAGTACGCTGAAATCCAGTTCCACTGAGGGTCGGCTGGGCCGGAGGACTCGGATGCAGGCCAGGGAGAGAGGCAGAGCAATTGGGACGAGAACAGAGTGTGGTCTGTCTCTCTCTCTCTTTTTAATCCTCTGAGGATGGGTCATCCCATCCCAGACCCTGGAGCAGCTTGATGAATGTCTCCAGAGTTGTTCAGTAGCTCAGTCGTATCGGACTCTTTGTGACCCCATGGACTGTAGCCCTCCAGGCTTCCTTGTCCTTCACCATCTCCTGGAGTTTTCTCGGACTCATGTCCATTGAGTCGGTGATGCCATCCAATCATCTCATCCTCTGTTGCCCCCTTCTCCTCCTGCCCTCACTTCTCCAAATACACTCTTCTGAGCAAGGAAAAGATTTTTCTCGGAGAAGCCCAGGCCCTGCCCCAGCTGATTACTCACAGTCTCAGTTTCTCAACGGTTTGGGGGCGGGGGGGGGGCGCTTTAGACAGGATGAAACACGCCTGTTTGTGAGGTCGCCGAGACAACCTCACGGGTCAAGTCTGGGCCGCTGTCGGCTTTGATGGCACCTGTGAGCTGAGAGTGTTTTTTACATTTTAAATGGTTCAGGGGTTAAAAAAAAAAAATCAAAAGAAGGATGTTTTATGATGCATGGAAATAACTTGAGATTCAAATTTCAGTGTCCCTAAATAAAGCTTTATTGAAGCGCAGTCATGCCCTTTTTTTTTCTGTATTGCCTATGACTGATTTCAGGAAGAATGGAGTTGTTGCCTTGCTAAGCCTAAGAAAGCTAGTCTTCAATTAGGAAAAGTTTGTTGTTGTTTAGTTGCTTTCCTGGTTCTTCTGCTTCTTCTTTTGGAATGGTAGGCACCTTTAAACAAATTTTTTTTTTTAATTACAGTATAGTTGGTTTACAATGTTGTGTTAGTTTCAAGTGTAGATCACAGTGATTCAGTTATATATATATATGGAAAAGAATATGAAAAAGAATACATATACGTATGAGTCACTGTTGTACAGCAGAAATTAAACACAACATTGTAAATGAACTATATTTGAATAAAATAAAAAAAGACTTTCTAAAGACGATAAGAGGACTTGGAGTAACTATTATATGACATCTATAAGGTCAAGTTCATATAGCCCTTCAAGTAAGCATGATTATAACCTATATAAAATAAACTCCTCCAACATATAGTATGATTCTAGTGTTAAGTTTTTAGTGAGTTTTCAATAGATAACTGATGAAAACTTTTTTAAAAAAGATTATTATGACAAAGAGGCAGCACAAGAGAATGTGGAGGAATGATAAAAACACACTGGATCTTGTTAGCAGTGACAGTTACACAGCTCTATACATCTGTCAAAACTCGGAACTGCACACCAAAAAGAGTGAATTTTACTGTACTTGAAAGAAGGTAAATAATACAAATGCAAAATATTTTGAGTACTTTTTAAAAGATTGTGAGAATTTAAATGATTTAATGCAAGTATCTCAGTGATCTCCCTTTCTGGGGCCCTTCACCTCCAGACTCCCACTGCCACTTTAGCGGACTTTTCTAGCAAACCCTGACTACCAAGCAATCTAAAAAGCAATCATGGAGATTTATCTGGTGGTCCAGTGGCTAAGCCTCCACCCTCCCAATGCAAGGGGCCTAGGTTCCATCCCTGGTCAGAGAACTAGAACCCACATGCTGCACCAAAGATCCCAAACACCACAGCTAGGACTCAGCATAGCCAAATAATTTTTCAAAAGAACAATATTTAAAAATCTTAAGGGGGAAAAAAAGCAATCATGAGAGCCATGTAAACCCAGGGGCACTCATTCCAGCACAGACTTCAGCCCACAAATCTGACCCCTTAAACTCCGTCTCACTCCAGTAACCCCTTGCCAAAGCATCCGACCATTTCTGAGGATAGTGGAAAACCCCAAGACCGGAAGGGCTCCTAAGTTGGAGGCGTTGAACGAGTGGGTAAGGCTCAAGGGAGAGAAGAAGGTGCCCTGTAGGGAGGGAAACGGAAGGAATTTAAGGGACTCCTTGAGTCCTATGGACTAGGAAGGCTCTGAAGATGGAATCTTGGGACTTTGACAGTCGGAGGCCTGTAGGTGGCAGTGAAAGGAAGAGATTCGTCCTAAGACTGGTTGCGTGCTTAGTTGCTCAGTCCTGTCAGTTGCTCAATCCTGTCCGACTCTTTGCGACCCCAAGCACTAGCCCGCCAGGCTCCACTGTCCACGGAATTTTTCAGGCAAGAATATTGGAGTGGGTTGCCATTTCCTTCTCCAGGGGATCTTCTGGAGTCAGGGATTGAATCCATGGCTCCTGTGTTGGCAAGTGGATTCCTAACCCACTTAAGCCATCAGGAGAGTCCAATGAGCTTCCCTAGAGGACCAAGACTTCCCTCAGCCTGGGGACCCCTCTCCCTTTCTAGCTTCGCTCAGCATCTTCTGGTCTAGGCTGCCACCGCGCCGAGAAGCAGACAAGGGACACCGCTAAAGACCAGGGCAAAACCTTCAGTTACAGCCCAGGCGCTGAAAGGAAACAGTCAGTCAGAGGGCGAGAGAGAGACTTGTGCTCAGAAACGTAGCCAATCAAAGAATGAGGGTGCTTTGCCGACTAAGGTCCCTAGTCAAGGCTATGGTTTTTCCAGTAGTCATGTATGGATGTGACAGTTGGACTGTGAAGAAGGCTGAGCGCCGAAGAATTGATGCTTTTGAACTGTGGTGTTGGAGAAAATTCTTGAGAGTCCATTGGACTGTAAGGAGATCCAACCAGTCCATTCTGAAGGAGATCAGCCCTGGGATTTCTTTGGAGGGAATGATGCTAAAGCTGAAACTCCAGTACTTTGGCCACCTCATGCGAAGAGTTGACTCATTGGAAAAGACTCTGATGCTGGGAGGGATTGGGGGCAGGAGGAGAAGGGGATGACAGAGGATGAGATGGCTGGATGGCATCACGGACTCGATGGACGTGAGTCTGAGTGAACTCCGGGAGTTGGTGATGGACAGGGAGGCCTGGCGTGCTGCGATTCATGGGGTCGCAAAGAGTCGAACACGACTGAGCGACTGAACTGAACTGAACTGAACCTTTCTGGGATGCTAGCCTCGCACTGCTTCCGAGCCCCACCTGGATCTGACAGCAGGACGGAGGGGGCCCGGAAGCAATGCGAGTTCACCCGCCAATCAGAGCTGAGGATGGCGCCTTGCGCTGTCGTGCTAACAAGGAGTGGGCGGAGCTCAGGCCTATGACTGCCCTTTCCCCCAACAAATCGGAAACGTCCTTCCCACCCGATGCAGGAGTTGATTGGTCACTTTTCAGAACTTGCCTGTCAATTTTGGAAGCTGGGCGAAGCGTATTGCCTTAAGGACTCAAAAGCCAGCCTCCGCCCTCCTAGCTCTGGGGGGAGGGCATTAAAGGGCCAGATACTTGGTAAGATTGTCGGGAGAACTATCAGTAACCTCAGATATGCAGATAACACCACCCTTATGGCAGAAAGTGAAGAACTAAAGAGCCTCTTGATGAAAGTGAAAGAGGAGAGTGAAAAAGTTGGCTTAAAGCTCAACATTCAGAAAACGAAGATCATGGCATCTGGTCCCATCACTTCATGGCAAATAGATGGAGAAACAGTGGAAACAGTGGTAGACTTTATTTTCTTGGGCTCCAAAATCATTGCAGATGGTGATTGCAGCCATAAAATTAAAAGACGCTTACTCCTTGGGAGAAAAGTTATGACCAACATGCTGCTGCTGCTAAGTTGCTTCAGTCGTGTCCAACTCTGTGCGACCCAAGACGGCAGCCCCCCAGGCTCCCCCGTCCCTGGGATTCTCCAGGCAAGAATACTGAAGTGGGTTGCCATTTCCTCCTCCAGTGCATAAAAGTAAAAAGTGAAAGTGAAGTCGCTCAGTGGTGTCTGACTCCCAGCGACCCCATGGACTTGCAGCCTACCAGGCTCTTCTGTCCATGGGATTTTCCAGGCAAGAGTACTGGAGTGGGTTGCCATTGCCTTCTCCATATGACTAACATAGACAGCATATTAAAAAGCAGAGACAGTACTTTGCCAACAAAGGTCCGTCTAGCCAAGGCTATGGTTTTTCCAGTAGTCCTGTATGGATGTGAAAGTTGGACTATAAAGAAAGCTCATCGCTGAAGAATTGACGCTTTTGAACTATGGTGTTGGAAAAGACTCTTGAGAGTCCCTTGGACCGCAAGGAGATCCAACCGGTCAATCCTAAAGGAAATTAGCCCTGAATACTCATTGGAAGGACTGATGTTGAAGCTCCAATACTTTGGCCACCTGATGTGAGGAGTTGACTCATTTGAAAAGACCCTGTTGCTGGAAAAGATTGAAGGTGGGAGGAGAAGTGGATGACAGAGGATGAGGTGGTTGGATGGCATCACGGACTCAATGGACATGAGTTTGAGTAAACTCCAGGAGTTGGTGATGGACAGGGAGGCCTGGCATGATGGGGTTGAGAAGAGTTGGAAACGACTGAGGGAATGAACTGACTGACTTGGTAAGTGACAAGGTCAGACCCTGATCACAGAAATAGGAGGACCCGTTACGGAACAAAACCAGAAGTAGTGCTGTTACGCTGGGACTGAGTTTTATGTTTTGGAAAAACAGACTTAGCCTGTTCTAGGGCAAGAGCTAGTAAGAAGCAGAGTGAGGATTCAAACTGTCATTTCGAAGCCCTGTTCAACAAAAGCTTCTTCTTTGGGATAGACTGTAACCGGATTAATGAGACCTGAATGCTAATCATAGCTGCCAGAAAAGCCAGCTTTCTTGATAAAATCTTTTCGATTTCAGCCACCTGGCCTTTGCTCGCACCATTTTTCCTATGTCCATTTATCCTAGACCTAGCCCAAAGGCCCCTCCTGTAAAAACAAGCAAACAAAAAACCCTCCCCTACCTTCTTCTCCAGCCTCTAGCAGGCGAGCAACTGTTCTCCTGGCCCCGGACTTGACCCTCCACCTCTTGGCCTCCAGGCTACATTTAACCCACTTCCAGCTCTCATTGTCCTGTCCCTCCCAGTGTCCCAATCACCCCAGAATGCTACCATGGATTTCCCCCTTTAACCTCGAGAGCCCTTGAAGAGCAGCTATTGGTTCTGCATCTACTCTGAGTCCCCAGCATGGTGCAGAGTTAGCTCAAGAGAACTTGGAAAGTGAGTTACTCTCCGATTTCTCATCCTCCTTAAAGCGGGATGTTCTGAGCTTTTATAAGAAAATTCATATTGAAAGGCGTCACTCAGGTTGAAAACTTTGCATCATCCTTGATTCCCCATTCCTCATCTCCAGCAGCCCTACAGCAAATCCTGATGGTTCTCCTTCCAAAATACATTGTAAATACACTCACATCTTCCCATTCCCATTAACCGCACCTTCCTTGGGGTGGTCACCACGTTGCCTATAGGATGACAACATTCTCCCTAGGCTTCCTGCTTCCAGTCTTATGCCCCACCACAATCCATTCCCCAACTGCAGGCAAAGAGCTCTTCTTAAAACATAAATTATGTCACACCTCTGCCTGCAAACGTTCAAGGTCATCTCAATGTTCCAGAATTAAAATTTTAAAAATTCCATAGTCTTCAATGCAGCCTATAAGGTACTATACAATCTAGCTTCTACTTGTGTCTCCATTGAAAGCAGACTCTGGAGGTAGGGTTCAAGTCCCAGTTGTGCTATTTACCTGATCTGTGACCTTAAATAACTTACTTAGCCTCTCTGAGGCCCAGTTTGAACCTCTGTGAAATGAGGACTAATAAGTTGGAATTATTAATTAAAATAGACCTCTGTGTTATTACTTCCCTGGTAGCAGCTCAGACAGTAAAGTGTCTACCTACAATGCAGGAGACCCAGGTTCAATCCCTGGATTGGGAAGATCCTCTGGAGAAGGAAATCGCAACCCACTCCAGTACTGTTGCCTGGAAAATCCCATGGACAGAGGAGTGTGGTAGGCTACAGTCCATGGGGTCGCAAAGAGCTGGACACAACTAAGCGACTTCACTTTCACTTCCTGTTTTATTAAAAGGAAAAAACTGACTAGTAGTCCTCCAAGCTGTCAAAGTTGGGAAAAACATGGCTGCAAATCAGAGGCGACTGAGATATGATGATTCAGTGAGACCTTGCACTGGATTCTGGAACAGAAAAAAAGAGATATTCGTGTGAAAACTGGGGAAATCCAAATCAAGTCTGGAGTTTTAGTTAAGAGTCATATAAGGGAACTTCCCTTGTGGTCCTGTGGCTAGGACTCAATTCCCAATGTAGGGGACCCTGGTTCCATCCCTGGTCAGGGAACTAGATCCCTAAGACCCAGCACAGTCTAATAAATAACTAAAATAAATATTTTTTAAAAGAGCTATGCTGATTTCTTAGCTGTAACAAATGTTCCACGACCAGGTAATGGAAGCAGGGTGAGTTACAAAGTTATCTTTGTAACTTTTCTGTAAATGTGAAGGTATTCCAAAATTTAAAAAAATATTTTTTAAAAAATAGACCTGTTCATCTCCTAGCTTATTGCTTCCCAGTCCCTCAAACACTATGTTTGTTTCACCCTGAAGGACCTTTGCACCTGCTGGTCTCTCTACCAGGAATACTCAGCTCCCGGGTTGGCTGGTTCCATCCCACAAGTAGTCTTCTCTAACTATCCTAACTAAAATAATCCCCTGTGCCTTTGTATCCCTTGTCCTGTCTTTACACTTTCAAAGCCGTCTTTCATGTAGGAAATGTACTATCTGTGCCTTGCGTGTTGCTCACCTTGCCTGTAAGTTTCATAAGTGTGCATCTATTTTGTCGGGCGCCCAACGTGGTGCCTAGAGTATTGCAGGCACTGGATAATATTTCTTAGATAAATAGATACAAGCATCCCATTGCTTCTCAATAAAATACTACCATGGTCATCAGCAATAACAATAAGAAACCCTCATTGGTTGAGATGAATTTTAGTCCAGATCACATGTTGACTACTTTATACATGCGATATAGCCTTTAAACCTCACGAGATCCTAGAACGTAATATTAACCCTCTTTCTCAAAAAACAGCGACTAGAAAGGTTTACGCTCGCAAAATAAGTCAGAGACAGAGCTTAGAATGAAATCCAGCCTCGAAGATTCGCAGCCCAGCTACTAACCCCTCCGCCCCGGGAGCATCCAATGTTCAGATTCCCTTTAATGCCCCTTTAGTCCTAGAGAACACCACTGGCCCCACCCCGACTCTCTCCAGGAATACAGATGAAGATAGAGGAGGCTAGAGTCTTCTAGACCTGAGGAAGGAAGTGGCTGGGGGCCTGCACTTCTAGGTCTGAGGGAGGAGTGGGCTCGGGGCCGCGGACTTTGATCTCGGGGAGGTGGGAGCTGCGACCTGAGACACGTGTAGAACCCAACCCTCGCACGCTTCCGCGCCGCTCAGCACGACCCACGTGACCCGCTCCTACGCACCTCGCAAGCCGCGCCCCTCAAGTCACGCCCCCGTCCCCCGCACGCCCCGCAAGCCACGCCCCTTCCCAACAAAGTCCCGCCCACCTTCTCCCAGACCCTTCCCCTCTCTCTGAGCGATGGAGAAGTCGAGGCGAAGGTGCTAGAAAAGACTTGAAACACCCCCTTAAAGATGGAACAGCAAAAGGAAGAGACTGAGCCTGAGGGGTGAGAGACACGAGACTCCCCGCGGGAAGGACAGTGACCCAGAATGAGGAGGGACAGAGAAAATCGGAGAGAGAGTTGAGCAGATCCAGAGAGGGTAGCGGGGGTGGGGCGGGGAAAGCCTCTAGTATCATCACATAGAAACAGAATCTTTGAGGATCTCAGCGACAGAGCTGAGCGAGATACTGAGAAATAGGGAGAGAGCTAGAAGCAGACATTAATGGAAGAGAAGTTTCTAGCGGGAACCAGGAGAATTGAAGATACTAATAATTGTCTGGGGAAATAATAATAGTAATTGACGCCAGGCACTGAACACTTCCCAAACCCAGCCCGTTCAGAGACACCTTTGATACCACCAGAAGCTCTCTCTTAGTGTGAAAACTTAAGGTTCGGAAGGGGGAAATGATTCGCCCAGACACAGGGGCGAGGAGGGCAGCCTCGGATGGGAACCAGGCTCGGTGGGACGCTGAAGCTCCAGCTGAGCTGTCTGCCTGTCTGTAAAGAGAGACAGGAAGGAACAGAAAAAGAGAGAAAGTAAGGGGCCAGAAATCAGAGGCAAACGGTCCTGAGGATGAGAAATGAAAGCCTGGGAGAAGGCAGGAAGCAGCGAGGCTGCGGAAAGGAAAAACATGTGTAGACTGGGGACATCTCCTGCCTGACCTGTCCTCTTGTCGTTCTAGGAACAATCTGCCGTCCCCCGGGACTGGGTCGTGGCCGCCTCCATCTTTCCCAGCTCTGCCCACTTCTTTCCTGGGTACCCCAGATCCAGCCCACCTGGGGCTCCCCAAGAGCCTGGCCTCTGTGACTGTCCCCGTCCGCCTGGATGCCCTCTCCTACCTCCTGCACAGTGCCCTGATGGGGGCCTACTCACTTCAGCAGTCCTTGCCCTCCTGCCCCTGTGTCCCCCAGGCGTGCTGCACCCAGCCAGGCATTGCCAAGAGGCCACCCAAGGGACGTGGGGGCTGGGACGTCCTGCGCAGGCCAGACCGGGGCCACCGGAGATGGGGACTTGGGAGGGCTCAACAGGCAGAGAGGGGCTGGGCCAGGGGCCGTGGGGCTGGCCCCAAGACCCCGCCGATGATGCCGTCATCACCAGCACCGCCTGCCCAGGATGGGAAGGACACCCAGGGTCCGGAGCCACCCGTGGAGCCGCCACCTGCTGAGGACTGGGAGGCCGAGTACTAAGACCCTGAGGATCCCGCACCCCAGATTCTGGAGGGAGCCGTGGAGGTCACCAGGAGAGTTTTCTTGGAGCCCGGGGTGACCCCAGCCCTGCCAGAGATACCCAGAGAACATTGCACTCCCATCCCTCTTCCCTGAAAACCACAGCCTCAGGAGGGGCTCCTGACTTCGGATCCCAAGCCAGGGAAACAACCCTGAACCTCATGCCCAACTCCAAGCTCCTTCCCATCTCTGACAGCATCCCTAACTACAGTGCCAACCTGCGCTTCTCTCCCAACGCCCAGGGACATCTCCAGTCCCCTTCCTAACCCCAAAGCCATTCCCGCCAGCCCCACCCCATGGCCCCAGCCATTCATCCCCTTTTCTGCTCCCATCTCTGCCCTGACCCACCCTCGTAGGCTTGTTCCCAGCTCCCTCATCCCCTTCTTTCTAAAGGCCAGCCTGGCCGTCATCCTTCATTTCACTGAAGCTCCAGTCCCCAGTGCAGCCGTGTCCTCCACCCCAGCCAGCCCCGCTTCATCCTCAACCCCCTTCCTGTCCCAAGCCCCCAGGTGACATGCCCTGTGACCCCACTTGCAGAAAACCCTGTTGTCCCAACATATCCAGGCAACTGCAGCTAGGGGTAGGGGGACTGGCTTACACAATAAATGGCTGAGTGTCCCTATGTCTTGTGTCTGTGTGTGCTTACGCAGCTCGGGCTAACCCCGTGGGTGCTGGGAGCCAGGCCGGTGAAAGGCTGCCAGGGTGGCTGGGAGGGTCACGGAGACAGGCCAGTGGGGCCAGGGGCTGCAGAGAGGCAGGGCCTGGATTCCTGCCTCAGCGAATTCCATCTGGAGGCCTCTGCCCGCTGGAAGCTGCTGGGCTGCGGGGCCATTGTATGGGGAGGCTTAAGGGATTTGACGGGACCCAGGGAGCCGAGAGGCCAGTGACCTGGCCGGGCTCAGTCTGCTCAGAGTGGCCGAGGCAGACGGAGGGCTCAGGGCAAAATCTGCTGCTCAGGTAGGGACCATGCGTGGCCCCCTCCTCCCCCCAAACGTGGGCGGCCGGGACTGCTTTCTCTCCCCGGGACTTGGTGGGGTCCTAGCCTAGCCCCCTGCTACCTCGGATCTGGGGGTCCAGGCCCCAGCCCTCTCCTTACCCCCAGAGAGTTGGTGCCCCAAGGGGCAGGGAGTGTCCAGCCCCTTCCCAGTTTAGGACCGGGATGTCTAGGCCCCCAGTCTTGGTCTCCCCCAGGACACAAAGGTCTAGGTCCTCAAGCTCTCCTACCCCAGAGCCAGGGGTCCAGGTGCCCAGTTCTTTGCTCCCACTGGGACCTGATGTCCCAGCCCCCACCCCCTCTCCCCACCCTAGGATTTGGAAGTCTAGGTCCCCAGGACGTCCTCCTTCAAACCAGGACTCAGATCCCCCAGCCCTCACCTCCCCCAGGACCCGGGAGTCCAGCTTGTGACCCCATTTCTCCCCTCGCCCACAGGTCACCATGTACAGCTTCATGGGAGGCGGCCTCTTCTGTGCCTGGGTGGGGACCATCCTCCTGGTGGTGGCCACGGCGACAGACCACTGGATGCAGTACCGGCTGTCGGGGGCCTTTGCCCACCAGGGCCTGTGGCGATACTGCCTGGGCACCAAGTGCTACCTGCAGACGGAGAGCATCGGTGAGGCTCCAGAACGGGGTCTGGGCTCTGCCTGGGACCAGAGCCTCCCGCAGGGCAGAACCTTATAGCAGAAGGGCTCCCTCCCCCCCGTTTTGCAGATGGAGAACCTTGTGGTTCAGTGAGGGAAAGTGTCCAGCCCAAGGTCACACAGCAGGGAAGGGACAGAGTTGGGAGTCCAGTATTTTTTTTCTGGTACAGTTACAGGATGTACTGATTAACAAGTTAAGGAGAGAGGTGACATTTTCTGGCATGAAATAGAGGTCAGGTAACAGCAGCTGGGGCTGGGGCTGACAAAAGAGCAATTTCTAAATATCTATTACGTGTCAAAAACTCTTTTCAGTACTAAGAGGTTGCAGAAGCAATATAGACCCTAAATTTGCTGTGCTAGATGAGGTATTTTTAAATATTTGTTGTGAGCCAAGCCATGTAATACATATGTGTATATATATATATGTGTGTGTGTATATGTGTATATAGATGTATAGCGTATATGTTGCTGCTAAGTCGCTTCAGCCCTGTCTGACTCTTTGTGACCCTATTGTCTGCAGCCCACCAGGCTCCTCGTCCATGGGATTTCCCAGGCAAGAATACTGGTGTGGGTTGCCATGCCCTCCTCCAGGGAATCTTCCCAAGCCAGAGATAGAACCTGCGTTTCTTATGTCTCCTGCATTGGCAGCAGGTTCTTTACCACTAGCGGCACCTGGGAAGCCCAGAGAGTGTATGCGTTACACTCTATATTGTAAAAATGGGATAAAAACAGTTCTTACAGTAGATTAACTAATGTGCATGCGTGCTCAGTCGCTCAGTCGGGTCCAACTCTTTGCTACCCCATGGACCATAGCCCACCAGGATCCTCTGTCCATGAGATTTCCCCGGCAAGAATACTGGGGTGGGTAGCCATTCCTTTCTCCAGGGGATCTTCCTGGCTCACGGACTGAACCCAGTCTCAAGCACTGCAGGCAGATTTTTTACTATCTGAGCCACTTACAATCTATGTTATATAATATAAATTATTATAATGAGCTATGTATCTCTGTGTACCTCTTTCCCTATCTATATATTTATATGTATGTACAGTCATCCCTCAGTCCCTCAGCATACTCAGAGAATTGTTTCCAGAAACCCATAGTGGATACCCAAACCCCTGGATGCTCAGGTCACATAGTCAGCTCTCTGTATCTGCTGTTCCGCAGCCATGGGTCCATAGCCACAATTCTGCATCCACGGATTCAACCCCAGATCGTATAGTACTGTGTGTATTTATTGGAAAAAAAAATCTGTGTGTAAGTGGACCTGCACAGTTCAAACCTGTGCTCTTCAAGGGTCAAGTGTATATATACGCATATATATGGAAGTTGTGAGTGCTCAGTCAGGTTCAGCTCTTTAGAACCCCGTGGACTGCAGCCCACCAGGTTCCTCTGTCCATGGGATTCTCCAGGCAAGAATACTGCAGTGGGTTGCCATTGCCTTCTCCAGGGGGATGTTCCCAACCCAGGGATTGAACCTGCATCTCTTGCATCTCCTGCCTTGGCAGGCTGGCTCTACCACTGGGCCACCTGGGAATCTCATACCTGGAGAGAGAGAGACATGGAGACACATACTATATTACCTCACATGTATTATGTAATATGTTATGTAATATATTAATGATATACAGTGTATCACGTGTTCTATATGTATCCAGTGATAACGGTAATAATAATTATAATAATAACTGGCACGTATTGTTCCTGTGCCTTACATGCTATACTAAGCACTTTGCCTGGATTAACTCCCTTAGTTGTCCCAACAACACTAAGAAGGCAGTTCCTTTGTGTCTGCGAGTAAGACAGAATACATGACCTTGAAAAAGCAATTCTTTTGCAAGGGGAGGGGGTTGGGAGGAGGAGCCCACCTTGCCTGAGCCCTGTAATGTGACAGGCTTGTGACAGGAGATTTCGTCTACCCCATCTCACCAAACCTGAGCAGTAAACCGAGGCAGGGGGGAGCGGAAAAGCTTGCCCTGGGCTACGGGTTTCAGAACCCCATCTGCCAATCATGCATCTTTTCAGGATCCCATGTATCTCATGGGAGGTGGCTCATGGGAAATGTATCTCATGGGGAAAGGCTCATGTATCTTTTTCGTGTCCGGCTGCACCCACTGTCACGCTTCTGCCACTCCTCCTGACTCAGACTGGGAACCACCCCACCTGACCCCCCGCCCTGGGACGGTCCGAGCTTCTTCTCTGTCTTATCTTTGCTGGGAATGGGAAAGAGGGAGGCTGGATGGAGGTCTTCAAGTTCATTTGACATCTTCACGACCCCGAGACTGAGGGCCTCAGGAACGACCTCACCCTGATAGAGTTTGGAGTATTTGTCCAAACAACTGGTTTAACTTGTTCATTCATTGTACGACTGATGGAATCCAATCACCAAAATTAGAGCAGAAGTCCTGAGCTTGCTTCCCCAGGGCCAAACCCAACCTTAGATGTGTATTCATAACAGTTTTAAAGTTTCCGAAGTCGTCGTCATTGTTCAGTCGCTAAGTCGTGTCCGACTCTTTGTGACCCCATGGACTGCAGCACACCAGGCTTCCTTGTCCTTCACTGTCTCCTGGAGTTTGCTCAGATTCATGTCCACTGAGTCAGTGCAGGGACGCTATATAACCATCTCATCCTCTGCCACCCCCTTCTTTTGCCTTCAGTCTTTCCCAGCCTCAGGGTCTTTTCCAGTGAGTTGGCTTTTCGCATCAGGTGGCCAAAGTATTGGAGTTTCAGCTTTGGCATCAGTCCTTCCAGTGAATATTCAGGGTTGATTTCCTTTAGGACTGACTGGTTTAATCTCCTTGCAGTCCAAGGGACTCTCAAGAGTCTTCTCTAACACCACAATTCAGAGGCATCAATTCTTCAGCGCTCAACCTTCTTTATGGTCCAGTTCTCATATCCATATACGGCTATCCATATCCATAGCTTTGACTATACAGACCTTTGTCGGCAAAAAGATGTCTTTGTTTTATAATACACCAGTGTTAAAAAATCTGGGGATTTTACATTAAAATCTGGACTTCTAGCTCTTGTTGAAAATTCCAGTTTTTCAAGCCTTCTGTGGGTTCATGGTCAGCTGGGTATGACCAGCAGGTGACCCCAAGTAGTTAAGACTGAGAGTTTTGAGCTTGACTTTCAACTCTAGTCTCTCTGCTAATGGTGGGACCTTGGGCAAAACACTGAATCTCTCTGAGCCTCTATTCCTTCCTTTACTTGAAAAAAAGGGGAGGAAAACACAGCATAGGACTCTTGGAAGGAATAAATAGGGTCATACAGGAAAAGAGAACCTGGTCCATACTTGATAGTTACCAAGTGGAAGTTGAGATCATGAAGACTGTTCTCAGGGATCTTCATTCATTCAACATGTTTATTGAACACCTACTACATGCCAGGCACTAGATGCTGGGGATACAGCAGTGAAAGCCAGACCCTGGTCCCTACAGAACCGAAAACTCAGTGCAGAGAGTTAGACATCATAAACAAGTTAGAAATAAACAAGTGGGACGTTTTTAGATATGGGCAAGTGGTATGAAGGGAGGGAAAGGGAGCATGAGGCAAAGGGTAGACAGTGAGTAGCAGGGGGATATGGGAAATTGGTATTCATTCATTTACTCATTCATTCATCCAACAAACATTTCTCCAGACTCCTGTTCAAACAAGCCTCTGCTGGGCATGTTTGTGATGGAGAATCAACCAGGTACTCGCCCTCAGGGAGCAGTCAGGCTGGAGAGGGAGACAGACAAAGAGTCTCAAACCAGGGGAGGGAGTGTTGATGGTGCCTGAGGGGTGAGGGAGTGCTTCCTAGAGGAGGGGATCTGGGAGGTAGGCTTTGGAGGATGCATAGGAGTTTGCCAAGTGAAGAGGGGGGTGTTTGAAGAGCCGTGAAGAAAGAGCTGGGTCAGGGATATGGAGAGGGGGAAGGCATTCCTGCCCCCAGAGGCAGCAGCCTCTCCTCTGAGGGCAGGGGCAGCACAGCAGTGACCGTGGGGTGCTCCCACAGCGTACTGGAATGCCACCCGGGCCTGCATGATCCTGTCCTCCCTCTGTGCCACCTCCGGCATCATCGTGGGCATCGTGGCCTTTGCTCAGCAGCCCACCTTCACCCGCCTCTCCCGGCCCTTCTCCGCAGGCATCATGTTTTTCGCCTCCAGTGAGTGAACCGCACCCTACACCTATCCCTCTCCCCGACTCCCTGCCCAGCTCCAACCGCACCCATGCCACCCCCATACTGCGTCCATTCCCCACTGCTCCTCGCTCTCAACTCCACCTGCACCAGAATCCCACCTCCACTCCCAACAACAGCTTCCTGACTAGATCTAACGCTCGTTGATTCCTGTACCACCTAAACGTACTGCCATTCCATTCTGGCACTCATCACCCGGAACAGGCATCAGACCCCACAGGCTTAAAGACACAGTTCCGAATAAGACTGCCCCTACTTCAGCTGCAAGTGGGCTCCCCAGCCTACTTGCACTTTGATCTATCAGCTACAGATTCAGGGGTTCCCAGGATCCACTCAGGCTCAAAAATTTGCTGGAACAACTCACAGAACCCAGGAAAGCATAATACTTAAACATTTCAGTTTTACTACCAAGAATACAGCTCAAGACCAGCCAAATAAAGAAATGCATAGGGTGAGGCTGGAGAGAGTCCTGAACACACAGTTCCCATGCCCTCTCTCTAGAGTTGGGGCTCATCACCCTACCCTCCAACCCCAGCACATCCATATGTTCACCAACCAGGAAGCCCCAGTGAGCAGCAGTGGCCTGCGTTTCTTTTGGTTTCATTACAAGAACGTGAATGATTGCATCATGGGCCACCTGACTGAGCTCAATCTCCAGCTCCTTTCTCCTCCCCAGAGGTTGCAGTGATCCCAGGTGGCTCCGTCTCAACCCTCCATCCTACGGTTGGTCTTTCTGGTGACCAGCTCTCACCCTGAGTCATCTATGCTCGTCAATATAAACTCAGGTGTGATTCGAGAGGCTCAAGAGAAACAAAGACACTCCTATTACTCAGAAACTTCCAAGGATTTAAGAGTTTCCCTCCCAGGAACCAGAGACGAAGACCAGTCAGACTCTTTATGACACAACATGACCCCACCCAATCTCTGCCCTTAACCCTACTCCCCATTCAGTTTTACTCCTACTTTCAACTCAGCCACCATCCTCACCCTTATCCCTCTCTGCATCCATACTCCCTTCTCAATCCCATTCCAACTCCCATCTCTAAAAGCAAAAAGTTATGTCCAACTCTTTGCGACTCCATGGAACTGTAGCCCACCAGGCTCGTCTGTCCATGGGATTCTCCTGGCAAGAATACTGGAGTGGGTAGCCATTCGCTCCTCCAGGGGATCTTCCTGACCCAGGAATCGAACCTGGGTGTCCTGCATGGCAGGCAGATTCTTTATCTTCTGAGTCACCAGGGAAGCCCCATCTCTAAACCCAACTCCATTCCCACGCACATCCCCATCCCCCGCCCTCTCTCTCCAGCCTTTTTCGTCCTGCTGGCCTTGGCCATTTACACTGGAGTCACCGTCAGCTTTCTGGGTCGCCGCTTTGGGGACTGGCGCTTTTCCTGGTCCTACATCCTGGGCTGGGTAGCCCTGCTCATGACCTTCTTTGCAGGTACCGGGTTTGGGGGTGGGAAGGTCAGTGTCTGTGTCCCAGCTGGCAGCACCCAGGAGGCTGAAATGATGGGGAGTCCCAGATGAGGCGCCCAGCTTTGAGCCAGAAGGCAGACTCCAATCCCTGCAGACAATCAGGGAAAAAGGGAATACTGTGTTGGGATCTTGGGCTGGCTGAGGGGGATGGAGGGATGGGAGGGCTTGAGGGCGGGGTCCACTGGGGTCTCTTCTCGTACAGGAATTTTCTACATGTGTGCCTACCGGATGCATGAATGTCGGCGCCTGTCCACTCCCCGCTGAGCCCAAATGTGTGCCCCGACTGCATCTGGAAGTAGAAGTCTGGTCACTGAAGAGGAGGGGAAGGGCCTAGAGGCCTGAAATCCTGGTTCCTAGGGGGCGTGAGGGGGCTTGGTCCCGGACCCTGGGTGGGGGCCCTTGACTCCTGTCCCAAGGGGAAGGGAGCAAGACTGGGGCCTGGGGGAGGCAGTTGAGAAGACCTACGACCCCACCCACCAAGGGGTTGTTAGAGAAATGGGATATCCATTAGAGCGGCTTTCTGGAGTCTAATAAAACTGGTTGAAACTACTGAAGTGTGGTCCCTGAGGGCTTGGGGTAGAGAGAAAGAGGCGTGATTGTGGTGAATGGGGCAGGGGTGATTGCATTATAGTAGCCCAAGCTGTTCAATTCCTGTAGGGGTGGGCACCAGAATAAACCACACAGGCCCTTGCTACTGGGTTCCACTTCTTTAATTTTTTGGCCACACCAGGCAGCTTGTAGGAGTTTCCCAGGTGGCATTAGTGCGAAAGAACCCACCTGCCAATGCAGGAGACCGAGGAGACGCAGGTTTGATCCCTGGGTTGGGAAGATCCCCTGGAGGAGGGCATGGCAATCCATGCCAGTATTCTTGTCCGGAAGATCCCACAGAGAGAGGAGTCTGGTGGGCTACAGTCCATAGGGTCAAAAAGAGTGGGGCATGACTGAAATGACTTAGGACACAGGCATGAGGGCAGCTTGTGGGTCTTAGTTCCCCAACCAGGCATGGAACCCAGGTCCCCTGCAGTGAAGCGTAGAGTTCTAACCACAGGGTGACTGCCAGGGAATTTCCCAGGCTCACAACTGCTAGGAAGCTGATGTGTGTAAATCCGATTCTTTTTTTTTTTGGCTGCACCAGGTCTTAGTTGCAGCATTCTGGGTCTAGTTCCCTCCTCAGGGATGGAACCTGGGCTCCCTGCCTTGGGAGCATGGAATCTTCGCCGCTGGACCACTAGAGAGGTCCCTGTATGTTCCGATGTGTGTGTGTGTGTTTTCCCCACATCACCAAGCAATTAATTCAATTCAGATACAATCTACCTGAAGAAACTGACAGATCACACAGGTTAAAGACAGCCCTGTAAGACCACCCCCAACTGCAGACGGCAGTCACACGTCCAGGTTGCCACCTGTGCTTCTGAAAGACTAGCAATAGATGAGAGGTCCCCACGGCCCCCTGATAGGGTTTGACTCATTTGCAGCTCACAGAACTCAGAGAAACATTGTACTTACTAGGGCACCAGTGTGTTATAAAAGAATCTAACTCAGAACATCCGGATGGAAGGGATGCCCAGGGCAATGTAAGCAGGAAGGGGCCCGAAATGTCCATGCTCTCTCCAAATAGGTCACTCTTCCCACCAAAATCACAAGTTCACCAACCTCAGAAGCTCTCTGAACCCTCTCCTTTTGGGTTGTTATGGAGGCTTCATTACACAATTATGACTGAGAACATCATTGGCCATTGGTGACTGAGTTCAATCTCCAACTTCTCTTTCCTCCCAGGAGGTCAGGTGTTGGGACTGCAATTTCTGACCCTCTAACGGAGTGCTTGGTCCCCCTGGCAACCAGCCCCCTCCCTTTGGTTAAGGAGGGGTGGTCCCAAAGTCAGCACATTAATATAACATGAGACACCTTGATTGCCCTCATAATTTAGGAAATTTTAGACTTTAAACATCTAGATGCCAGAAAATTGAAAGTGAAGGTGTTAGTCGCTCAGTGGTATTCGACTCTTTGTCACCCCATGGACTGTAGCTCGCCAGACTCCTCTGTCCATGGGATTTCCCAGGCAAGAATACTGGAGTGGGTAGCCATTTGCTTCTCCAGGGAATCTTCCCAACCCAGAGGCTGAACCCAGGTCTCCCGCATTGCAGGCAGATTCTTTACCATCTGAGCCACCAGAACTTACCTCTTTTTTCTGGATGCCAGAAGTGGGGACAAAGACCCCACTTATATATACTTTATATACTTATAAATCACAATATCACAAAGAGGATAATAGGATAAATGACAACAGCTGTGGGACTTTCCTGGTGGTGCAGTGGTTAAGACTCTGAGCTTCCAATGCAGGGGGCCTGAGTTCAATCCCTGGTGGGGGAACTAAGATCCCACATGCTGCATAGCATAGCCAAAAAAAAAAAAAAAAATCTGTGAAAAAAACAATTTCCTTGCCTACTCATGCCATCTCCAGTTGGTTCTCCCAACTTCCTGTCTCTCCCTGGATGAGCCCCTCCAAGAATAAACACTAGAAGTCTGACCTGCACCTCCTCCTGCAGCTGCCTCTTCATCCATCTTTCATGACATTGACCTTAATCTTCTCTTCATTCACTCATTCGTTAGTTCACTCAACAAACTCATGCCTACTGCCATGAGATTTACTAATGCTTATCATAAAACAATAAGACTGTTTAGAAAGCTAGTTCCAATAACAAGAATATTTATTGCAGCCTATGTTAGGAACTGTTATATTAATAGAGGCTTACTCTCTAGACATATTTATTAGGCCCTCCTCAAATAACAATAATACTGTATTTATAGAGGCTTCCTCTAGTAATTACAGCAATTGAAGTCTTCCTCTTTTCCTCTTTAGAATATATGCTGCCAAAGCAAGCACAAAGTCTTCTTTAGTTATAATTTATTGAAGCCTATTTAAGTAGAAATATTTACTGAGACTTACTCCAGGAATTTATAGGGGCTGAAAGCTATGGTTTTTCCAATAGTTGTGTACGGATGTGAGAGCTGGACCAGAAAGAAAACTAAGCGCTGAAGAATTGATGCTTTCCAACTGTGGTGCTGGAGAAGGCTCTTGAGAGTCCCTTGGACTGCAAGATCAAACCAGTCCATCCTAAAGGAAATCAACCCTGAATATTCATTCAAAAGACTGATGATGAAGCTGAAGCTCCAATACTCTGGCCACCTAATTCTAAGAGCTGACTTATTGGAAAAGATCCTGATGCTGGGAAAGATTGAGAGCAAAAGGAGAAGGGGGGCAACAGTGGATGAGATGGTTAGATGGCATCACTGACTCAATGGACACGAGTTTGAATAAACTCTGGGAGTTGGCGATGGACAGGGAAGCCTGGTGTGCAGCAGTTCATGGGGTCGCAAAGAGTTGGACATGAGTTAGCAACTGAACAACAACGACTCTAGTAATAACAATAATGTTAGAACTTCAGACTTACAGCTCCAACTACTACTTGCTCAACATTCCCACTTGAAGAAGCATCTCAATTTTCACATGTTGGTCTAAAGCTGAGCTCCTGATCTCTCTCACACCCCACATCTGCTCCTACCAACATCTCCCCAAACGAGTGCAGGCTCAGTACACATGGACTTAGTTGCTCCGTGACACGTGGGATCTTCCCAGACCAGGGATTGAACTCACATCCCCCACACTGGCAGGTGGATTCCCATTCACTGTGCCACCGGGGAAGTCCTATTTTTAGTCTTTTGAGGAACCTCCATACTGTTCTCCATAGTGGGTGTACCAATTTACATTCCCACCAACAGCGTAAGAGGGTTCCTTTTTCTCTGCACCTTCTGCAGCTTTGTTTTTAGACTTTTAAAGGAATTTTTATTAAAACATGATTCACATCTTGTCCCCGTTGTGCTCTAAGTCCTCCAGTGGCTTGGACCTGGAGGTAGGATGAAGGTAAAAATGGAGGAGTGTGTGGACTGAGGTAGGAATTACTGGGGTTTGGGAGAGGAATGAAGAAGGAAGTAGGGGTGGAACCGGTGTAGGTATATAAATGAGAAGAGGGTTAAATGTGAGGGTGGATTTGGGTTTGGGGATGGGGTTGAGACTGGGGTTGGGTTTGAGATTAAGAAAGTGGTTAGATGCAGGGAGAGGGTTGGGGTTAAACTCAGGGGTTTAATATGGGTTGTGTTTGGGCATCAGGTTGAATGTAGAGTTGGGTATGGGAACAGGAATGGGGTTATGTTTGGGGTTTGAGATGGGGTTGAATTTGGGGTTGGAGTGGAAATTTGGGATTGAAACTGGGGTTAAGGATGGGATTGAGGGAATTTCCTGGTGGTCCAGTGGTTAGGATTCAGGGACCTGGGTTCAGTCCCTGGTCAGGGAACTAAGATCCTGCAACCCTCAGGGTGAAGCCAAAAAGAAAAGATGAGTTTGGGGTTGGGTTTGGGAATGAGAATGGTGTTGGAGGATAGGAATGGGGCTCAAAATGGGATTGGAGCTGTGGTCAGGATGAGGTTGGGCTTGGGATGGGGTCGAGATCACAGAGGAGGACATTTCCCTGGTGGCCCAATGGTTAGGACTCTACTCTCACTGCCAGGGGCCCGGGTTCAGTCCCTGATTGGGGAACTAAGATCCCACAAACCATTTAGAGAGGCCAAAAGAGAAAATAGGAGAGAGGTGGTGGGGAGAAAAAGGAAAAACAGAAGATCACAGATGGGTTCCGAGCATGTGATCATCACATGCCCTCAGCCCAGACTTCCTGAAGCCTGTCCAGCTGCTCCTCACAGGAGTCGGGTCTATCACTGCTTTCGAGATGGTGCCCCAGCTGTCCATGACCAGGATCTCCTTCCAGGAGCCTGTCCTCCCAAGCGTGTTCTCAGGAGTGATCAGTTGCCCAGGTGGTGAGGATCTAGATGCGGGCCAAACTCTGCAAACTGGAGTCTCCAGCCAAGGAAGAGGACCGGCCTCCTGCAGCCACTCTCGTTCTCCCCTTCGCCGGCTGTCCTGGGACTGTCGGCTCAGTTCCTCTTCGGGACAGCAGTCCTGTTCCAGGTCACTCCTGCTTCACAGAGATAGGGTTAGGGTCTGCGCCTCCCCGCTGGGCCGTGACACCTTCCGCTTGTGCCTGAGGTGGGGCCCAGAGCCTGACACAGGTTGAGGTGAGGAGAGCCGTAAAGTCTTGCCCTGACATCCTTTACCCATCCCCCATCTCCCCCTGACCACAGAAACCCCGATCCCGGCGATGAAGCCCACCAGGCTGAACGCCTTACCCTTGGCCGAGCTGTTTGTGAACTCATTTGTGCCAGGATGTGGGCACATCTTCCCCTCTGCAAACTTTCAGAACTGTGGTCACTGTCTATCTTCCCCACGGCATAAGCTCCAAGCAAGGAGCCGGGAGTCTGAGTTCAGCACCTGGAGTCTAGGCTTCCAGCACCCTCCTCATGCAACGCCCAGCATCCTTGCCAACTGCCCCCTCTCTTTTTTCAGAGACCCTAGAATTAGGGGCCCCCACCTCCCAGAACGGAAAATTGCAGAATTACAGGAAAGCGTGATGCATTCCCCCAACTGTCTCCCTCTAGTCACACCTCCCCTCCCATCTAACTCACACCCCAGCCTCACTCACCGCATGCCCCCTCTGCTCACTCCTCTACCCACCCCCCATCTCTTTCTCTCACCTTTTCCAGGAAGCCCCTCTGGTGCGGAGGCCCCCAAGGGCAGCATGTAGAGAGGCTTCTGTGGAGACAGACAAGTCCCAAACCAGTGACAATGCGACATCTTCAGGGCCAACCCCCGCCGCCACCGTCCAGGGCGGGCGAGGGAAACCTCAGAGAGGGGCGGGGTTGGGGGGACGGGTGTCGGTGCAAGCCAGGAAGGCAGGGTGTGTCACACAGAGCAGCTGCCCGGGACAGGCTGAGACCAAACGGGCCTGACGTTGAGGAGCAAAGACCACCCCCCCGCCGCCCCTAGCTCTTGCTGGTTTCTCTTTCTTGAGACCAGAGGACCCAGGAATCTGGGGCGGAGGGGGAACAGACTTCCTCCTCTCTCAGAGACCCAGGAGGCTAGATCACCAGCCTTGTCATTGCCACCCGGGACCCAGGAACCCAGACTTCACCCCCATGGAGCCCTGCCGGTCCCTAGCCCTCCTCACCAGCTCCCTGGGCCTGGTGTCCCTCTTAGTGGCTCTGAGCACGGATTTCTGGTTTGCAGCTCAGGGGCCCAAGTCTTCATCTCACTCAGGCCTCTGGCCCAGCAAGGATCAAGTCTCAGTAGCAGGTAAGGCCTGGGGGTGTGGTCTTGGTGCGGGGAAAAGCCTGCGGGGACGGGCAGTCAGAGGTCCCATTTCCGAGCAGGCTACATCCATGTGACGCAGAGCTTCTGCATCCTGGCCGTCCTGTGGGGCCTGATCTCCACGGCCTTTCTGGTCATGTCTTGCATCCCTTCGCTGTCTGCCCCCGGACGCGGTCCCATTGTCTCCACCTTCATGGCCTTTGCTGGAGGTGAGGACTCCGTGCTGGGCTTGGGGGGCGGGGAGGAGGGGTGCTGAGGAAGGGGAGCTGCTGCAGGGGGGCTGACCCAACCCTCATGTCTCCATCCCCAGCCCTGTCCCTGATAGTGGCCATGACGGTCTACACCATTGAGCGGTGGAACCAGCCTGGAAACCCCCAGGTCCAGAGCTTCTTCGCATGGTCCTTCTACCTGGGCTGGGTTTCAACACTCCTCTTTCTCTGTACAGGTGATTGTGATTGCTGCCTGGGGAGTTCTGGGGCTGGCTTGAGGGGCTGGCTGGGGCTGGGGTGGGGGCTGGCTGGGGGAGGGGCTGGCTGGGAGGGTGGGGGCTGGCTGGGGGCTCTGAGGGAGCAGAAGAGGAGCAAGTATCTAACTTTTCTCTGCTACCCCAGGTGGCCTGAGTCTGGGCGCTCACTGCACGACCCACCGGCCTGGCTACGAGGCCATGTGAACCGCAGGATGGCCTTAGAGCTCTGTTCTCTGAAGGCATCATCAGGAATCCTGAAAGCAACAGCTGGCTCTCCTTCCAGCCAGCCTGCCCTGACTCCCAGCCTCCACAAGCTTCTTCCTTTGTAGCTTCATTCATTCAACAAAAATTTGCCGGGATCTGGTTATTCAAAGGGTCATGCAGCTACGACATAAACTGATGACATGCCAGCTCCATGGTGGGTGACGCTGGGCACCCAGAGGGGAGTCAGTCCTGCCACCCGCCCTGCCCTTCAGGAGCTCCTACCCAGTGTGGGGACCAGTCTAGGCTCAGACATGGCCCTAGGGCCCCTGTTGTCTCTCTTCTTTGTCCTTCCATCTCTTTTCTTCCCTGTGTCTTTTTTTTTTTTTTTGGCTGCATGGCATGCAAACTTCCTGGACCAGGGATTGAACCTGCTCCCCCTGGAGTGGAAGCACAGAGTCTTAACCCCTGGGCCAACAGGGAAGTCTTCCTTGTACCTTCCTCCTTTTAGTTCTTGTCTTTTGGCTCCCTCTCTCATTTAGTCACCCTGGCGTTCATCCTTAGTCCTTGTTCATTTCATTAATAAATTCACTCCTTCGGCTGGCTTTTCCTGAGTGCGTCCTTTCTGCTGGGCCTTCCACCGCAGATGCCGAGGTGACTCAGACTGGGCCCTGCCTGCCAGGGGCTCCAAGTCCCACGGGGGCAGGCAGAGCCCAGGGCTGGTATTGCAGGAGGACTGGCTGTGTCTGGGGGAGAGGTGGGATGTGGGGGTGAGCTTTCTGGGGAGAATGTGTTTAGGAACTTCTCCAGGGCTGAGGAAAGGTAATGCAGGCAGAGGGACCCCAAAGTGGAGGCATGGGGAGGCTGGGAGTTCTCACAAGATGGGGAACAGCACTTTGTGGTCCACTGTCGAATGTGAGGGGGTGACAGGAAATGAGGATGGGTGAGAAGTAGCACCTCTAACCCCACAATTGACTCTCTTGAGGGTGATGGGGAGCTAAGGGTGGAGGAGGGGAGGGACAGCATCTGGTTCGGGTGCCAGAAAGCCCCCCACTCTGCACCCTCTGGAGGCCAGAAGGGGAGAGAAAAAAGACTGCAATCCAACAGGAGGGACATGAGACATTACAAGGTTGCACTGGGGCCAGGGCATGAGAAGGAAAGGAGGAGCCAGAAAGATTCGGGGCGGGGGGAGGGACTTCCCTGGTGGAGAAGTGGACAGGAATCCCCCTGCCAGTATAGGGGACACAGGTTCGATCCCTGGTCCAGGAAGATTCTACGTGCCTTGGAGCAACTGGGCCCATGAGCCACAAGTACTGAGCCTGCACGCTGTAACTACTGAAGCCCTTGTGCTTAGAATCTGTGCTCTGCTACAAGATAAGTCACCACAATGAGAAGCCAGGACACCGCATCAAAGAGTAGCCTCTGCTCATGGCAACTAGAGAAAGACTGAGTACAGCAACAAAGATCCAGTGCAACAGAGAAGTAAATAAAGAAATAAAATTATTTAAAAAAAAATTAGATTCGGAGGCAGGGCAGGAGGAACTGGACTCAGGGATCCAAGGAGGGCAAGGAGCAGGAAGGGAACAAGGATAGTGCCCAAGGGTGTGGTCCAACTAACTGGGTGGGATGCCAGGGGCCTCCCTGGTTTGGTGGAAGATGCTGAGCTCAAATGGGCTTCCCAGGTTGCTCAGTGGTTAAAAAAAAAAAAAAAAATCTGCCTGCCAGTGCAGGACATGCAGGAAACTCTGGTTCTTTCCCTGGGTGGGGAAGATCCCACTGGAGGAGGAAATGGCAACCCACTCCAGTATTCTTGCCTGGAAAGTCCCACGGACAGAGGAGCCTGTGGGCTACAGTCCACGCGCTCAGAGAGAGTCAGATATGACTGAGCCACAGCATGGTCACACGCCAAGCTCAGTGGGGATGTGGTTGAGGGTCAGGGTCTGAGAGATGGTCAGAAGCAGATGAGGACCCAGACTGGAGATAGGGTTTGGGATGCTCTCAGAGCATCAGACATCCCTGGAGCTCACCTGGTAAGAAGATGCAGAATTGAGTTCTCCAGGAGAACTGGCCCTGAGAAGCAGACGGAGGAGGAGGGGCAGGAGGCTGCCTGGGGGCTTGGGAGGGCACAAAGAACTGAGGACCAGGAGAGCTTATGGGGGTCAAGAGAAGGGAAGTTTCTAGAAGGACATGGGTTACCGTGTCAAGGCCCTCAGACTCCCTCGGACTTGCCACCTAACACTGACTCTGTCACTTTGCCAGAAGAGCTGCTTCTGTGTGTGTGTGTGTGTACAGCTGGGTGAGTGGTTATCTCTTTAAATGGCTGCTAGGAGAGGGGGGATTCTGGAATTCTGCCGCATAGAGACATAGTCTCCCTTCTCTCCCACCTCTGGGCCCTGTCCAAGGGCCCCGGGAGAGCTGGGGGTGAGTCATTTAGGTGAGTGTGCACAGAGGTGGGGTGTTAGGAAGGCACACCCACTAGAGAACAGAGGTTTCTGGACAGAAGGGAGGTTCCTAAGCTGTGGTGCCTGAGGGGAAGGTGGTCAGTCTTAGGTCTGGGTGGGGCCTGCGAGGGGTCCCCAGAATGAGAAGCCCCAGGCAGGGGTGGAGGAGTAGCCATCTGATGGCTGTTCCGTAGCATGATACGGAGGGACATGCAGGAGGGGGTCCCAGGGACCTGGCAGTGAGCAGGGCATGGGTCAGTCTTGCAGGCGTGATCCTTGGCAGCAGTCCCCTGGCATGGGGGTGAAGCGGAGCCTTCAGAGCGGGGGCACCATGCTGGGCTTCTTGGCCAACTCCTTCATCGTTCTGTCCACTGCCTCCAACTACTGGATCCGCTACTCCGGGGGCCACAGTGGCCTTTGGCAGGAGTGTAACAAGGGCGTCTGCTCCAACATCCCTTGCGATAGTGAGGCCCGGAGGCCCAGCTGTCAGACCCCCGCCCCCCCACCCCCGTGAAGAGACAGCCCCCAGCACTGACCACAGCTGTCCCCTCACCTGACACCACATCCTGCAGCACCCCCACCCCCCTGCTCTTTCCACTTCGGCTCCTCCGTGACCGAGGCCACCACGAACTCCCACTTTGGGACCTGCTTCTCTGTTGCAACATTAACCTCCCCTCATGATGTAACTTCCGAGTCCCCATCCAAACCCCTGACTCGGCTCCCAGCCCGGAACCGGCGGTTGGGGGTGATGGGCAGGAGCGGCGCCAGCGGAGGTTGTTGACACGGTCCTTTCTCCCCAGACACGCTGGCGGTGACCGGGGCGTGCATCGTGCTGGCGGCGGGCTGCGGCATCATGGGCTTGGTGATGGGGCTGCGGCTTCTGTGCAGTGAGGGCTACTCCCGGGGTCAGACCACGTGTGCCGTCTTCCTTATCTCGGGTGAGATGGCATAGGGTGGGCCTGGAAGAGAAAGCCCAGGAGCGGGGCAGGGCTCCGGAGGACAGGCTTCGAGAGGGAGGGGCCAAGGGCGGGGGCGGGATGAAGGGGGCCGGAGGGTGGGAGAGAAGGGCGTGGCCAGGGCGGTGGGCGCGGTCAGGGTGGGGCCTGGGTGCCCCCCCGGCCACGCTCACCTAGCGGCGGGGTGGGGCCCAGGCCTGCTTCTGCTGATCGCCCTGACAGTCTACACAGTGAAGAATGCATGGAAAGACGACGTCTTCTATTCCTGGTCCTATTTTTTGGGGTGGCTGGCTTTACCCTTCTGTATTATCGCGGGTAACCTGGACAGCGGAAGAGGGTGGAGAGGAGACTTCCCCGAGGGCCCCGCCTCGCTTCTTGCAGAGTCTTCCCAACTGCCCTCCCAGGGACTTCCTAACACCCTCCACTCTGGGCCCTTGGAGTCCCAAACCCCAGTCCCCGGGGTCCTCCTGGTCATCTGCGCCAGGACCCACCCTGCTCCACCCGCCCTCCGTTCCCCTTTCTGCCAGGCTTCTGCTTTCTGCTGGCGGACATGATCATGCAGAGCACCGATGCCATCAGTGGATTCCCCGTGTGCTTATGACCGCAGCTGCCTGGGGACAGAATAAAGGATCGGCTCCCACTGCCAGCCGGCCTCACATGACTTTCTGGGGGACCCGAGGATGCGCACACGGGGGTACTTGGAGGCTCGGGGAGGAAGTAAGGACGCGAACCTACAGGGAAAGTGGAGACTTGGGGGACTCAGAGAGATTCCGACGTGGGTAGGACCAAGGACATGGGTTTTGATGGGAACAGGGACACGGGGGTTGTGGAATCAGGAGGGGACAAGGGGGCGCGTGGAGAGGAGGTAGGGACGCAGACTTGCGGGGAAAGTGGAGGCGGGGGCGGGGGAGGACGGAACGGAGGGAACGCAGAAGTGCGATCGTGGAGGGGATGAGGAATACGAGCGTGGAGAGATCGGAGGAGCCTGCAGACTCAGAGGCTCGGGGACACGAGCACTTCCGCTCTCACCACTCTAGAGAGGGAGAATAAGAGGTGGGGACCTCAGGGAGGGGCCGACCCCCGAGGTCTTCGGGGGAAAAAAAGTTTGGGGCAGCTCCCTCCCCCACAAGACCTTTACCCCAGTTCCCGGCCACGCCCCCTTCCTGAAGCTCCTGTCCCTTCCCCTCCGGGTTCCGCCTCCCTCCTCAGGGGCCGCTCCCCATTGGCCCACGTCTGCTGGAGACTCTGCCTCCTGGCCTTCCGATTGGTCCTCTGTCGGGGCGAGGAGGCGGGCGCCGCAGCGGGTGGTGGCGCGTGGCGCAGGCGCAGAGGAGGGCAGAGGGGGCGGGGCGAGCGGTCAGGGAGGCAGAAGGTGAGTTCGGACCCGGCGGGTCGCCGTGGCGGGAAGATGGCGGAGCTGCGCGCGCTCGTGGCTGTCAAGAGGGTCATCGACTTCGCGGTGAAGGTGACCGCCCCCCCCCTTTCCCTCGTCCCTGAACCCTGCGGTCGTGTACTTCCGGGGTCACGAGCGCCCACCGTATGAGGGTCTTCTGGTACCTCCCGTGTCTGCCGCTCTCCCAAACGTCCGAGTCACATCTGAGGGCGGAGATCACCGAACGGAGAGGTTCTTAGGTTCCCGTCCTGGTTCATTTAAACCCAGCCCTTCTGGGGTCATGACTCCGTCCCCCTTCCGCCACTTCTATACTCAGTGTCTTGAGAACTGCGTGTGGGCCGAGCTACCGTCTCTGTTTCTTACCTGCTGGAAGAGCCGTGGCCCCTAACGCACGAAGAAACTGAGTCACAGAGAGGCCACTCGGCTGAGAAGGGGCTGAGCCGGGATTCCTAGCCAGGTCCCGCTGACTCCTCACCCCAATTAGTGCCTTTGAACACGAGCCAGGATTTCACTCACTCGGCTGCGTTGCACACTCAAAGGGGTTGGGCACAGGCAGTGTGCTATAATGGAAGTCCTCTGGGAACCCAGAAGCTATCCAGCCCCAGGGCGAGCGAGGAGGCTGTAGCTCGGAAGGAGAAAGGTTTGCTAAAGATGAAAGCCAGTCTGACAAGCTGATGGAAATAGCTTACAGCCTCCACGAGATGGGGTAGAGGGCAGGGTCCCTGAGGACCGGGCTTGTCCCCAGGGAAGCTGGTCTGGACAGAGGTAGATCAGACAGACTCCCTCAGACAAAAGCCACTTTGTCTCAATAGTTGGCTTGAACCAGACTGAAGGCAGTGACTGTCCATCCATGTTTGTCCCCACCTCCCCACTCCCGTCAGTACACCTGAGTACACCTCTGTGTCCCCAGCATTGCCCAACACAGGGCCTGGAAGCCTGTCTGCGCATGAAAACTTCTGTGATTGTTGACAGCTCACATTAAGTGGGTCCTTGCTGTGCATTAGGCAGGGAGATGAATTGATTCAGTCCTTTCAATACCGTCTAGATATGAATCCCGTTGGACAGGTGAGGACACTGAGGCCCATGGAGGTTCTGTTGATTGTCTGATCACCCGGCAGGTCAGCAGCAGTCAGGATCTAAAGGTAGCCAGGGCCTCCTCTCATTTCTACCTGACAACCATTTGGCCTAATGACAGCTCTGGCACCATGTGACAGGGGAGTTGCCTCCAACATTTGGGGGGCAAGCTTATTTTGGGGTCCTGCGACCCAATTCAACCCCCTCTGACTGTCCCTTTGGCCTCCCATAGCCTCCCTCAGCGCTAGTCCTAGTCGCTGGCCTGAGATACCTGTCTCATCCATCAGACAGGCTCACATTTGACTCAGCTCTAGGTCTCAGCTTGGGCTTCCCTGGTGGCTCAGAAGGTGAAGAATCTGTCTGCAGTGCTAGAGACCCGGGTTCAATCGCTGAGTTGGGAAGATCCCCTGGAGAAGGGAATGGCTACCCACTCCAGTATTCTTGCCTGGAGAACTCCATGGACAGAGGAGCCTGGCAGGCTACAGTCCATGGGGTTGCAAAGAGTCGGAGACGACTGAGTGACTAATGTTTTCTTTGGTCCCAGCACAGGACCTGACACCAGGACATGGGGGCCTCTGGTGTTTGTGCCGAATGCCGAAGTGTAAATTCCTCATATGAATTTCTGTCCTTCCCACCCTGTCCTCCCCACCAAGTGTTGGCGCTGCCTGCCCCTCCCACAGTGCCCCAGGGTGTCTCCCTGGATGTGTTTGTTAATGTTCCTTGTTCAGAAAAAAAGTGATTTAAACAGTGCCAACTCGCTAATCACCCAGCCAAACCTGGAGCACCACCCCAGCTTCCTTCCTTCACCTCCGCAGTCTGTCAGTTCTCAGCCCGGTGCCTTCTGCTCTCTCCATCTCTCTGCCCTGCTCCCTCTTCTCTGGCGGTTCAGGCCTCCTCTTCTACCTGAACCCTCAGTGTCGTCTCCTCCCCAGTTCCCCAGTCTCTCCCCTCCAGTTCATCCCTTCCCAGCCTCGGAGTTGGAGGGGGCTTCCTACACCCAGGGCTGACCCTGTGCCCCCACCATCATCCCAGTTTTCCCAAGCTCCCGGAGGACAAAGTCCCAGTCCCTTAGCCTGGGGCTCAGGCCTCTCAGTGGTCCAGCCCTGGCTCCCTGGCCTTCCATCACCCCTCCTTGGTGCCTCCGCGGCTCCAAGCTGCTCAGACTTTCCCAACAGACCAGACTGCTGGTTGCCTTGCGCCTTTGCCCCTGCTGTGCCTTCTGCCTGGGTACCTTTCCAGCTCCACCCTCCCACCTCTGCTTCTTATCCCTCCCTTGTCCTGCCTAATTCCCATCTCATCTATTGCAATAGGGCTAAGGGATTCTATGATGTCACCACCTCCCGGAAATCCCCCCTCCCCCACCGCCTCATCCCTTTAGGCTACTCTGATGTGTCCTTGGGCCCTCCCGCAGCCCCTTGGGCTTGGTCTCAGCCCTTCCCACACTGGATTAATTAAGATCCTCTGTTTGCCCAGATGTCCACACCCCGCCCCCAGATTGGCAGCTTTTTTTTGGGGGGGGGGCGGGGCGTGTGCAAGGCCTGACACAACTCTGTTTCCAGCATCGCCCTAGCCTCTGAGGCCTTCCGTGGTCACCGGCTCGGCCTCTCTGTGCCTCCGTTGCCCCATCTAGCAAGTGGGGATGGCAGTGGCAGTAACCAGCCTCCTGGGCTCTTTGGATGGTTAAACGAGTTAAGGCTTATAAAGCCCTTGGAAGCTTTGCCTGCCTGTTTCTGTTGAGGGTTAATTTGTTGCACCTTAAAGAGAAAGCCTGGATGCTTCACTGAATCATCTCCCTCAATTTATAAAAACATCTTTATTCAAAAAAAGAAAAAAAGACCATACTGAGTTTGCAGGCCAACCATTGTTTCCCGACTTAAGTAATTTACGTAAGCAGTGTTTCTGAAGCCTGGAAACAACTCAAGCTTCAAAGGTCTTCCCTGGAGATGAGCTGGCACAGGTCCCCGCTACCAGAGAACTCACATCTATTTCTCCCTGGGAGTTGGGAGTCCGGGGCTGGGCGTCCTGCCAGGGCTGGAACAGGCTGGGGCGCTCCCTTGGCCCCCGCTGACTCCCCCCAGTGAGGCCTTGTACTGATTTGGGGGGCCACTTTCCTATTTATAAAGGGGAGGCTCCTATGTTGAATTTTTTTTTTTTTTAATGAAAGAAAGGGCTTTGGTGTTTTAGTTTCCATACTGTTTAGTAAGTGACTGATCAGCGGACAGGTGCCCTTGTGAGCAGGCTGTCATTTAGTCATCCGACAAATACTTACAATGCATTCACCATGTGCCAGGCACCGTGCTAGGCCCAGGGGATATGGTCATGACCAAAATGCACATAAATTCCTGTCTTCGTGGAGTTGACATTTTGCTGGAGAGAAGACAGGTCTGACATATGTCATGTGGCTGGGGGTTGGCCATTGTGACAGAAAGAGAAAGATGAGACGGAGAGTTGAGAGGGTTGCAGTTTGAGGAAGATGGCCAGGGAAGCCAGAAGGAGGTGAGGGATGGAGCCAACGGCATGTCTGGGGAAATCTTGTGTGATCCACCCAGTAGATGTTCTAGTAGGAAAAGAAGAACAAAATATGGACTCAGTGCATGGTGTTTGCTCCATGGCTTTTTCTGTAAAGTTAATTGATTAAGTTGTAGAGTCTGTGCCCTATTGTTGGTGCCAAGATGACTTTTCCAAAACTGGGATAGGGTTGTTCTTTTTCTCTTTCTCCCCCTCCTCCTTTTATTTTATTTTTTTTTCCCCTCCTCCTTTTAATGTTACCAGTCCCTGAGGCACAGGCAGACTGGGAGACACCTCCCCAAATCCCACACTCCCATCTCAGTTCTGTCCTGTGAATGGGAGGAACAGCCACACCTCCGCCAGGCCCAGAGAAACCGGTGCAGGAAAATAGTAAGAGAGAGAATCCCAGTGCCCCCCGTTGGGCCATGCTGTCACCCTGGATCTGCTCTGTTCAAGGAAAAGAGAGAGGGAGGTCCTGAGGGAGGTTATATAGGCTCCCAAGCCAAGCTCCCCTGGGCATCTCTCTCAGGCTGGAGCCCAATTCAGTGTCCCCCTCTCTGCTAATGTACCCACTGGAAACCCGAGAGTCCACTCGACTCTTCCCTCTCACCGCTCCCCTCCTCCACCCCGGCACTCTGTCAGTTTCACCTCCAAAGACCTCCAGTGCATCCAGTTCCCCATCACCACTGTCACGGCTGTCCAAAGCAGTCATTTCTGATTTCAGTGACCGACAGCCACCCAGTCCCCACTTCCGCTCTTGCCATTTTTCCAGTTTTCTCCACCAAGGATCCAGAATGACCTGGTGCAGACTTAAGTTGGATGCACTCACCTCTTTATGCTGTTCTTTGGATCAAGGCCCAGCTCCCTGGCGGGGCCTGCTGGGCCCTGGACAGTCATATTCCTTTCCTGTTGCTCCTGAAACTAGTTACCATAAACTTGTGTGACTCCCAACAACCCAGATTCCTTCTCTTCCAGGTCTGGAGGTCAGATGTCTGCAGTGAGTGTACTGGATTAAGTTCAAGGTGTCAGCAGGGCTGTGTGCCTTCCAGAGGCTCCAGGAGAGAATCTGTCTCTTGCCTTTGCCAGCTCCTAGAGGCCCCCTGCATCCCTTGGCTTGTGGCCCCTTCCTCTGTCTTCAGTCGGTAGCATAGCATTTTCAGTCTCTCTTGGACCCTGACACTCTCTCCCCTCCCTCTTTCACTTATAAGGAATGCTGTGACTCATTTGAGCCCACCTGGTTCATACCAAGTAACCTCTCTCAGAATCCTGAATGTAAGCACTTTTGCATAAGTCCCTTCTACCACGTAGGCTACAGTCACCATGCAGGCGACAGTCACAGGGTTAGGATGTGGGCATCTTGAGGATCATGCCGGTTCAGCCCTTGCCAGCCTCTGCAACAGCACACTGCATTCCTCTGGCCACACCAGCTCCCTGGGACTCCTCAAACCCCAGGGCCTTTGCACGTGCTCCTCTCACCCCTGACACTTTCCCACACATTTTACCCCCTCAATGCCAGTTCCCCTTCAGGTTCAGCTCAACTGCCACTGCCTCAGGGAATCCTACCCTGATAGCCTCCAACATCAGCCTGGGCAGGGCCCCCCTCGTCCTGTCTTACAGCTCCCTGACTCCTCCTCTAGGATTGTCAGGTGGTACAGAAGGAGACTAGAGTGCTTGGGGCCCAGGGCACTGCCAACTGACCACATGACTGTGGGACAGTTACTTCCATATGGGGCCTTCCCTGGTGGCTCAGGGTAAAGAATCCGCCTGCCAAGCAGGAGACACAGGTTCAATCCCTGGATCGGGAAGATTCCCTGGAGAAGGAAACAGCAACCTCCTCCAGTATTCTTGCCTGGAGAATCCCACGGACAAAGGAGCCTGGCGGGCTACAGGCCATAGGGTCACAAAGAGTCGGACAAGACCGAAGCGATTTAGCAGGCATGCACGTGGTCCCCATCCAGCCTGGGTGGAGCTTGGTGTCTCAGCCCCTGCCTCCTCACCTGCTTCCCTCTGACCTTGCCCCTTCCCCTCCTGGCTGAGCAGATCCGGGTGAAGCCCGACAAGACGGGTGTGGTCACGGATGGCGTGAAGCATTCCATGAACCCCTTCTGTGAAATCGCAGTGGAGGAGGCCGTGCGGCTCAAGGAGAAGAAGCTAGTGAAGGAAATCATTGCCGTCAGCTGCGGGCCTGCCCAGTGCCAGGTGCTCTGGGCCTAGGGAGGGGCTGGGGCCCCACGTCCTGCGTCAGAGGGAGGAGGGGCCGGGGGCTGGACCCCTGGGTCTGAGGGAGGAGGGGCTGGGGGCCTGTGCTCCTGGGTCCCCTTCGGGCTAGAAGCCAAGTCAAGCCCCTTCTTTGCCTGGCAGGAGACAATCCGCACCGCTCTGGCCATGGGTGCAGACCGGGGCATCCATGTGGAGGTGCCTGCTGCAGAAGCGAATCACCTGGGTCCCCTGCAGGTGGCTCGGGTCCTGGCCAAGCTGGCAGAGAAGGAGAAGGTGGACCTGGTGCTGCTGGGAAAGCAGGTAGGTGGCAGAATCATGATTCAAACTGGCTGAAGCCAAAAAGCAAACTTATTAGTTCATGTGAGGAAGCTTCAGGCACAGCTTGTTCTAGGTCCCACATGCTATAATTTGTAACTCTGTGTTAGCTTTACTCTCTGTAGCTCCAGGCTCACATCCCAGCAGCCTGAGAACCCCAGCAGAAAGGCAGGAACCTCTATTACAAGGAGTCCAGCAAAACTTTCAGAGCTGACTCTTCATTGGTCTAGCTGGAGTCACGTGCCCATCCTTGAACTAATCACTGGGGTTGGAGATAAAGCGTTCCCGCTGGCCCAGATGCCATCCATGTGGTTGCTCTGTGTGACCAGAACAGGTGTGCCTAGAGTGACACCACTGGAATATTTAGAGACGGGGCAAAGACATACCAGGGCCCCTCATGTGCTCTTCAAAAACTAACTGCCTCTCTCGGGGCCTGAGTGAGGGGAAGGGAGCATTGTGGACCAGGAGTCAGCAGATTGGTCCATGGCCACCACTGATTTTATAAATAAAGTTTTACTGAAATGCTACCACATGTGTTTATGTAGACACCTATTGTCTATGGGTGCTTATGCTCTATAGGGGCAAAGCTGAGTGATCCTAAGAGTGTTTATATTTTTTACCTGGCCTGTTATAGAAACGTTTGCCAGCCTCCTTTCTAGAACAAAAGCCCAAATGTTACCTGAGAAACCCCATCATTGTACAGTCTTCTCTCTTCTCCACTCAGGCCATCGATGATGACTGTAACCAGACAGGGCAGATGACAGCCGGATTTCTGGACTGGCCACAGGTGAGGCCAGAGTGCAGACCATCTGCTGAAGGCCAGGCCTGGGGGCTCAGAACACAGCCACCCGATCTCTGCCCTTCTGGAGGGAGGCAGGTGTGAAGCTGGACGCCTGCTCCAGTGGGCAGAAGTGGGGTCGCATATGCAAGACTCCAGGCCTCCTCTGGGCCTTCACGTGCCCCTTCCCCATCCTGCTGCTCCTCAGCCACACGCAGCTTAGCCCTACCCCAGGGCCTTTGCACCTGCTGTTCCCTCAGCCTGGAACGGGGTTCTCTCAGATCACCTCAAGGCTTTTGACTTACCTCCAGATTTCTCCTCAGGTTTCACCTCTTCAGAGAGGCCTACTTGCTCACAATCTATGAAATATGCCCCCTCTCCAACCCCATGAGCCCCATTCCTGCCTAACTGAAATGCAAATGACAGGAGTCATTTAAAATTTTTCACAGCCGCTTTCAAGAAGTAAAAAAGGCCAAATTTATTTCAATGTTATTTTAGTTCACATATCAAAAATATTATTTTAACATGTCACAGAGAAAAAATACTGGGCTATTTTACATTCTTTTGGTTTTGGTATGAGGTTTTTGAAATCCAGTGTGTATTTTATATTTACAGAGTATTTCAATTCAGATGCTCAGTTTCTATCAGAAACATTCAGATTCCTAAAACTCAGTGTGGAAAAAGTAGATTCATACCCCAAGTTGTTCCAAACAGGCTTAAATAACCATCAAATATCCTGCACATATATAAAGTGTACAATCAAGTGAACTTTGGTACATGTTACACATATATTACACACCCGTGAAACCATCCCCACAGTTATGATCATGGATCTTGCTTATTGGTTTTAAAATTTAAATTAACAAAATAAAATGAAAAATTCCATCCACACCTCAGTGGAACTAACCACATTTCACGTGCTCAGAAGCCACCTGTGGCCAGTGGCCACTGTGTGTTTACTTGGTTACCAGCGGTCTTCACTGCAGGATAAATGCCCCCAAAGCCGGAACCTTATCAGTTATGTTCATGGTGTATCTCCAAGAGCAGCTCGTGGGACATTCCGGGTGAGACCTGAAAGATTTGTCCAGTGAATAAGTGACACAATAGAGAGAAGAGATTGGTCAGACAGAGGGCGTAGGTCACATCTGGAAATGGTGATTCAGGACCGAAGGGCCCAAGAGCCTTGGGCCAGAGGGTGGGCACTGTGTGAAGAAGGTGGGGCCCCAGAGGATGTTTTGAGGATCAAGGTACACTTGAGCTTCTGTTGTCAAGAGGCCTCAAAGGAGCTCTTGGGGACAGAAAGATGGGTAAATGAGACCATGACACGAGCCTTGAACCAGCCTGGACATGTTTTTGAGCCTCTCTCTCTGCCTCAGTTTTCCTCATCTGTAAAGTGGGATAATAGCACTTCCCTCATAGAGTTCCTAGGAGGATCTGATGACCTGATACATTTCAGTCACTTGGAACAGTGTCCCATACTCAACATGTGTTCGTTATTATTGAGAAAGGGAGATCCAGTGGGTAGGTTTAGGATATTAGGAACTATACCCTGAGTCCCATGAAAGACACCCTCCCCTGGATTTTTGAGATCCCTCTCTGTGACTTCCTTAGTTAACCTCCCCTGTGTCCCCCCACGCTGTCCCTCCCCAGGGCACATTCGCCTCCCAGGTGACACTGGAAGGGGACAAGATCAAAGTAGAGCGGGAGATTGATGGGGGCCTGGAGACTCTGCGCTTGAAGTTGCCTGCTGTGGTGACCGCTGACCTGCGGCTCAATGAGCCCCGCTATGCAACATTGCCCAATATCATGGTGAGTACTTAGCAGAGGGGCCACTGAGGGGCTGGGAAGGGGCGGGTGCTGCAGGCTCCATGCCTTACTGGTGGTCAGGTGGGAGGAGAGCAGACCCAGGGGATGTCTCCAAAGGAAGGGGCAACTTGGTGAGTCTGGTTGACAGAGGGTTTAGTTCAGTTCAGTTCAGTTCAGTTGCTCAGTCGTGTCCGACTCTGCAACCCCATAAATTGCAGCACGCCAGGCCTCCCTGTCCATCACCAACTCCCAGAGTTCACTCAAACTCAACCATCGAGTCGGTGATGCCATCCAGTCATCTCATCCTCTGTCGTCCCCTTCTCCTCCTGCCCCCAATCCCTCCCAGCATCAGAGTCTTTTCCAATGAGTCAGCTCTTCGCATGAGGTGGCCAAAGTACTGGAGTTTTATCTTTAGCATCATTCCTTCCAAAGAACACCCAGGACTGATCTCCTTTAGGATGGACTGGTTGGATCTCCTTGCAGTCCAAGGGACTCTCAAGAGTCTTCTCCAACACCACAGTTTAAAAGCATCAATTCTTCGGTGCTCAGCTTTCTTCACAGTCCAACTCTCACATCCAAACATGACTACTGGAAAAACCATAGCCTTGACTAGACTGACCTTTGTTGGCAAAGTAATGTCTCTGCAATCTTGATTCCAGCTTGTTCTTCTTCCAGCCCAGCGTTTCTCATGATGTACTCTGCATATAAGTTAAATAAGCAGGGTGACAATATACAGCCTTGATGTACTCCTTTTCCTATTTGGAAGCAGTCTGTTGTTCCATGTCCAGTTCTAACTGTTGCTTCCTGACCTGTATACAGGTTTCTTAAGAGGCAAGTCAGGTGGTCTGGTATTCCCATCTCTTTCAGAATTTTCCAGTTTTTTGTGATCCACACAGTCAAAGGCTTTGGCATAGTCAATAGAGTGGAAATAGATGTTTTTCTGGAACTCTCTTGGAGAAGGCAATGGCACCCCACTCCAGTACTCTTGCCTGGAAAATCCCATGGATGGAGGAGGCTGGTAGGCTGCAGTCCATGGGCTTGAGAAGAGTTGGACACGACTGAGCGACTTCACTTTCACTTTTCACTTTCATGCATTGGAGAAGGAAATGGCAACCCACTCCAGTGTTCTTGCCTGGAGAATCCCAGGGACGGGGGAGCCTGGTGGGCTTCCATCTCTGGGGTCGCACGGAGTCGGACACGACTGAAGCGACTTAGCAGCAGCAACAGCAGCAGTAGCAGCTGGAACTCTCTTGCTTTTTCGATGATCCAGCGGGTGTTGGCAATTTGATCTCTGGTTCCTCTCCCTTTTCTAAAACCAGCTTGAACATCAGGAAGTTCACGGTTCACGTATTGCTGAAGCCTGGCTTGGAGAATTTTGAGCATTACTTTACTATTGTGTGGGATGAGTGCAATTGTGTGGTAGTTTGAGCATTCTTTGGTATTGCCTTTCTTTGGGATTGGAATGAAAACTGACCTTTTCCAGTCCTGTGGCCACTGCTGAGTTTTCCAAATTTGCTGGCATATTGGGTGCAGCACTTTCACAGAATCATCTTTCAGGATTTGAAATAGCTCTACTGGAATTCCATCACCTCCACTAGCTTTGTTCATAGTGATGCTTTCTAAGGCCCACTTGACTTCACATTCCAGGATGTCTGGCTCTAGGTGAGTGATTACACCATTGTGATTATCTTGGTCGTGAAGATCTTTTTTGTACAGTTCTTCTGTGTATTCTTGCCACCTCTTCTTAATATCTTCTGTTTCTGTTAGGTCCATACCATTTCTGTCCTTTATCGAGCCCATCTTTGCATGAAATGTTCCCTTAGTATCTCTAATTTTCTTGAAGAGACCTCTAGTCTTTCCCATTCTGTTGTTTTCCTCTATTTCTTTGCCTTGATCACTGAGGAAGGCTTTCTTATCTTTCCTTGCTATTCTTTGGAACTCTGAATTCAGATGCTTATATCTTTCCATTTCTCCTTTGCTTTTCGCCTCTCTTCTTTTCACAGCTATTTGTAAGGCCTCCTCAGACAGCCATTTTGCTTTTTTGCATTTCTTTTCCCTGGGGATAGTCTTGATCCCTGTCTTCTGTACAGTGTCACGAACCTCAATCCATAGTTCATCGGGCACTCTTATCTATCAGATCTATGCCCTTAAATCTATTTCCCACTTTCACTGTATAATCATTAGGAATTTGATTTAGGTCATACCTGAATGGTCTAGTGGTTTTCCCTACTTTCTTCAATTTAAGTCTGAATTTGGCAATGAGGAGTTCATGATCTGAGCCACAGTCAGCTCCCAGTCTTGTTTTTGCTGACTGTATAGAGCTTCTCCATCTTTGGCTGCAAAGAATATAATCAGTCTGATTTCAGTGTTGACCATCTGGTGATGTCCATGTGTAGAGTCTTCTCTTGTGTTGTTGGAAGAGGGTGTTTGCTATGATCAGTGCGTTCTCTTGGCAGAACTCTATTAGCTTTTGCCCTGCTTCATTCTGCATTCCAAGGCCAAATTTGCCTGCTACCCCAGGTGTTTCTTGACTTCTACTTTTGCATTCCAGTCCCCTATAATGAAAAGGACATCTGTTTTGGGTATTAGTTCTAAAAGGTCTTGTAGGTCTTCATAGAACCATTCAACTTCAGCTTCTTCAGTGTTACTGGTTGGGGCATAGACTTGGATAACTGTGATACTGAATGGTTTGCCTTGGAAACGAACAGAGATCATTCTGTCGTTTTTGAGATTGCATCCAAGTACTGCATTTGGACTCTTTTGTTGACCATGATGGCTACTCCATTTCTTGTAAGGGATTCCTGCCCTTAGACAGAGGGTTCACTGAATCATTTCTGCCAATAGTGAGAGTTCCGGGAGAGGGTGCTGTTTTGGCGAATGGAGCAGGTTTTTGGTCACCTCAGCCAGCAGAAAGGCTTCACTGGCCAATAGGAAGGTTTACCCGTCATTCCAACATATAGGAAAAGTTGATTGTGTAATCTTAGCCAATTAGATCATCTTGGTTCATCAGGGAGGGTTCCGCTGGTAATCATTACCAACAGGAAAGAATCATTTAGGCCTAACTAGGAAAAGTTCATGGGGTCTCTTGGCAAACATGGTGAAATCACTGTTCATCTAGGTTCTAGCATGTGGAGAACATTGTGGGCCATCTCAGCCAATAGGGTGCGTTCAATGAACCATCTCAGCCAATAGGGAGAGTTCATTGTGTTTTCTCAGCCAAACAGTTCTCCTGTTTGTCATTTATCCAACAAGGAAGGTTCATTGACTCATCATAGCCAATAGGTGAGTTCAGTGAGTTATCTCAGCCAATAGGAAGGTATCAGTGTGTCATCTCAGCCAATAGAGAGTGTTTAGTAGGTCATTTCATTTAACAGGGGGGGTTCACTGAGTCATCCCAACAAGGGGAGTACAATTGGTCATCTTGGCCAAAGGTCCATTGAGTTATTATTGCTAGAGGACGACTTTTCCCACCCTTTCCAGCCAGTGAAGGACTTCCCATGGTGGTTAACTAAAGGGGGGCTTCCACAATAGGAGGGCTCCCCAGGGCACCCCAGCCAGCAGGAATTGTCCACACCAAGTGTGGCCCTGTAAGAGGTCACATGTGCCCTGGCCAGTGGGCAGATCCAGAGGGTTCAGCCGATGGGAGTGGTTCTGCAGGTGTGGCACACATGCAAAGGGGCTGCAAGAGGGTGGGCAGGGGCTGGGGCAGCCCTGTGAAATCATGGCCTCCTGAGTGCAGAAAGCCAAGAAGAAGAAGATCGAGGTGATTAAGGCAGGGGACCTGGGCCTGGACCTGACCTCCAAGCTCTCCGTGATTAGCGTGGAAGACCCGCCCCAGCGCACAGCTGGTGTCAAGGTGGAGACCACAGAGGACCTGGTGGCCAAACTGAAGGAGATTGGGCGCATCTGAGCCCCTTCCCTGAAACCCAGCAATAAAACCATGACTCTTCTGACGTCTGTCTCCATTAACTCATTCCCCGGGAATCCCTTCTTTGATTCATTCAATGAACATTTATTCAAGTCTCCCATGTGCCAGGTCCTGTGCTGGGTAACACTGGGGACCCAAGTGAGTTTTGTCAGGTCCCTGCCTTTGAGGAGCTTCCGTGTTGAAGGAGGGACAGACATGGGTGCCTGGCCTTTGCTGAGACTTGGGTCACAAGAGGGAATGATGCCGGAAGCTCTGGTCCTGGTTGGGCAGACAGGCAAGCAACAGACAATCCAAACCTAGGGTGGCGATGAAGAGCTGAGCCCTGGAGTCAGAGATGGTGATTTTAGAGCCTCAGTCTCATACTTACCAGTTGTGAGATCTTGAGTGAGTTACTTCCTGCCTCTGATGTTCAGTTTCCTCATTTGGACAATCAAAACAGGAAGAGCTTGGTACACTGGTTAAGGGCCTGGTTAACCCAGGTTCAGCTCCCTGCCTGCCCAGTCCCTGGCTCTGGGAGGACCTTTTGCAGACTCCTATTCTCTGAGCCTGGGCTTCTTCCTCCATCAAGTGGAGTCAGTAATGATACCTGTTTTCTGCTTGTTTGTTATGGTATAAGGTGCGTGCTAAGTCGCTTCAGTATTGTCTGACTCTTTGCAACACCATGGACTGTAGCCTGCCAGTCTGTTCTGTCCATGGGATTTCCCAGGCAAGAATACTAGAGTAGGTTGCCATACCCTCCTCCAGGGGATCTCGAACCAGGGATTGAACCCGTCTCCTGCATTGCAGGCGGATTCTTTGCCACTGAGACACCAGGAAAAACCATCACAGCGTAACAAACCTCTCTAAAACTTGGTGGCATAAACCTACAATTACTTTGCTCATAAATCTGAAGTTTGGGCAGGGTTTGGCAGGGACAGCTTGCCTTTTCATGCAGCATCTGTTTGGGTGGCTCTAAGGGGAAGTCCTAGATGCCCCAGTCACGTGCCTGGAGCTGTTGACTTGAGCTGGCTGTTGGCCACGATACCTCTCCGGGGGGGGTGATTGAGCTTCCTCTCAGCATGGCAGCTGACTCCCAAGAGGGAGTGCCCCACAGTACAGAGAGTGGACAGTGCCAGTCTCTCAAGGCCTAGATACAGAAATGCACAGGGCCACTTGTGTTATACCCTCTCTTGGTCCAACAGTCCTAGAGCCCACCCAGATCCAAGGAAAGGGGGCATAGACTCTATTTCTTAATAGAAGAAGTGTGGCATTTTTTGCCATTTTGAAGCTACAAAACCTACCCCATGGGATTTTGAAGGGTTAATTACAATAGCACCATACCATGATGTGCAGAAACCACACCTGATGTGCAGAAAATGCTCACTCTGTATTATGACCATTATTATCATTAGCATGGGGTTGGGGGGAAGCTCTCAGGAGGAGTGAGCAGCCTGACCGTCACAGACTAAGCTCTTCCCTCTGCCTGGGCAACCTCCAGCAGGTCCCTTCACATCTCTGAGCCACAGTATCCTGGTTCATAAACACTCAGCTCATAGAGCCTCTAGCCGGTAATGCCGGAGAAGCATTTTGCACAGTTCCTGGCCCATGATAAGTGGGTAATTATTATTTTGGTTCCTAATAAGGTGAGACTTGAGGGACAAGTTGTGGTTTAGCTAGGTGGGAGGGGGTGGGGGACTGAGCCAGAACATTCCAGGCAGAGGAAACTGTCCAGGCCATGGCTGGGAGGGAAGAGATGGGCTGAAGAATGGCGGAGTGTTCAAAGAGTAAGTGCTGGAGGGGAAAAGGAGTGGGTGGCTCTACGTGATGCAGGACCTGGATGTTTGGATGAGGAGCTTGGTTGTCTTCCCAGGGCAGGTGCTGGGGAGCTGTAGGAGGGCTGTGAGGGTTGGCCGAGGGGCGGTGGGGAGCAGCTCTGGGGTTAGAAAGACTCGACCATCTGGGGATCCATGGGCTGGAGGGAGGAGGCTAGGCAAGGGGATAGAGAGAGGAGTCAGGGCCTGTGCTGGGGTCATGCCAGGAGAAAGGGAGGAAGGGATGGAGCAGAGAGATTCAGGGGGCCAAGGGGGTGGTATGGGATCTGGAGATTGACAGCAGTGAGGGGAAGAGAGGCAGGAGGAAGGCTTCCCGCATCCCTCTAGAAGGTGGAGCTGAATGGAGATGGAGAACGCCTGAGGGTGGGGTTAGAGGAAAGATCCTAAGTTTAGTGGGACAGAGAGTGTGACTAGGGGTCTAGGGGTCAAGGAGACAGCTCTGGGTGGGTCTCAGGAGATTTGATTGGGTGGGAAACAGCCACTCAAAACAGCCCTGAGAGCAAAAAGGGACCATGGAGAGCAGAGGAGGAGCAGGATCAGACCAGGGGTATTTGAGGCCTGGCAGGACAGAGTGGACTGGAGGCCAGGAGGCTGCAGGGGAAGAAGACCACAGTCATTAAGAGGGAGGCTCTCTGAAAGCACGCCTCACCCTCCTCCAGGCAGTCTTCCTGGCTTCACCTCCCCTACTCCTCTCCACAAGCTTGCTACTAAGTTTCCAGCTGGGATTCCACTCTCACCATCTACCCTACCCCAACCCCCAAGCCCCGGCAAGTGGGGAGTGCAGGGGTCAGGTTAGGCACCCCGCCCCAAGCTGGGACTAGTTGATGAAGACAAATTGGGTGGGGTCGGTGGCTCAGCCACCAGATCTGGGTGGGGGATCCTGGCACCTCCCTCTACATCTGTCTGTCTTCCCCGCCCAGGAAGCTACCAGTCCTGTCAGACTTGTCCAGCCCCAGAGGGATCAGTGCAGGCCCTGGGTCTTGCTCCAGTATCCTCGCGGGTGCGGCTAGCACCATGGACACCTCACGGGCTCTGCAGCTTCTCCTGCTCCTGGGTAAGCCCCCGGCTCAGCCGGTTCCCCACCAGCCCCCTTTTCTGCAGCCCAGCAACACCCTCCCCTTCTCTCCTCTGCAGCCTCCGGAGTAGAGGTCCTTGCCTTCCAAGCCTCTTCTGAAGTTCAGAGAACCAGTCTCTCCTCAGACCCAGAAAGCTCTTCCCAGGGCCCGGGTGCGAAAGTTCCTTCCACCAATCTCCCCAGCTGGAAATTCCCAGATCAGACGACAGCCTCAAAAGTCTCCACGGATACCCCACTTTCCGAATGGTCTCCCAAGGGGCTGAATTTGAACGATTCCTTTGAGTCCAATATTTCTGCTCAGAGCGAAAATCTGAATCTGGAACCCTTCTCTGGAATCCCTAGTTCCAATGTATCTCCTGACACTTCGGGTTTGCAAGTTGCTGCCGCAAGCCGGGAGCCTTCCTTGTCTGTTAAAACCCCAGCTTCTGGCATTTCTGCTCACTTCCCTGATACTAAAGTCTCTGTGGAGGTCCCAGCTTCAAAATACTCCCCTAAGGATGGGGATCTTGAGTTCTCTGCCCAGAGCCTGGGTTCTAAAGTGTCCTCAGAGGCCCATGCGGGGACAAGCTTCCCCCCTCAGGCAGGGGAGCCTCTTGCAGTCCTGGTGGGGACCACCATCCAGCTCCGGCTGGTTCCAGTCCCCAGCTCTGGCCCCTCACCCCCTCTGGTGGTTTGGCGCCGAGGTTCCAAGGTGTTAGCAGCGGGGGGCCTGGGAGCAGGGGCCCCTCTGACTAGCCTGGACCCCACTTACCGAGACCGCCTACGATTTGACCAGGCCCAAGGGGGCCTGGAGCTCACCTCTGCTCAGCTGAAGGATGCTGGGGTCTACACAGCGGAGGTCATCCAGGCTGGGGTCTCCCGGCAGATCCGGGAGTTCACGGTGGGTGTATATGGTAAGTGGGCTCTGAACTCCAGATTGCTGACTGCAGGGGCCTGCTGGTGGGCAGGTTACCACTGTTCTGCGGCTGTGTCCTCCGTAGAGCAGGGGGTTCCTAGACAAGGGAGAGGACTCCTGGGCTGGGAAGAGGCAGAAGAGGAGCTGGGGGTCAAGGCTGATGCTTGAGGGAAGCTGGACCTGGGAACCAAAACTCCTGGGGGCCACTGACTCCTGTGTCCCAGAGAGGAGAGAGCTGGGCACTCAGTCTGTGAGAAGAGGATTCCTGCGGCTAAGAGGAGGGCTTAGACAGGGACTCAGCTGGGCCAGGTCCTGGGTGTAAGAGGTGGCAGGGACCGGGTCTCGGACCTAAGGGCAGCAGGGGCTGAGAGCCTAGTCCTGAGCTTGTGCCCCCTCCCCAGAGCCCCTGCCCAAGCTGTCCATGCAGCCCAAGGCTCCGGAGACCCAGGAAGGAGCAGCGGAGCTCCGGCTGCGCTGCATGGGGTGGGGACCAAGTCGCGGGGAGCTGAGCTGGACACGAGACGGACGCGCCCTGGATACAGTGGAGTCTGCGGGAGCAGAGCCGCTGCGGATCCGCGCAGAGGGTGACCAGCTTCTCATCGAGCGTCCGGTGCGCAGCGACCACGCCCGGTACACCTGCCGCGTCCACAGCCCCTTCGGCCACACAGAGGCCGCGGCCGACGTCAGTGTTTTCTGTGAGTATGGGGACGCCTCCAGTCGGGGACACGGATCTGAGGGCTTAGGCTCCTGGAGTCCCTAGGGAGGATGTCCCGTCTTTGGAAATCCTGGAGCGGCCCCAGATGACCCTGACCTTCGCGGTTTCAACCCCCTTCCTCTGCCTAGATGGTCCGGATCTGCCGGTCATCACTGTTTCCTCGAACCGTGATGCCAACCCCGCCCAGTATGTCACCGCGGGCAGCAACGTGACCCTGAGCTGCACCGCCGCCTCGCGGCCACCGGCTGACATCACCTGGAGTCTGGCCGACCCCACCGAAGCCGCCGTGCCCGCCGGCCCGCGCCTCCTGCTGCCTGCGGTCCAGCCCGGCCACTCCGGCGCCTACGCCTGTATCGCCAGGAACCCGCGCACCAGCAGCCGCCGCCGCTCGCTGCTGAACCTCACGGTGGCGGGTGAGCAAGGCTGGGCAGGATGCGGGGGCGGGGCCACCAAGGAGGGGCGGGGATGCCTGGGAGAAGGGGCGGTACCAGCCAGCGGCTGGGACTCGTGGAGGGGCGGGGCCGGCAGGGAGGGGCGGAGATCTCTGTAGAGGAACAGGGGTGCCCAGCAGAAGGAGAGGAGAAAGGATGGCGAGAAGGGCCTGGGTCATCACCGAGAGGGCGGGGACTTCTGGGCAAGGGACAGTCTCTACAAATCAAGCAGCGGATGTAAATCGCAAAAGACCCTGATGCTGGGAAAGGTTGAAGGTAGGAGGAGAAGGGAGCAACAGAGGATGAGATGGTTGGATGGCATCACCGACTCAATGGACATGAGTTTGAACAAACTCCGGGAGATAGTGAAGGACAGGAAAGCCTGGTGAGCCGCGGTCTATGGGCCCGCAGAGTCGGACATGACTGAGCGACTGAACAACAAAGTAAATGACAAAAAGTAGTACTCTTGCCTGGAAAATCCCATGAACGGAGGAGCCTGGTAGGCTGCAGTCCATGGGGTCGCTAAGAGTCTGACACGACTGAGCGACTTCACTTTCACTTTTCACTTTAGTGCATTGGAGAAGGAAATGGCAACCCACTCCAGTGTTCTTGCCTGGAGAATCCCAGGGACAGGGAAGCCTGGTGGGCTGCTGTCTATGGGGTCGCAGAGTCAGACACAACTGAAGCGACTTAGTAGCAGCACCAGCAGGAGATAGGAAAGGGCCTAAGTTGCTTGGGCCAGTAACTGGGATCAGGAAAAGAAGTTACCTGGGAAAGGGGACGGAGTCACAAGAGGAAGGGGCGAATTCATTCTAGAAAGGGACAGGATCGTTTTAGAAAAGGGGCAGGGCCCAGTAGGAAGGGCAGGGGTGTCAACAAAAGGGAAGGGTCAAAGAAGGGGCCGAGACCCCGTGGAAGGGGTGGAGCTAGAACAGGGGGCGGGGCTACGAGCGGAAGGAAAAGAATCGGAGTGGCAAGATGAAGCTTCCTTAGGAAATCCGGGACAGGTAGTGGGGCTAACCACTTAGCCCTGGAGTTGCCGGAAAGCGAGAGGGGTTTACAGGAGAATGGGCGGGGTCAGTGCCTACTGGGCGGGGTCAGGTGAAGAAGAGGAGTGAAGGGGCTGGGGGCAGAACGGACACAGAGCCGACTGACCCCTTGATCTCTCCCTTTCCTCCACAGATCTGCCCCCTGGGTCCCCTCAGTGCTCAGTCGAAGGGGGTCCTGGGGATCGCAGCCTCCGCTTCCGATGCTCGTGGCCCGGCGGGGCCCCTGCCGCCTCCCTGAAGTTCCAGGGTCTCCCGGAAGGCGTCCAGGAGGGACTGGCGTCCTCTGTGCTCCAGGCAGTGGTCCCCGCCCACCCCCGGCTCAGCGGCGTCTCCGTCACCTGCCTTGCTCGCCACCTGGTGACCACGCGCACGTGCACTGTCACCCCGGGTGAGAGCCTGTGGGATTGCCTTACTGTTTCCCCCGAGGAGGAGCGGGTACTGCTTTGGTCCTTCAGGACTCGAGGGAGGGGGATTTCCTCTGTTTTTAACCCTACAGATGTTCGGAGGTTTTCTCTATACCTCAAGCAGGGGCCGGTCCAAAATTTCTTTCCTGGACCCACCAAGAGAACTGACACTTTCCCACGTGTTCAGAGCAACAAATGGTTGAGAATAATATGACCTGGTCTGTTGCACATACTTCATAAGTTCTCGTTAAGAAAGACGAATGAATGAGGGAGAGAGTGAAAGGGCAGATCTTCCTCTTGTGGCTAAGGTACCCTATTAGATTCACCAAAAGGCGCAGGACTCCTTCTTTGACTTTCTTACTCGGGTTTCTTCTGCCTGCAGAGGCCCCCCGAGAGGTCCTGCTTCACCCGATCGTAGAGGAGACACGGTCTGGAGAGGCAGAGGTAGCGCTGCAGGCGTCTGGCTGTCCCCCACCTTCCCGAGCATCCTGGGCCCGGGAAGGGCGGCCCCTGGCCCCAGGAGGCGGGGGACGCCTGCGGCTCACCGAGGATGGGCGGAGACTTCTCATTGGCAACTTCAGCCTGGATCGGGACCTGGGAAATTACTCCGTGTTGTGCAGTGGGGCGCTGGGTGCTGGGGCCGACAAGATCACCCTCATTGGTGAGTCCCACCTTTCCCAGAACCTCTCTTCTCCCAAACCCAGGAGACTGGGATTCCAGCCAGTTCCTCCCTCAGACCTAGGGCTCCAGACCCCCAGCCCCTCCTCCCTCAGACACAGAAATCTTAGTCCTGGGCCTCCTCCAACCCCAGACCCTAGGATTCCCACCCCCATTTCCCTGATCCCTCAGGGAATCATAGACCCCAGTCACTTCTTCCAGGGAACCCTCAGACCCTTGCTTCTTCAGACTCAAGAGTCCAGGCCCCCAGTCTCTTCCTTTCTTAGATCCAGGAGTTGGGGTCTCCAGACCCTCTGCTTCTAGGACTTAGGAGTCCAGGTCTGTGACCCCTGTTCCTCTCCCTCTTGGACTGGTGGATCCAGCTTCCACCTTGACCCCCCTCACCCCCCCAGGACCGTCCATCTCCTCGTGGAGGCTGCAGAGAACCCGGGACGCAGCAGTGCTGACTTGGGATGTGGAGCGCGGGGCCCTGATCAGCCGTTTCCAGATCCAGGCACAGGTGGAGGGCCCTGACCCGGGCAGAGCCATCGCCTCGGACTGGGTCTCCCTGCTCATCCTGGGGCCTCGGGAACGTTCAGCTGTGGTACCCCTCCCTCTTCAGAATCCCAGGACCTGGGTCTTTCGTATCCTGCCCACCCTGGGGGGCCAGCCAGGGATGCCCTCCCAAAGCCAGATCTACCGGGCCGGTGAGTTGGAGCCTTTCTCCTGGACTTCTCCATCTCAAGTCTCTTTAAGTTGGATCTTCCTTCTTTCTTTGTGTTAGTTTCCTGGGGTTGCCGTAGTTAGGTACCTTGAATTGTGTGGCTGGAAACAACAGAAATGTATTCTCTGCCAACTCTGGAAGCCAGGAGTCTGTGCAGGGTCAGGCTGCCTCTGAGATTGTTGAGTTGTTTTTTGTTTTTGTTTTTCCTGTACTGTGTTCCTTGCGGTGCACGGGCTTCTCTTGTGGAACCTGGGCTCTAGAGCGTGTGCGCTTTTCTTTAGTTGTGACCCACAGAGCTTAGCTGCCTGTGGCCTGTAGAATCTTATCTCCTCTGACCAGGGATCGAACCGCACATCCGATCTGAATAAGGCAGATTCTTTTTTAAAATTTTGACTGCACTGGGGCTTCATTGAAGCCCACAGGCTTAGTTGCCTCAAAGCACATTGTATCTTAGTTCCCCAGTGAGGGAGCAAACCCACATCCCATGCATTGGAAGGCAGATTCTTAACCGCAGGACCCCAGGGAAGTCCCTGCCTCTGAGATTCTATGAAGAATCCTCACTTGCCTCCTTCTAGCTTCTGATATGGAGAAGGCAATGACACCCCACTCCAGTACTCTTGCCTGGAAAATCCCATGGACAGAGGAGGCTGGTGGGCTGCAGAGTAGCCCACCACTCTCCTAAGAGTTGGACACCACTGAGCGACTTCACTTTCACTTTTCACTTTCATGCATTGGAGAAGGAAATGGCAACCCACTCCAGTATTCTTGCCTGGAGAATCCCAGGGATGGGGGAGCCTGGTGGGCTGCTGTCTCTGTGGTCACACAGAGTTGGACACGACTGAAGCGACTTAGCAGCAGCAGCAGCAGCAGCAGCTTCTGATAAAGCGAAAGTGAAATTCCCTCAGTCATGTCCGACTCTTTGCAACCCCATGGACTATATACTCCATGGAATTTTCCAGGCCAGAATACTGGAGTGGGTACCGTTCCCTTCGCCAGGGGATCCTCCCAACCCAGAGATCAGACCCAGGTCTCCCGTATTGCAGGCAGATTCTTTACCAGCTGAGCCACCAGGGACCCTCTATCTTCTGATAGTGACTGTTAATCCTTGACATTACTCCAGCCTCTGCTTCCAGCCTCTCACAGTCTCTTCCTCCTCCCTGTCTGTGTCTCTGTCTTCCTGTAAGGACACAAGTCATATCCGATGAGGACCCACCCTCATGATCCCATCTTGACTTGATTGGTTGAATTGTGCTCCCCCCTGCAAAAGATACAGTAGCCCCTTTATCCTCAGTTTTTATTTCCAAAGTTTCAGTTACCAGGGGTCAGCTGTGGTCTTAAAATATTCAATGGAAAAATCTCAGAAATAAACGATTCATAATAGGTTTCTCAAGAGGCAGGTCAGGTAGTCTGGTATTCCCATCTGTTTCAGAATTTTCCACAGTTTATTGTGATCCACACAGTCAAAGGCTTTGGCACAGTCAATAAAGCAGAAATAGATGTTTTTCTGGAACTCTCTTGCTTTTTCCATGATTCAGCGGGTGTTGGCAATTTGATTTCTGGGTCCTCTGCCTTTTCTAAAACCAGCTTGAGCATCTTGAAGTTCACGGTTCACGTATTGCTGAAGCCTGGCTTGGAGAATTTTGAGCATTACTTTGCTACTGTGTGAGATGAGTGCAATTGTGCGGTAGTTTGAGCATTCTTTGGCATTGCCTTTCTTTGGGATTGGAATGAAAACTGACCTTTTCCAGTCCTGTGGCCACTGCTGAGTTTTCCAAATTTGCTGGCATATTGGGTGCAGCACTTTCACAGAATCGTCTTTCAGGATTTGAAATAGCTCTACTGGAATTCCATCACCTCCACTAGCTTTGTTCATAGTGATGCTTTCTAAGGCCCACTTGACTTCACATTCCAGGATGTCTGGCTCTAGGTGAGTGATCACACCTTCGTGGTTATCTGGGTCGTGAAGATCTTTTTTGTACAGTTCTTCTGTGTATTCTTGCCACCTCTTCTTAATATTTTCTGCTTCTATTAGGTCCATACCATTTCTGTCCTTTATCGAGCCCATCTTTGCATGAAATGTTCCCTTGGTATCTCTAATTTTCTTGAAGAGATCTCTAGTCTTTCCCATTCTGTTGTTTTCCTCTATTTCTTTGCCTTGATCACTGAGGAAGGCTTTCTTATCTCTCTTTGCTATTCTTTGGAACTCTGAATTCAGATGTTTATATCTTTTCATTTCTCCTTTGCTTTTCTCTTCTCTTCATTTCACAGCTATTTGTAAGGCCTCCTCAGACAGCCATTTTGCTTTTTTGCATTTCTTTCCATGGGGATAGTCTTGATCCCTGTCTTCTGTACAGTGTCACGAACCTCAATCCATAGTTCATCAGGCACTCTGTCTGTCAGATCTAGTCCCTTAAATCTATTTCCCACTTCCACTGTATAATCATAAGGAATTTGATTTAGGTCATACCTGAATGGTCTAGTGGTTTTCCCTACTTTCTTCAATTTAAGTCTGAATTTGGCAATGAGGAGTTCATGATCTGAGCCACAGTCAGCTCCCAGTCTTGTTTTTGCTGACTGTATAGAGCTTCTCCATCTTTGGCTGCAAAGAATATAATCAGTCTGATTTCAGTGTTGACCATCTGGTGATGTCCATGTGTAGAGTCTTCTCTTGTGTTGTTGGAAGAGGGTGTTTGCTATGACCAGCGTGTTCTCTTGGCAAAATTCTATTAGCCTTTGCCCTACTTCATTCCGTATTCCAAGGCCAAATTTGCCTGTTACCCCAGGTGTTTCTTGGATTCTGAAAGAGATGGGAATACCAGACCACCTGACCTGCCTCTTGAGAAACCTATATGCAGGTCAGGAAGCAACAGTTAGAACTGGACATGGAACAACAGACTGGTTCCAAATAAGAAAAGGAGTACGTCAAGGCTATGTATCATCACCCTGCTTATTTAACTTATATGCAGAGTACATCATGGGAAACACTGAGCTGGATGAAGCACAAGCTGGAATCAAGATTGCCGGGAGAAATATCAATGACCTCAGATATGCAGATGACACCACCCTTATGGCAGAAAGTGAAGAGGAACTAAAAAACCTCTTAATGAAAGTGAAAGAGGAGAATGAAAAAGTTGGCTTCAAGCTCAACATTCAGAAAACGAAGATCATGGCATCTGGTCCCATCACTTTATTGGAAATAGATGGGGAAATAGTGGAAACAGTGTCAGACTTTATCTTTTTGGGCTCCAAAATTACTGCAGATGGTGACTGCAGCCATGAAATTAAAAGACACTTACTCCTTGGAAGGAAAGTTATGACCAACCTAGATAGCATATTGAAAAGCAGAAACATTACTTTGCCAACAAAGGTCCATCTAGTCAAGGCTATGGTTTTTCCAGTAGTCATGTATGGATGTGGGAGTTGGACTGTGAAGAAAGCTGAGCACCAGAGAATTGATGCTTTTGAACTGTGGTGTGGGAAAAGACTCTTGAGAGTCCCTTGGACTGCAAGGAGATCCAACCAGTCCATTCTAAAGATCAGTCCTGGGTGTTCTTTGGGAGGACTGATGCTAAAGCTGAAGCTCCAATATTTTGACCACTTCATGCTAAGAGTTGACTCACTGGAAAAGACTCTGATGCTGGGAGGGATTGGGCGCAGGAGAAGAAGGGGACAACAGAGGATGAGATGGCTGGATGGCATCACCGACTCGATGGACATGAGTTTGCGTGAACTCCGGGAGGTGGTGATGGACAGAGAGGCCTGGCGCTGCAGCAATTCATGGGGTCGCAAAGAGTTGGACACAACTAAGCGACTGAACTGAACTGAAGTTTTAAATTGCATGCCTGAGTAGCGCGATGAGATCTCACGCCGTCCACTCCATCTCACCTGGGAAGTGAGTCATCCCTTTGTCCAGCTTATCCTGCCTGTTAGTTACTTTGAAACTGTCTCAGTTGTCAGATCAGCTGTCAAGGTATGTCAGGGCTTGTGTTCAGGAAACCCTTATTTCACTTATTAATGACCCCAAAGGGCCAGAGTAGTGATGCTGGGAAAAATGTAGATACATAGCTGTGTGACCTTATTTGGAAATGAAGTCTTTGCATATTCAAGATGTTGACTTGATTACATCCGCAAAGACTGTATTTCCAAGTAAAGTCACGTTCTCGGGTACTATTATCTTTTGGGGGAGGAGACAATTAACAACACTCTCCAACTTCCTTTTCAAAATTTTTATTGATTTAGTTAGCTGCATCAGTCTTAGTTGCAACACACGGGACCTTCTTTGCATTGCGCAGGATCTTTCGTGGCAGTGCGCAGACTCTCTAGCTGTGAAGCGTGGGGGTTTCAGTAGTTGCGAATACTCTGAGCTTCTAAGTACTGGATCCGTCCTTCCTTAGCTCTCTTCTCCACCTATATTTCTCCCCAGTGTGGCCTTTCCACTCTCACTGCCTTAAATATCATCAATACTCAGATGACGCTCAAATATCTGATCTCCAGCCCAGACCTCTGAACTGCAGACTTGAAAAGCCACCTCCCTACTTGTCATCTTCACTTTGAATGTCCAACTGACATTTCAGACTTTACATGTCCAAAATAAACCTCTTGATGTTTCTCCAAACTATACCCTGCCCACCCAGCTCCTGTCAACTCTCCAGTCTTTCTGTCCTGGAAATGGTACCACCCACATGCTGACATCACCTGTAATATCCCAAATATCTCCAGAGTCCCATCACTTCCTTCCAAAATGCTTTTTTTTTTTTGAGTTTTAAATTTTTTATTTTTTAAACCATGAAAGTATGATAATACCTTTACAGGAGACTTCGAAAATACAGAACAAAGTTACACGTAGTTCAACTGTATATTGCAATTATTTTCCAAGTAGATAAATTAAGATATTTAGCTGGACTTTCAATATCACACTCAAAAATTAATAGAATGTATAGACAGAAAAGTAGAAGGATATAGTAGATCTGAAAAGCACTATGAGCCAATCCAACATAATTAAAATTTATACAATTTTCACACAAGAGCAGGATACAAATTCTATTCCAAAATGCTTTCTTAATCATCTGCTTCTTTCCATCTTCACTTCTACACTCTGGTCAGGCACCACAGTCCTCTCTTGTCTGGACTGCAGTAGCCATTTTCTTGGTGTCTTTATGCCCTCTCTTGCCAGCCTACAGTCCATCCTCCAAGTAGATGCCAAAGTTAGGCAAATCAGACCATGTTGCTGCTGCCGTGCTTAAAAGCCTTTCATGCCCAGGCTCTGGCCCCTCTTAATCCCTCTAACCTCAACCCTTACCTCTTCCACCTTCATTCCATATCCTCCACCCACACTGGCCTTCATTGAACACAGATAACTCTTTCCTGCTTCTGAGTCTGCATTTTCTGTTCCCTCTGCTTGGAACACCCTTTTCCCCCTGTTTAGCATGCCTGGCTCCCTATTCCCCAGGTCTTTGCTCAAATGTTACTTCCTCGAGGACCTTCCCTCACCAACTTTTCTAAATGTCACCTCCTCTTCCATTAGTTCTATCTTTTGTTGTTGTTCAGTGGCTAAGTCGTGTCTGACGCAACAGCATGGACTACAGCATGCCAGACTCCCGTCCTTCACTATCCCCAGGAGTTTGCTCAAGTTCATGTCCATTGTATTGGTTGATGCCGTCCATCCATCTCATCCTCTGCCACCCCCTTCTCCTTTTGCCTTCAATCTTTCCCCGTATCAGGGTCTTTCCTGATGAGTAGGCTCTTTGCATCAGGTGGCCAAAGGATTAGCACTTTAGTTTCAGCAGCAGTCCTTCCAATGCATATTCAGTGTTGATTTCCTTTAGAATTGACTGGTTTGATCTCCTTGAAGTACAAGGGACTCTCAAGAGTCTTCTCTAGCACAATTTAGAAGCATCAATCCTTTGGCGCTCAGCCTTCTTTCTGGTCCAGTTCTCACATCTGTACATGACAACTAGAAAAACCAGAGCTTTGACTGTAGGGACCTTTGCCAGCAAAATGATGTGTCTGCTTTTGCTCCGGAAAACATTTGTTTCTGATTTCCCTCCTAATATTAATATTAACCCACAGGAAAGCGGGTATCTTGGTTTGCTCACCAATGGATCTTCACCACCTGACAGAATGCCAGACACACTACAGTCATTCAGGAAATGTTTAATGAACTGAGGATGTAAGGGGTCTTAGATTCCTGGGTTCTGATGAGCGGAGGGTTGAGGCAGAAGGCTCAGGAAACAGGTCCAGCTTTGGTTCCTTTCCCCTTACTCCCTTTCTCTTGGTTTCTTCCAGGTCCCACCCTGGGCCCCGGGGCCATCGCTGGCATCGTTCTGGGGTCCCTACTAGGCCTGGCGCTCCTGGCAGCTCTTCTCCTCCTGTGCATCTGCTGTCTGTGCCGCTTTCGAGGTAAGTGGGGAACCCACCCCTGGAAAGAGTCCCACTGGTTCAGCCTCTGAACCAATCAGCAGCAGTTAACCTCCAGTCCAATTAATCCACCTTCAGCCCAGCTTCCTTTGCCATTGACTGAATGGGCATGTGGGTACAGCCAATCAAGTGTTCCTATTTCTCTTCCTCCTCCCTTGCCCAGGAGAGGTGCATAAGAAAAAGAAGCAACCCGGCACATGGACCCCTGTAGTCCCCCAACCGGAAAAGAAGGTGCAGAGCTTGACCCCAGTGCACACCCCACAGACTCTGCCCCTCAAAGTACCACTGGAGAACCCTAGCCCAATCAGGGCCCACCCAGTGAGTATGGGTGCCCCAGGGTCCTAGAATGGGGGTGGAAATTTTTGTGTTTTAGTCAGGCAGAGGAGATGGTCAGAATTCTCTTCCTCCAGCTTTTTTTGTTGGTTCAGAAAGTTGATAGATTTTCCCTCTCTCTTTTTTTTTTTTTGATACACAGAAGTTGGACAGGACTTTCCATTATATATATATATATATATATATGCATGAAATTCCAGTTTTCCCAAAATGCCTTCATTCATTTCCATAAAAATTGGGAAACTTCCATTTTCTCTCTGAAGTGGGATAGAACATCTCTTCCCCATAAAATATGAGTTGTTGCACGCCTTATTTCTCCCAAGGGTGACTAGACCTTTTTTCCCCCTTGCAAATGGAGGGAACTCAGCTAATTTTGGAATGGTGCGAGCTAGCACTGGGAAAGGGTGAGTTATGTCACATCCAGGGTAACTCTTGTGGTTGTTCCCCGTCCCTCTTCTTTCTTCTAGGCCACCGGCATGCCTCCAGGTGGGGACCCCAAAACCGTTCGGACGGCTACACAGGTGTGAGCCAGCCGAGTGGCTCGCTCTGTGCAGGACTTTGGGGGCGGGACTTCCTGTTTCGCCTTCGTAGCAGTCAGGGACTTCCTGTCCCACTGTGATTGATGGTTTGACCTGGAAAGTGGAACTTCCCGTCTCCCTCTCTCAGCGCCCAGGAAGATTCTCCCTGTATTCATGCAACTAAGATGGGACTCCACGGCTGCGAGGGACTCCTGCTAACTGAACAGTGTGGTTTGTACATCCTTCAAGTGGGCAAGGGTCTGTGGCGGCCAGGCAGGGCGTGCTGTGCGGCTGGGAGCTGGAGAGGGTGCCCTGCCTCATTCTCTGGAAAGGTCTTCCTATATCGATGTTTGCCTCCTCCAGGCTACGCCCCATCCAGTTCCCAGAATCTTCATCTCAAATCAGATCACATACCTCTTCTCTTTAAGCCTTTCTAGGGCTGCCCATTGCCCTTCAGATATTGTCCAAGCTCCTCATTGGGACCTTTGAAGCCTTGTGGTTTGGCCTCTGTTGGCCTCTCTAACCTCCCCTTCCAGAAATTTCACCCCTGCTTCTCTTCTTCATACTTTAGTTTGCCTCCAGGCCTTTGCTTCCAGAGTTTACTGCACCTGGAGCAGGATTCTTTGCTCTGCATCATTAATATTTCAAGTATAAAGGGAAATGTTATCATCTTAGAGGACCCTTCTCTAACCCATGACCCAAACCTGTCTTGGCTATGAATTAGGTCCTAGAGGCCCTGAACTTCCTGCTTCTTGTATGTAAATATGTAATTACTTGTTTAACCTTTGACTTCCTCTCTAAACTGAGAGTTACACAAAGGTAGAGACCATGTCGTTATCACCAGCATTTAACACAGAGTTTGGCACAAAAACATCCATAAGTATTTGTCATCTGATCAAATGTCTGGGGCCAGTGAAATTCAGGGCTTGTTGCTGCTCTCCCCAGCAGGATGACTTCCTTTTCCAATTGAGTTTCTCACTGGAAATGTAAAGAGTGCATCAATGAAGATTATTTTGGCCATAAGTAATAAAGTAAATGAGAGAAAGAAATATAGAGGTAGGTAGTTTCAGTGTGGCTCAACAACTTAGTGACACCATCAAGTATTTGGTTTCTTTGTGTCCTGCTTTGCCACCCTCAGTGTGTTAGCATATTGTCTCAAGTAACAAGATGGCTGCTGCAGCTCCAGGCATCACATCTTCACACAACTGTATCTAATGACAAAAGGAAGGGAGCAGGGTTCCTTTCCTCACATGAATGAGGCGAAAATTTCCTGGAAGCCTGATAGCAAACTTCTCTTAAGTCTCATTGACCAAAAGCTGGCCATATCACTGTGAGGGAGGCTGGGAAACCAAATGTCTCAGTCTGTGTCATGGAAGGTGGGCAAAGATGAAATTGTAAACAAATAAATTAAAGCATAGGCAACAATATCTGTCTCAGGGGAAGAAAGGATATGGGCCATTCTGGCTAAAGTTTGGTGTGAAAGAGGCCTTTGGAAAATAGAGACCTTGGATCTTTTTAGAAAGGTGATGGCTGGAGTCCTGGAACCTCTACATCTCTTCTGTGTCAGTGAGAATTTCCGTTTCTTTTGTAATCGCTAGAAATTGAAAACCTAACGAGTTGGCTTAAACATACATTGGACTTTATTGCTCATGTAAGTGAAGGTAGGCACCAGGTAAATTTTGATCCAGTTGTTCACATGATGTCATCAAGGACTCAGTTTCTCTAGACTTTCCACTCTGCGTTCCATGGTGTTTCTATCACTCGAAGGCTCCATGTATTGTCTTCCCCACCAGTGCTATCCCCATAGACCCAAGATCTCTCCATGTGATGGAGAATGGACATCCTGCAGATCTTGACTTCATACCATTGAGCCACATTATCCCAACAGAAGAGCAGCTCTTCCTGGGAAATCCACACTGCTCTGGTGTTCCTTCTCTCATTAGCCTGGCTGGGCCATGTGCCCACCTCTGAACCAGTCACAGTGGGAAACGGGCTATGCCGAGTAGCTTCAGCCAATCAGGGGCCACCTCTGTAAATAGGTCAATTCCAAATCTACCAAAGAGAAAGGGGAGGGCAGAAGTGACGCTGGGGAGGCACCACCAATGACCAGGAGTCTGCACCCCACTCACCCATATGCTTACTGACGTTGACACTAGCAGGCGGAGACTTTGGAAAAAGGCGTTTATTGGTGTGGCGGTCTCAACACTCCCCATGAATCGGAACACACGGCCCCCAGGGCCCCCCCGCCCCCCTCCCTGGCACCCTCCCCCTCCCCTCCCTGTCCCCTGGACCCTGGGAATGGAAGACAATGTGGGATGGGGCCCCCATCTGAGGTACAGTCACTGCCCCTTGCCCCCCCTGCCCCTGCTCTGCCCTCTCTTGTCCTCCCAAGCTCCTGCTGGGTGGTATAGTTTGGGGTGGGTGTTTATAAGAGGGTCTCCCGGGAGCTGGAGTTGGTAACATCTCGGTCTGGGCTGGGGACGTCTGTGTGATGCCCCTCTCTTCCCCCACGTTGTGGGATGTGGTGTGCCAGCGTGGAGTATGCCTACAATCCAAGCTGAAGTTACAGCCTCGGAGTGCCTTTCTGACATAATTGCTCATCCTCGGGGGAACCACAGCTGGTCACCGGCTACAGGACAGCTGGAGCCAGGGGGCTATTGCTGGTCACAGTCGCTGGTGTGTGTGTGTGTGTGTCTGAGTGTGTGTGAGGGTGGTCAGGTCAGCCTTTGGGAGGGTCAGTTGGTGGAGAGGCCAGGCAGTGGTGGACGAGCAAGCTCACACCTGTGGGCCGGCCGTAGGGGCGCTGCAGGCGGCCGAAGGGAGTGGGGGAGGGCTAGGGCAAAGCACTGAGACAGGCAGGTGACAGCAGGCACCGGCCTGACAGTTGGATGGAAGCACCGATGGCCCGGGAGAGGGCCAGAAAGTCCAGGGCGGGGAGGGACAGGGAAAGCGGGAAGGTCTCAGGCCGCTGAGCCGGTGATGGGGCCTCTGGCTCCAGGCAGGTGGTTGGTTGACAGCAGGGAGGCCCAGAGCCAAAGTGGAGATCCCGCACCTGCTCGCAGAGGTTGAGTGACAGCTTGCCAGGCAAGTCTGATGCCCCTCCCACTTCCAACCTGCCCGGGAGACAGCCTTTCAGCAGGGAGGGGAGGGGGCGGGGTACGTGCATATACTGGGAAAGCGGGAGCCTGGAAAACCTCCCCTCACAGCTTCCAGCACGAAGACCCCATACCTACCTCCAGCCAGAGGTGAGAGACAGCAGGGATGGGGGCAGTGGATGTCGGGGGAGGGGGGTGCCCAGGAGGGAAGAGTGCTGAGCCCCCTTCCCCACCCACCCACCCCTCATCCATACACACACACACACACACACATGCACACACACACACGCTCACACCTACCACACACGCGCGATCCAGTTGACAGCCTGAGCTAAGAGAGGGGTGTGGGGGTGGCCAGGGGTGGGTCAATCGGAAAGGTGAACGGTGGCGAGAATGGCTGTAGAAAGATGCATAATTTTGCGTTATCCCTCACAGTGATGGGTTCTCTATAGATCTTCCCTCCTCCTCTTCCTTTTCCTCTTCTTCCTCAGCGGCCGAGAGCTCCTCCGCCCCTCGAGACCCACGGCGCTTGCTCCCCCTGCTCCTCTCGCTCTCGGCCTCAGCCCCCCCTCGCAGGGGGACACCAGCGGCACTGAGTTCTTCCTACATCCTCCACCACAGCCAGCCCAGGGCGGAGAGGAGGGTCAGGGGCCCTGGGGGCCTCGGGGCCGAGTTTTCCAGGGATCCTGGGCCTGGGGAAAGAGAGAGGGTCAAGGGAGGAGGCCTGGAGTGGGAAGACCCCATGCGTGTGTCTCCTGGGTGTCTTGTTTCTGAGGGTCTTGTCTGAGGCCGCCTCCTAAGGGCCTTTCTGGGTTTTCACTCAGGGACCCCGCCCACCCCACACTCTGTTTTAATCTAATCATCTGGCTCATCTCTGTCCCCCAGCCCACCCCGCTGCAAAGCTCTTTGGTAGATCTTGGCAGGGCTGGATTCCTTTGATCATTCAGGTCTCATTTCAAAGGTTGCTTCCTCCAGGAAGCCTTCTCTGATGCGTTGTCTACTGCTACCATCCCCAATTCTATTGTTTATTTTCTTGATAGTCCTTATCAATATGCAAAATTGTTTTTTGCTTATGTATTTGTTGACTTTTCATTTTATTTGTGTACTTTATTGCTTTACTACTACTGCTACTAGCTGTACCAGTCCCTAGACAAAAGTGAAAGTGTTAGTCGCTCAGTTGTGTCCGACTCTTTGCTATCCCATGGACTGCAACCCGCCAGGCTCCTCTGTACATGGGATTTCCTAGCCAAGAACACTGGAGTGGGTAGCCATTCCCTTCTCCAGGGGAATCTTCCCAACCCAGGGATCGAACCCAGGTCTCCTGCATTGCAGGCGTATTCTTTATCGTCTGAGCCACCAGACCTTGCCTCTTTTGTGCCTTGCAGTGTCCCCAGCATCCAATTCCCTCCCTTAGTGGGTGCTCAATGAACACCTGTCTTGGGCTCTTTCCTAAGCTCGGGGTCAGTCGAGGGGCGGTTCTGCATCTCCACCTCCCTGGCCACGCCCATCCAGGTCGGCCCCGCCCAAGCCCCGGCCCCGCCCCTTCCGCTCCTCGGGGGACGCACGCAGGAGCCGCATGGAGGCGCTGGATGTTCCCAGCCGGTTGGCTGCGCGGCACGTGTAGTTGCCGTAATGCCGGGCGCTCACGTTGGCGAAGAGAAGCATTGAGCGGGTGCGCTCCGTCTGCACCTTCAGGCCCTCGGCCGTGCCACTGCTCAGCCTGCCGGGGATCCGGGTCAGGGACCAGACCGCAGGACCCTGGGCCGGGACCCCCTCCGGACAAAAAGCCCAGCCCCCTGACTATTAGACTCCCCGATTCCCTGTAGATCCTACATTCTGTCCCCCATCCCAGCGACCCCTAGCCTCTGGTTCTAACTCCCTGTGGAACCCGGGCCACTCCCACCGACGCCCCTCTCCAGGCACCCAGACCCTCACCTCCAACCTCTAGGGATTCCCAGGCCCTGCTAAACCTCAGATCCAGTGGTCCCCTAACCCTAAAGCCGGTGGGGTCCCCTAAAACCCTGATGCTGAGAAGTCTCAGCATCACCCCCTCCCCAGACCTTCTTCCTGAATAGTCGGAGGAGGCCAGGTTCCATCATTCATTATCCCAGGACCTAAATTTCCAGTAAGCCACTGCAGTTGCCCTGGGGCCAGAGGTCCCCAATACCTAGAACCCGGACACCACCCCCACCACCCCCTAGTTCCCAGGACCCAGAACTCTGCTCTCTCTGCCCCCTCCCCGAGTCCCAAAGGACCGAGGACCCCACCACCACCACCACCACCACCACCACAGCCCGCCCCGGTGCCATCCTCACAGTCTGTCATCCTTGTACCACTGGAAATCCGCGGGAGGCACCGCCATGGCTTCGCAGCGGAGGAGGGCGGCCCGACCCACCGCCGTGCGGGCGCTGGTCACGTCGGTGATGGTTGGAGGATCTGGCGAGGGACAGGGTCAGCGAATTTTCCCTGCCCCAGCCCCTTCTTCCTCCTTCCTGGGAGTTCTCGAGCCCCCTCCTCTTGGACCCCTTCCTCCCGCGGACCCTCCCCCTTCCTCCTTTCGCACACTCTTCATCCCCAGGGACCCAGGGCCCGCCCCACTTTTGTGCCCCGTGCCGGCGGGGTGGAGGGGGAGCGGGGTGGGGGTGGGGTGGCGGCTCACAGTTGACTGTGACCAGCACGCGGCGGCTATCCGGTGCAGAGTTAACCCCGTTGTGAGTCACGCACTCGTATTCCCCAGCCTGGCCCCGCTGGATGTCGGAAATCTCCAGGATCTCGCCTTCGGAGGTGAAGCCGTCTGTGGGGGGAGGGGAGGGGAGGGGGCGGGGCCGGACACAAACACTTAACACGGGACAACACGGGCACAACACGGACAAACATCAGCGGGGCGGACAGGCGCAGGGCCTGGAGTGCCGGGGTCAGTGCGGGGTGGGGGTTGCTGCGGTGGGACAGGGAGTGAGGAGCTGGGACTTAGTAACTAGAACCCAGTGGGGAGGGTGCCAGGAGCTCCTGGGGCTCAGAAAGATCCAGAAAACAGACCCGGCGAGGGAGGATCCAGGATTCTGGGGTCTAGCCCTTGGGGCCCAGGGAATCAGGAGCTGGTGACTGGAATCAGCAATCCAGGTATTGGGGGTCTTAGAACAGCGCGCCCGCTCAGAAGACCCTTTGGGACTCACAGCATTCGGGGATCCAGGAACTCAAGACCAGAACTGTGGGGCTCAGATGAAGTGGCAGGGGAGGATCCAGGGATCCGAGACCTAGTTATTGCGTTCTGGGGTCCCAAGAAATCTAGGGGCTGGCATATTTGGTCTCCCAAGACCCAATGAGTGAGGATCTGGGGGTCTGGGAAATGGAGGTGGAAATCCAAGTAAAGGGGACAGTGTGCAATGTCTAGGATCTGGAATTTCCCATTCAGATCCCTCTGTTTGGGGGCCGCGGTGCTTCTCAGCTCTACCTTGGGATCACTTGAAGGGCTTGTTAGGACAGATTGTGGTGGTGATAGGGGGAGGGGTGGTTCTGACTCATGCCTTTCTGGCAAGTCTCCAGGTGATGCTCCTGCTGTGAGTCTGGGGACCATACTAAGAGAACCACTGGCCTGAGGCATCCGGCAGAGATTCAGTAATGTGAACAGGAGACGGGAACGTGGGCAGGGGCTGTGGCGCTAACCTGGCTCCGGTCATCTAGTGGATGGGAGTCTGAGTCCAGGAGAATCCTGTGAGCTGGTAGGGAAGAGACTGGGGCTGCTGGAGTCGGGGATGGGGGGCAAGCTGGGATCTAGCAGGTGGGTGGAGGAAACAGCCCCAGCCAGGGAGGGCACGTGGCTAGGCCCTAAGGCTCTGGGGTCCATTGGAGAAATAACAGGACCAAGTAGGAGGGGTAAATCCGGTCATGACAAAGCTTCTGGGGGCATCAAAGGAGGTGGGAGTGGGAGGTTCTGGGTATCTAGCTAGGAACATGAGGAGCTTTGGGCCCAGCCTGTGGAGTGGGGGAAGGGACTTTCAGCCAAGGGTGGGGTCCTCACCTCGGAGCTGCCTCCAGGTGACCGTGGGCTCCGGCCGCCCCACAGCCAGGCAAAGCAGGTTCACGTTGCTCCCCTCATTCACTGTCACGGGCGAAGAGATATTCACGATGCGGGCAGGGACTGCAGACCGGAGGGAAGGTCAGTGAGAGGCCCTGTGGGTTCCCAGGACCCAGGATCTAGGCCTGGTCCCTCCTCCCTCAGACCAGGAGTCCAGACCCCTAGCCCCTCCTCCCTCAGACCCAGGGGTTCAGCTGATATTCCTGTCTCTCTGTAAGAATTCCTCTGTTTCCTCTCCCCTCTGGATCTGGCCCCTTCTCCAGTCGCTGGTCTTGTGTCTTCCTCACTTTCTCAGTCTCTCTCCACCTTCCTTCTCACGCGGTTTCTATCTTCTATCTTTGGGTCTGAATTCCTCCCTTCCCATCTCTATTTGTATTGATTAGTACTATTATTCTCAGCTAATTTGTTTAGCTAATGCTTGTATGGTGCCTACTGAGTGTAAGCTTACCCTGTTTTAAGTATTTCACAAAAATGAACCCATGAAACCCTCACTACTCCCCTCTGGGTGCATGCATTCTTGCTCAGTCGCTTCAGTCCTGTCTGACTCTTTGTGACCCCGTGGACTGTAGCCCGCCAGGCTCCTCTGCCCATGGAATTGTCCAGGCAAGAATGCTGGAGTAGGTTGCCATGCCCTCCTCCAGGGGATCTTCCTGACCCAGGGATCGAACTCGACTCCCTCATCGCAGGCGAATTCTTTACCAACTGAGCCACCAGGGAAGCGAGATGTTGCTCTGTTCATCAATTCTAACACATGGGGGCGTTCCCCGCCTCGACCCCGCCCCCTATGAACATTTCTCCAATCAGGGTGGCCTTATGAAGGACTCCAGTGTTTAACTGGCAGGTTACCCTCCCACGCCGTTTCTAGCAAGCAGAATAAAGTAAAGGTGTCCCTTCCAACGGATGACGTCTTGAATTTGATATATGACAGCGTCATCTCCGTTTTGCAGATGAGGAGTCTGATCGTCCGGCTCGCTTTGGGTGCCTCAGCCCCTGGGTGGCAGCGGCAAGGTTGGAACCGGAGGATTTGGCTCCCAGGTCAGGGCTTGTCAAGAGCAGGGCTGAGCCGTCCCTGGCTTTCTGTCTCTCCACGTGCTTGCTGCCCTCCAGACCACCTCTGATGCCATGGGTCTCTCCAGCCTCCAGCCCCCCGCCATGGGTCTCTCCACCCCCACCTCTCCCGCTCTGAGCATCCAGCCTCCGCAGGTGCTGTTCTTTTTCCTGAAGGTCTCAGCTCAGACGTGATGTCTGGGAAACTGCCTCTCCTCGGAGAGACACCTCCAGAAAGGCAGGGCCAGCCTGCCTGGCTCCTCTCTGTCCCTGGCCTGTGGAGCAGTGCCTGCACGCAGCAGGTGCTCAAGAAACAGGGCTGAGCCAACGAACGCGGGGTTTTCCTTCAAGTGCCCCCCGGCCCGTGTATCTCTCCTGCCCTGGAGGTTGTCTCTGACTTTCTCTTCCTCTGCCTGGCTGGAATCCGTGAGGGCAGGGAGTGTGTCTGTCTTCCCCGGGTGTCCCTGGGATTGACGAGGACACGAGTGTCCCCTCTTCCCAGCGCCCATCCCAGGCTCCCCCCTCCCCCGCCAGGGCACCGGCAGAGGGCTCACCGTGGACGATGAGGTAGACCTGAGTGGTGTACGGCTGGTGGCGGGTCTGGAAGGAGCAGGTGTAGAGGCCCTCGTCGCCCAGCCCCACCTGGGTGATGAGGATGGAGAACTCTTCCGGAGTGTTGGTGAGCAGCCGCACCCTTGGGTCACTGGTCCAGCGGTCGTTGCCCGCATACAGGATGTTGGAGCGGTTCAGCCAGGCTACTCGGGTCACATGCTCGTCAATGAAGCAGCTGGAGGGGAGGACGAGGGGAGGGCAGTTCTTCTCTCCCCCATCCCCGCCTGGCCCTCCAGGGTCCCCCCTGTCAAGGGGGCTTGGAGGTGGAGAGAGGAAGGCTCGCTGCATCTCCAGTTCCCACAGCAGTCCTGGGAGGCAGCTGTGACTGCACCCACTTTACAGGTGGGCAAACAGCCTCAGAGAGGGATAGTTGTGAGCCCAGGTGCACAATGGGATGACAGCTGATGGTTACTGAGTGACTGCTGTGTGTCAGAGACCCAAAAAGAGGGGGACAGACACCCCGGGGGAGAAGGACAGAGATACAGAATGACAAGGGACCCAGAGAGAGGCGGACAGATACTCAGAGAGAGGGACAGAGATGGGGGGACAGACCCACAGGAGGGCAGAGAGCTGGGGGAGGGTAACACCAGTTCTCATTAAACAGTCAGTGTGCTAAGCTCTCTAAGCTCAGCGTGTGTTGTTGTTGTTTAGTTCCTAAGTGGTGTCTGACTTTTTCGTGACTTCATGGACTGCAGCCTGCCAGGCTCTTCCATCCGTGGAATTTCCCAGGTAAGGATACTGGAGCAGGTTGCCATTCCCTTCTCCAGGGGATCTTCCAGACCCAGGGATTGAACCCGGGTCTCCTGAATTGGCAGGTGGTTTCTTTACCACTGAGCCACCAGGGAAGCCCCCGGGGTGTATGTACAGACTCTTGCATCCTCCAACAACCCAGGTGGTGGTCACTGCTCCTCCACCCATTTGACAGATGGGCACACTGAGGCCCAGGGTGGAGCCGGGCCCAGAGTCTGGGCCCTGATGGCCTCTGTCCCGATGAGGGGGGAGGTATGGGTGGAGCCTGCGGGTCAGGACAGTTCCCCTCTAAGGAGGGCGAAGGGGCAGCACTTCTGCGTCCCCCTACCTGAGTGTGGCGTTGTCGCCTTCACACACCGTGTAGTTGTCAGCAGGAGAGCTGAACTCCAGACTCTGAGACAGCAGTCCTGCGGAAGGGAGGGTAGCTCAGCTGGGCAGGACCGTGCACATGTGTACACACACACACACACACACACCCTGGCAGACACACACTTCTCACACCCACTGGCACACATATTCATTGATGTTTCCAGAGACCCTCACCACAGACACACGCAACGTACCTTCCCACATGCCCATGCTGACCCAGACAGGCTGGGACTCACAAACCTACACACCTCCCAAGACACTGGGACAACATAATCACAGCACATAAACACATGTATATGCACACAGACACACGTACATCAAAGCTCAAGTATACACTCACAGATGCTGTGTACAGATGTGTGCACACACAGAGACACATGCACACTCATAAACACAGAAATGCACATGTGCAGGTAGAGACACACAAAGCTGTGCACACACAGACATGTGTAAACATGGCACACACATACATGTTCAAGTGAACACACACAGATTCAAGAGTACACACACACACATATCCACATACACAGAGGCACATACATATTCACAGACCCACCAGTACATACTCATATACACAGATGTATGTACAGATGTAACAGACAGGTACACACATTAACTCAGAAATACACGGAAAGACAGGCTACAGGCAGATACTCAACACCCACACGTGTGCACACAGACACTCAGACACACAAACGCCAGCACACACACAAACACGGGTGTGTGCGAATGTCCACGGACACACATCTATCACAGACACCCGGGACGCCCTCTGGCGTGGTGTAGCGATCCCCGTGAGCACACAGACTGCCCCATGTGCCCGGGCCCAGCGGGGCACTCTGGCAGGCGCATGCCCACTCCTGCCTGCCCGCTCCAGTGCCCCGGCGCTTAGCAGAACCCCCGCCCCCACCCATTCATCTCTCCGTGGACTGTGGCCAGAGGCTGGACCGGGGCCAGGGAGTGGGGGCTGGGCCCGCGGAGGCAGCGGATGGAGACAGCACCAGGAGGGGGAGAGGAAGAGGCTGGGTGACCTTGGACACCAGGGGAGGCTCTGCCCAGCTCAGGGCTGCCCCGGCACCCGCCCCAGAATGAGGAACTGATTAATCTGATGAATTAATTGCCCGCACCACCCCGATGACTCCCGGAGGCCCTCTCCATCTGCAGCCCCTCTGGACGCAGCTGGGGCAGAGCCAGGGCGGTGGGCTCACCAGGCCCCGGGATTTGGGGCCTGGGTCCTGCAGCCCTCACCCCCAGCTCACCCGCGCTGGAGCTGCTCTGGTCATTTGGTGAGCCCTGGAGAGAGGGAAGGGACTCACCAGCCCTAAGCCTGGCGGAGAGGATGTGCCAGGACAGCCCTAGGAAGAGGAAGGGGCAGCCAGGGGACAGACAGACACACACACACAGTCACCAGGGCCCAGGAAAGAGTCAGCCCCAGGGACAGGAAAAAGTCCCACCCACGACAAGTGGGTCCGCTGAGGGACAGAGGCATACACACTTAGGCTGAGGCACACAGCCCGGGACACACCCCCAGGAGAAGGTCAGTTAGAAGAGACAGCTCTTTCCCAGAAGCACGCCAGTCAGCCACCAGCCACGACACCCTGACCAGCCCCCCCAGACATAACCAGATGCACACGGTTACACACATGTAGCCCAACACACGCAGGTGCCAAGTCTACACACAGTTACAGCCCTGCCCAAAGACTCTCTCTCTCTCTCTCTCTCTCTCTCTCTCACACACACACACACACACACACACACACACACACACGCTTCATCGGTCACAGTGACCTCCCAGCTGGAGGGCTATGCTCATCCCCACCCCCGACCCTGGACAGTCATGCATGAAGCTACAGCCTGAAACAGTGACACATGGACGGAGGCTCTCAAATACAAAGCAACTGCCCTGGGCCAAGAGTTGGGCACATACAGCCATGCTGTCACCTACAATCAGATCACACACAGCCATGCACACACACACACGCATATGCACACCCCATAGATCTGTCACACTCCTGGGCACACACATCCCAGACCAAGCTTGCACCATTTCAGCACCGTTGACATTGGGGGCCGGATGATTCTTCATCGTGGGGCCGTCCTATGCAGTGTAGAATGTTTAAGGGCATCCTGGCTTTGACCCCCCAGATGCCAGGAGCTCCCTCACCCTAACCAAAAATGCTGCCGTCTTTAGATGCCTCCTGGGAGCCAAAATCACCCTGCCCTCCCCGCCGGCCACTTCCCCAGCCCTCTGATAGCAACTGTCCCAGGTTCAAGGAGGCCTGCCCCAGGCCGGGGGGATTGAAGAAGGAGCTGTCCAAGGTGCCCCCGAAACCTCAGGGTAGAACCAAGGGCACCTGAGCTCAGCCTCGGGCCCTGGGGTAGGGTGTGGACCTCACAGGAGAGGGCAGGATCTTAATCACATGTCCCAGGAGACAGAGAAACAGACAGACAGACACACACACACTGTTTGCCAGAGGGATCTTTCCAACGCTCAGAGGGCCTCCAGGACAAAGTCCCCGCCCCTCAGCCTGGCATCCAGGGCCCTGACATCTCTGTCTCCTGCCTCCCCTCCCCTAGTGCGACCCAAGTCTGCATTCCCCATTTTTCTTCCCCCTCTCTCCCTCCCACTATTCCCCATCAAAATGCTTCTCCTTCTCCAGGCACCTGGTATATGGGGCCTCTCGGAGGAGAGATGGCCCATCCGAGCCCACACAGCCTCTCGCTCTTTTCCCAGGGCTCCGTGTATCAGAGGCGTCTGCCTCCTCCACCTGCTCCTCCAGGGCAAGGCCCGGCTCAGACCATCTGCGTCCCCAGCACGCCCAGCTGGGCCCTGGCTGAGGGCGGTCTCAGGAGATGAGTGATGAAGTTATCTCAAGTGGGTCTTGTATGCCTGGTCTGTGTGTCTATAAATTTGGATGTCTGCCTGTCTGTCTCTTGCAGTTCCCAGACTCCAGGCTCAGGAGGACCCTGTGTGCTGTGTGACCTTGAGTAAGTCCCTTCCCCTCTCTGTGTGTCAGTAAATGGAGGAGAGGGTCAGGTTAGCCATCCCACCACCCTGTCTGTCGCTGGGCCCGGCCCCACCATCTGCTGAGTCCCATTCACTGTCCCTCCCTCTTAGTCTCAATCACTTGGACTGTCTCGCTCTGCTTTCCTCACCAGATGGGAGCCTCTCAGGGTGAGGCCTGGGCTCCTCACCTGTAGCATCACCCTACGCACAGTCTGACCCATAGGCGGCCTCAAGACATGTTTAATAGCTAAATAAATAAGCCAGTGCACATGAGGTCCCCTCTGTAGGAATTCTGCTTGGAAAATACTGAATCCCTACTCTTTCTAGTCCTCTTTTGTTTTCCCACAATGCCTGCACTACCTCCCTTAGAGCTCAGATCACACTGTGGTGACTGTCTGTGTCTCTCTCCCCTATCAGACTATAAGTTTCTTGAGGGCAGAGCCTGACTCTGATTCAGGTTTGTGTCCCCAGGATCTCCCAGCACCAGGCCTGGCCTGGAAGGCCTTGGGAAAAATTTGTTGAATGAGTGAATGTAAATGGATGCCTGCAACATGCTGTGCCAACTCTTGAACTCTTATGCATTCTTCAAAACCCCAGCTCAAATGCCCCCTCCTCCAGAAGTACTTCCCTGACTATACAAGGTGGACAGTTCCCACTGTCTCTATTGAGTACCCTCTGATTCAGCTGTTACAGCATCCAGGTGTTTTCCCTTCCTGACCAGGAGTTCTCTGAAGGCCTCCCCCGAATTGGACTTAGAGAACTGTTGGTAGGGGGGCTGGATATCTCTAGAGATTGGATAAGAAAGCCCTGAGGAGCCTGGGCTGATAGATCAAATATCTGTCCCATCGTTTCCTGACTGGATGACCCCCGACCAGTCTGAGCCTCAGTTTCCTCAACTGTAGAAAGGAGAAAAATGGTATTTCTTCCCTCAGCAGGCTTTTTGTCAGGGATTCCATGAGAACATGCAAGCAAATTGTTTAACTCAGCGCTTAGCAGGCAGAAATGCTTGCTGCTCTTAACAGCACCTTCTTTTTAAAGAAACATCTACTGCTATCCCAGGTTCAGTGTCGGTCCCCTGGGGGTGGGGGAGGGCAGGGCGGTTCTGGGTTGTAGGTTGCTCTATGCCCAGCACCCACCCCTGAGTCTGGGACTCAGCATCTGTTCTGCTACTACTAAGCAAGCATAACCAGCCTGCTAAATGAATGGACTGGGGAGCCTGGCTGCCTAGGTTCAAATCCCAGCTGCACCACCTAGCTGCACAAGTTACTTCCTATACCAGGGACTCAGTTTTCCCACCTCTAAATGGGGCCCATCAGGGGACCATCATCATGCCTCACTCACTGGCTTGAGGGGGAGAGGATGAAAGGTCACCCAAGCAGGTTTCTGCTAGTTAAGCACCTGCAAACAGCTCTACTTGTGTTGGCTGGTGGGATGGTTATGGGGCAGGGAGCAGCCTGGCGGTGGATCCAATTGTGATGGGAGGGACCATGTGGGTCTCTGCCATTCCAGACAGGTGACTCTCATGTGCTGTGCTGTGCTGTGCTAGGTCGCTTCAGTCATGTCCAACTCTTTGCAACCCTAGGGACTGTAGCCCGCCAGGCTCCTCTGTCCATGGGATTCTCCAGGCAAGAATACTGCAGTGGATAGCCATGCCTTCCTCCAGGGAATCTTCCCGAACCAGGGATTGAACCAGTGTTTCTTAAGTCTCCTGCATTGGCAGGTGGGTTCTTTACCCACTGAGCCACCTGGGAAGCCCAAGAAAAGGCTAGTCTAACTGCCACTGAAGAGCCCCCAGACCCCTCTCCCTCCTGGCTGACCTCCCAAATCTTCCTTATCACTGATGTCCAGTGTCTTTAGGCTGAGCCTTGAGCCCTGGAACTTTCCATGTGCTGGCCGTTTCTTTCCACTGGTACCTTGTGGCTCAGCTGGTAAAGAATCCGCCTGCAATGCAGGAGACCTGGGTTCGAACCCTGGGTTGGGAAGATTCCCTAGAGAAGGGAAAGGCTATCCACTCCAGTATTCTGGCCTGGAGAATTCCATAGACTGTATAGTCCATGGGGTCACAAAGAATCGGACACAACTGAGCGACTTTCACTTTCACTTTCCCACTGCAGGGCCTTTGCTTCTGCTGTTCCCAAGGAATCTTTCCAAGGCTGACTCCTCCCCTCCTTTCAGTCTGAACTCCACTCAGCGGCTCAGATGTTACCTGAGCTCCCAAGGCCAACTCGTCTGCCTGCCGAGTCATGCTCATTTCCTCTGTGCTCATCACGCTCTAAAATCACCTGTTTACTTTGTAGGTTTGGTTTTAGTTGGTGGATCTCTCTCCATCCCACTAGGATGTACGCTCCAGGAGGTCAGGGACTCCACTGCTGTGCTTATAGATCCCCAGTGTTTAGAACAGTGTCTGTGTACCTAGTAAATATGTGTTAAATGAGCTAACAAGGCAGCGCCCACAGTCTAGACAAACTGGGTGCTTGGGGGACCCCCTAGAGAAGGGTCCGCAGCCTGTGTTCACCCTTCCCCTGCTTCATTTAATACGCCAAAGGAACCACCCCCAAATCACCAGCTGCAGCTACTTTTCTAAGTGGATGTGTGGATGTGTGTGTATGTTGGCATAAAGAATTTAGAGGGGAAAAAAGTAAAGATAGAGCAATATCTACAGATGCCAGGGAGGAAGAGTTGAGTGGAAAAAAGCCAGTTGCAGAGAAATGGCTTTACTTTGTTTCTATCTTGGGAGAAACATCATCAAACTAACCAATCCTTTACAGACGCTGAACTCTGCCTGTCTGACCGTGCAAGTGAGAGGCTACTGGGGAGGCTGAGGACCCTGGCTCTCTCTTGAGACTGGAACATGGCAGGGGTGGGGACGTGGCGGGGTTTGCTTTTATGCATTCTTGTAGTGGATGGCTCACTGGTATGCTCTCCTCCTGTAATCTGGAAACCATCAAATGAATAAAAGAGAGGAGGAGATGCAATCTGGCGTGACTTCCACTGGCTTTTTCTCAGCCTCAGCCGTCAAGCAGTGGTGGGTAGGTGGGGCTGTCTTTCCAACCCTCTAATCCTATCTCAGCTCACCTGCCAGCCACTCTGCCCTCTGTCCCTCTTGTTGAAGTCCCTGGTAGGGAACAAACGGCCCAGAGGTGGGAATGGACTTGACCTAGGTCACAGACCATCTCCTGGTTCCACTGAGCTCCCAGCCCTGCACGTGTGAACAACAGTTATTTCTAGGGTTCTGAAGAGTCAAAGTAGAAGGCAAATGGAAAGTGATCTTGAGAGTAAAGGAAAAGAGAGAGGAAAGTGGAGAGGTGAAGGGAGAAGGTCAGAGACATTTCAAAGGACAAGGAGGGGAATGAGTGACCCGGGATGGGACATGAGTTCCCAGAAGTGGATGAGGATCAAGGCACCAGGTGAGGGGCTGGAAAGAGACAGAGAGACACACACAGGGTGTGACGGGGACAAGCAGTTCCAGAGGCCGAGCGGGCCAGGTGTGGAATTGTGCTGAACCCAGCAGCGATGGAGAGCCAGCAACCCAGCCACGGAGACCAACGGGATGTCACCCCAAGCCAGGAAGCCTCCAGAAATGGCCGAGACGTGAGAGAGACCGAGAGAGACAAGCGACAGAGACAGAGAGACACAGACAGGCAGGCAGAAAGTCAGACAGGGATTCAGACGGGCCAGGTGGGAGGGGCACCCAGACGCTTTGCACCAGGGAGGGGGTGAGCCCCGCCCCGCCCCAGCCGCCAGCATCCCGTGTGACTCCGGCTGTCTGCAGGTGCGGCTCCGGGTCGGACGGGGTGACGGGTGTTTATGTGGCTGTGCCTGACGGGCGTTGTGTGGGTGGGAGCCGGAGAGCCGCTGTCTCGCAGCTGTCTCGCGGAGACTGTCGGAGGTTCTAGGATGTTCCCGACTGTGTGTCCCTGCCTCTGTGATTCTGGGTCAGGGCAGGGCCTGAGGGTGATTCTCCAGAAGCACTAAATGAACCCCGGGCCCTGCCTCCAGCCTCCTAGCTCTCCCCTCCCCTCCTTAGGGGGTCATCTCTTGGACCACCCCCAGGTCGCCTGCCTGCCGGGAGATACAAGGTCCAGCTATACATCTTCTAAACAGAGACTGCCAAGTTCACCACCGCCCCCCCAGCCTCTCCCCTACCATTCTTCCCTTCCAGCTCTACAAAAGACCAGCCCCCAGCCCGCCCCCGCTCCCCGCCCCCCGCCTCGCCTCAACTAGGAAGACTGATACTAATCCTTGACCCCGGGTTAACCCTTCCCTTCCCGCGGTCCTCAGTCACTCTCTGTCCTGCCCCAAACCCAAATATTCAGCCAGGGCTTTCCACATCTGGAGTCCCCAGCCCAGCACCCCAACTTCTTGGATCTCCAGCCCCATCTCCCCTTACACATAAATGTAACCCTCCAAATACTAACACTTTCTCCCAACCTAGACGACCCAGCTGGGGAATTTCTGTCCTTTCCCAGCTGAGAGACCAGCCCCACCCCCTTCTTTTGCCGCCCGGGACGGAGGTCTCTGGACACCCCTGCCCCCATCTCTTACTGACCCTGGGAACCTGGGAAGACATCATCCCCTCAACCTTCCCCCTGAAACGCCTACCCTAGCCCGCAGGCCGGGACCCCCAGGGGACCCTCGCAGGCAGAGATGAAGACCCCCGACGGGGCATCTTTCTGCCTACCCCCCACCAACTCAGTTCAGAGATCCTGCCCGGGGACCCTTACTTAGCGTCAGATTTCCCCACCACGATCCCGAGCCGCAGACTCCCGCCCCCAGGCCGGGACCAGGTGTCCGCGACCCTCTCGCCGACCGGGAGAAGCAGACCTCCGCCCCTAGGCCCAGGCTCGGGCCCCAGGACGCGGACCCCTGCCCCCGGGCATGGAGCCAGACGTCTGAGGACCCCTCTCCCAGCCAGAGGATGCTGCCCCCGCCCCCCCGGCCCAGACCTCGGCGTCCGGGGGCCTCCTCCTCCCCGCCCGGGGATGCTCTATCCCCCGCCCCCAATCCCCGCCCGGGACCCTGAAGTCCCGGTCGAGCCCCCCGCCCCCGGCGCTGCGGTACCTCGGCTGATGACGGCCAGGCCGGCCAGGGCGGCGGCGGCGAGAAGCCGGAGCCGGGCCCCGGCGCGGGGGGGGGCATCGCGGCAGCGGCGGCGCGAAGGGGGAGGGGAAAGGGGGGCCGGTCCGGGGCGCGCGAGGCCTGGGGGGAGAGGGGGAAGGGGGAGGGGGACCCCGCCTGCGGCTGCACCGGCCCGGGGGGCGGCGGGGGCGGGGGGAGGGGGCTGGGGGGGCGCGACGAGGCGGCCGGAGCTGCTGCAGACCCGGGGAGGGGGCGGCGCTGACGGGCAGGAAGGCCGACCAATCAGGGCAGGCGGGGGGCCGGGGAGGCGGGGCCGAGGGGGGGGGCGCTTGTTGGAGGGAGAGGCCTTTGTTACTGCGGCCCGGCCCCTACCCCCTCCAGCCCCGGCCGTCCCCGCGGCATCCCCGCCTCGGATCCCTAGGACCCCGGGCCGGGACACTCTCCCTGGAGGCTACCTTCCTCCTGCTTCAGGCCCCAGCCTCCTCCTCCCGCAGACCCAGAAATCCCGGCTCCCCAGAACCTGGAGACTGGTCCCCCGGTCCTCGCTGCCCCTAGACCCAGGAACCAGAGTCCCCAGTGCCCTCCAGCACCCAGACCCAGGAATTCTGGTCCCCAGCCTCCTTCTCCCATAGCCCCAGGAGTCCGGGCTCCCAGCACCCCCAGACCCTGAAGTCTGGTTCCCCAGTCCTCACTGCCCCCCATAGCCAGGAACCAGAGCCCCCCAAAGCCCTCTCCAACTCAGACCCAGAAATCCTGGCCCCAGCCCCAGGAGTGCCAGCACCCAACCCCTCCAGACCCAGGAGTCTGCTCCCCCAGTCTCCCTTCCCCTAGACCCAGGACCCAGAGTCCCCAGTGCCCTCCCCCACCCAGATCCAGGAATTCTGATCCCCAGCCCCCTTCTCTCCTAGCCCCTCAGCAGTCCCGGCTCCCAGGCCCCTCAGACCCTGGAATCTGGTCCCCTAGTCATCAGGGCCCCCAGGCCCAGGAATTGGACCCCCAGTCCCCGTCTTCTTGTGGGACAGAGTTCTGCTTCTCTGTCTACTTTCATGAATAACAGTTACTCTGGGGTGAAATCTCCTTTGGTTCCCCACCCTTCTCCCCATCCCTCATTCCCAGGATAACAAGGGAATGGGGAGAGACTGGGGGACCTGACCTTGGGAGGTGGTGATTCAGGGTTTAGGGATGAAAAAGCCCCACTGCTCATTTCTTCACTTCCTTGGCTGTATGACCTTGGACCAGTCCCTTCTCTTCCCAGAATCTTGGTGTCTTCCCTGTGAGATGGAATCATCTCTATATCTCAAGGTTACTGAGAAGAACGAGAGAGATCCTGGGAGGTGCCAGCTCTCCCTGGTGCCCCAACAGCCTGTAGTTAGTGCTTTCCTCCTGGTTCCACTATGCATCCATTTACTAGGTGCAGCCCTCTCTCCTGTCCACCAGATGAGGTGTCCTGGTCCCTGTCCTCCCTACAGGCTCTGAGGCAAGAGAACTACCCCTGAGCCTACTGCCTGTCTGGGGCACTTGGAGGCAGGAGTTACTGAAGTCACCCTCTAGGGGCCATTTTACCGCAAAAGCAGGAAAAGTGAAAGTGTAAATCGCTCAGTCGTGTCCAATCCCAGTTCTCCAGGCAAGAATACTGGAGTGGGTTGCCATTCTCTTCTCCCAGGAACCTTCCAGTCCTCTGTTCCTCCCTGATCCCCCCACATCCACTCTGTTTGCAGAAGCAGCTGGCTCGGCCTCCAAAATGGATCTCTGCTGTGTCCTCTTCTCCCCACTCTGCCCTGCTCTGAGCTGTCACCTCTCCCCTGGATGGCTGCTCTGATGGCAGCAGCCAATGCCCTGGTCTCCTGGCCTCCACCTCTGTCTCCACCCTCAGATCAACAAGCACAGAACACGCAAACCGCCTGATGCTACTGCCCTGCCTCACTCGCTCACTCAGCTCCAACTGCTCTGCCATTCATTCTGCTGCTTGAACAAGCCCAACCATCTCCTACCAACCCCAGGGCCTTTGCACTTGCTCTTTCCTCTGCTGAAAGGCTCTTCTCATCAAATTGGCACAAGACTCTTTCTTATCATTCAGGTCTCACCCTTAAGAAGCCTTGGTTGATCCTGCTATCCAAAGTAACCCTTGCTCCCGATGCAACCACTCTCTGCCACACCGGTTTTGTTTTTCTCCCTGGCCTTTGCCATTCCTTTATGTCATGTGTTCACTTGTTATTTCCAGTCGCTTCCCTTCCTCACTCCCTTCTCCCAGTTCCAGAATGTAAGCTTTGCTAAGGCAGGGTTTTGTGGTTTTGTTTGCTTCATTGAGGTATAGTTGATTTACAATATTATATTAGTTTCAAGTGTACAACATAGTGATTCAAAGTTTTTATAGATTATATCCATTTAAAGTTATAAAATATTGGTTATATTCCCTGTGCTGAACAATATAATCTTGCGCCTTATTTCTTTTATACACAGTAATTTATATCTCTTAATCCTCCACCCCATCTTGCCTCTCCCCTCTTCCCTCCCCTACTTCCCACAAGAAACCACTAGAGAACCACTTGTTCTCTATATCTGTGAGTCTGTTTCTGTTTTGTTATACTCATCTGTTTGTTTTATTTTTTAGGCTTCACATGCACAATATTTGTCTTTCTCTGTCTGACTTATTTCGCTAAGTGCAATACCCTCCAGGTCCATCCATGTTGTTGCAATAGGCAAACTTTCATTCTTTCTTTATGGCTGAGTAGTATTCATATATATATATATATATGGTTGTTCTATCTTTACTTTTTTGAGGCATCTCCAGACTTCCCAAGGTGGCTGCCCCAGTTTACATTCCGCCCCCAATAGTGTGAAAGTGTTCTCTTTTCTCCACACCCTCTTCAGCATTTATTATTTGTAGATTTTTTAAAAAATGATGGTCGTTCTGACTACTGACTTTTATTATTATTCATGGAGTGTCACTCTTGTGCTAGGGGTTTCACAGTTAAGACATGAAGCTCCCTGAAGATGATGCTTAGAAGGCCCAGGGATATCGAAGATGCTCCATTTCAGCCCTAACAAGCGAAATAAAAATTATGATGGCCTCAGGTACCACCTTGTCATCCATCAAATGGGCAGAGTTCAAAGGACCCAGGAACACACCAGGTTGGCGATGACAGTTGTTGACAAGAGTGAAATCAGTCCCCTTTCTATGGAGGGCAAGTAGGCATTACCCTTGAAAACTATGTACATGACCCCTTGACCTTGAAAGTCCACTTCCAGAATTTTCTCCTGCAAAAGTACTCTTGTAAACGCCCAGCAGCTAAGGGACTGAATCATCAATGTAGCGTTGTCTGCAGTGCTCAGAGGACAAACTAAATCCTCCATGAGAGACTGGTTTGATACATTACTGCATTGATGGGCAGCTGTTAAAAGACTGAGGTTGATGACCCAGTCTGTGTAGAATTCTGTAAGGAAAGGGAAACAAAGTACATGATGCGAAAATGTAACACACACAAGTTTGTATGTGTATCCTATTCTTCTAGAATAGGCCATTTTTTTAATTTTTTTTTTTAATGAGGATCATTTTTAAAAAGTCTTTATTGAATTTGTTACAATATTGCTTCTGTTGTTTTTTTGTTTTTGTTTTTTTTTTTTTGGGCCATGAGGCATGTGGGACTTTAGCTCCCTGACCAGGGATCAAACCTGAGTCCCCTGCATGGGAAGGAGAAGTCTTAACCACTGGCCTAGCAGGGAGGAAGTCCCTAGAATATAGGCTCTCTTAATCTTGGTATCACTGATATTTGGGGGCTGGGTGAGTCTTTGTGATGGGGGACCCCTGTGTGTTTCAGGGTGTTGAGCAGCATGTAGGTACCCCACCCTCTAGATGTAGGTAACACGCCTTCTGCCGAAGTCCTGACAACCCAGAGAAGGGTAACCTGGCTCCCAGTTGAGATCCATCCCTCTGGGAGGAAACACCAGGCACCAGAACAAGATTTGTCTATGGCAGGGGCAGGAATGGATAGGGTTGGGGGCAGGGCTGCACTCCAGATGAAGAGAAGGGACCCTGATGGGGTCTGCTCCCAGGGCAGCCAGGAGAGGGCAGGTGCCTCTTGGGCTATGAGCCCCTGGGAAGGATCCTCCCCTTTTCTGAACCTGAGCATCCTCATCCTCAAGGGTAAGGGTGGGGGACCAGCTCCCATCTCACAAGACTGCTGTGTGACGGCAGGGAGGCTTCTGAACCTCTCTGGCCCTCAGTTCACTCCTCTGGGAAAGGGGCGCAGTGACTGGGGCACAGGGCTGCTGGGTTGAATGAATGACGGCTGAGGGCGTGGGAGGCACTCTGCCCTGGTTGGCATCATTGTCACAGTTGCTGCCATCACCTCCTGAAGGGACAGAGGAGGTTCATGCAAACCTGCCTCCCCATGTTCTCCTCTTTCTCTCCCTCCGGGCATCTCCCCTTCATCCTTCTGTCTCTGGTTTATGTCCCTGTCTCCGCCTCCTTGTCTTCCTCCACCACGGTCACCATCCAGCTCTCTCTCTCCTCCTCCCCTTCTGTCTCTCCCTCACTGTTTCTCAGTCCTTCCTTCTGTCACTCATCTAGCAAATGTTTTCCCAAGCCCCCGGGTGCCACACTCTGTGCTGAGCACTGCAGGGACCTGGAGAGGAGACAGGCCTCTCCCAGTCCAGACGGGGACCCAAATCAACCCGGGGCATGGCAGGGCATTGCTGGGGCTCAGAGGTGGGCACTGGACAGCCTACACCACCAAGACCCATTATCCCTCAGAGAAAGATGCTCTAGTCCCCATCTGGGCTGACTCACCTGCATCTCCTGGACTCCCAGCTGGCCTCAGGACAGGTGTGCAGTGAAGGGTTAACTCAGCAGGCCTGAGTTGTCCAAACTCTGCCCACCCCGAACAGAGGACTGGCTCTTTATTGGCTCCTAGGAGGGAACCTCTAAGCCCTTGGAATGTCTGGATAGGAGTATCTTTGTTTATCTGAGGACCTCAGGTCACACCAGATATTCTGTGCTAGCAGTGTGATTTATGGAGGACACCTTGGGTCATGTGCTATCAGCTTGACCTCCTGGGAAGGGTGGTGATGCTGGAAACTAAGGGCTACATAACCAACCTCCAATAAAACCCTGAACATCAAGGCTCAGGTGAGCCCCTGGTTGATGACACTCTGTGCGTGTTGTCACATATTGCTGCTGGGAGATCACACAGACTCCCAACTCTGCTGGGACAGGACCACTGGGGGCTCCTGCCTCTTTGGGACTCTGCCTTGTCTGTTATTTTTCCCGCGGTTAGTTTTCATCTCTATCTTTTGGCTTTAATAAACCGTAGCTATGAGTATAACAGCTTTGCCAAATCCTTTCAGTGCATCTTGAAACCCAGTGAACATCAGCAAATGTCTGCTCAGAAGGTGGTGAGCGGTAGGCTCCTGGGGGCCCTCTTCATGGCCCCCACAAGCCATGAACTTCATGACTACACTTCAAGCTTCTAACTTTTTTTTTTTTTTTAACATTTATTTGGCTGCTCAGGGTCTTAGTTGCAGCATGTGGGATCTAGTTCCCTGACCAGGGACTGAACCTGGTCCCCCCTGCATTGGGAGTGTGGAGTCCTAGCCACTGGACCACCAGGGCAGTCTAAGCACTTGATTCTTATCCTGGTTCAGAGAGGCTGTGCCTGGCCCCATGGCACCCAGCGTGGGATTGGAGCCCTGTCTGTCTGACCCCTTAGCATCCTCTCCTGTCTCTCCCTTGACTTTGGAGGAAGAGGTCCACCTCATAGCCTCTTCTTGGAAGATGATCCACTTTCCAACCTTGTCTGGATTCATGGAGCTGCTGCGGCCCTCCTCACCATGCCACCTGCTCATGGGAACATCCCACTTTTCCTGAACTTGATCTCCATGTCTCCACGATGCCCTAACTGGTGGGGTATGGGGTCTGTGAAGTCCAGCTCAAGGGTGTTGCCACGTATGTTCTTAAGATGAGAAAAACAACTTTTGAGGAAAACAATTTTGTTTTCCCCAGCTGCCGCCTGGCCATTTTACCGTTATGATAACCCTGCTCACATCCGGAGTCTGAACGTTAGATAAGGACTTGAGTGTAGGCTGCTCGCTGTAAGTTCACGCTTTGTTTTTCCCTGGACACCTTTTAAAATAACCACATAGAGTCGGGCCAGAACCAATTAGTGACCTAGTGTCCTGGCCCCAGTCGTCTTGGGAGTAACAGGCGCTCCTACCTTGCCATCTGGGGCTCGCAGGTGCCCTGGGATGGAGACTGCCCCGTCCCGGCTCAACCGCGCCCCCTCACGTCTGGGATCTGTAAGTTACCATAAATCCTGAGTCGCTACTCGCTGTGTGCAGGTGATACTGAAACCGCCCCTTCCCCAGCGAGCCGCCTGCCAGCCCAGCGTGTCTGTGGCTCCTGCCTCCTCTTTCAGCAAGTCACAAGCTGCGTATGCTCAGCGCGATACTCCAGCTTTGGCTTCTGCACCCCGTTGTTCTTAGAGGGTGGGCGGAGTCAGCCAGGCCTCAGCCTCTCTTGATTCTCCCAAGAGTGGGTTGGGTAAAGGTGGAGGCCTGTGTGCAGGGAGCCTCACACAGGCCCAGGTGGTGGCACTTTGCCTGGCTCATTTCTCCCTGTCGACTGCCCCCTGCCAAGACACGCTGCTTGCCTTGCCCCGGCTGGAGCGCACCAGCCCCCAGCGCCGCGCGTTTACGACGATCCTGTCGCTTCCCGTGGCTGGACGGCCATCACCTCTCCCGGGTCCAGTGGCAGGACCTGGATCTGAACCATCTCCGTGTCCCCACTCCAGGGCCTGGCACACAGGAGGCCTCCAGCGACGTTTGCGGAAGCACGAGTGAATGACCTCCTGAATCTCCACCTGAAGCCGGTCCACATCCCACCAGCCCCGAGCTTCTTCCTGGCACCTGGGGCTTCTGTTTGCAGGTGTTGGCATTCTGGAGGCAGGCGGTGGGTTTAGAGAAAGGGAGTCCCACCCCTCCACGTCTGTGCTTCTGATCAAATTGACAAATGAGAGGCCCACCTATGGCTTCTCTTGGGCTTGCATTGTTGTTTTTTTTAATGTATTTATATTTAATTTTATTAATGATTGTTATTTGGTCGTGTAGCATGTGAGATCTTAGTTCCCTGAGGAGGGATCAAACCAGTGCCCCTGGCAGTGGAAGCCCAGAATCTTAACCACTGAACAGCCAAGGAAGTCCCCACGCTGGTTTTTTGATTGCTAACATATTTGGATCCAGGATCCAGAAATGTATCTCTGAAACCTGGATCTCTGGATTCCTCTGAGGGGGAAAAAAAAATCAGAAGATCTGGCGATAGAGATGTCATTCCTGCTCTGTGTGGGAGGATGGGGGGAGGCATGGGATGGAGATGTCTGCTGCCAAGCGCCCCTTTGGGCAGAGGGCACCCCCTTGCCTGCCCGCCGCATGCCCCCTCCCCCTCCCCCCCCCACAGGGCCCCAGGCACTGGTTTTGTTTGTTTTGTTACCTGTCTGGTTTTTGCGGCCTTGAGTTTGCCACCTCTGCGCTGGAGCCTCATTAGCTCAGGGGAAAGTGACCAGCGAGTGGGACAGCTGCTCCAGAGCCCCAGGGCCCTGGGACCCAGGTGTCCTGAGCAGGGCATGGTCTTGCTGTGTGGCCTGGGGAGCTGTGAGTCTGTTTCCCCATCTGCCGTGTAGGGGGTGGGGAGGATCCCCAGTGTCCCTGCAGAGAGAGACCTTTAGGGTCTCACTTCTGCGGGTCTCTGTGTCTCTGCAGAATCCTGGGGCTGGACTTGGTTGCGGTGGTCACTGTCAGTCCGGTCCACAGGGTGGCATGTGGTTGCTGCCACAGTAGGTTGCTCCAGTGTTTCACCTGTGCTCCTGGGTGCACCCTGGGTGACAGAGGCCGGCCCAGACCTTGCTCCTCCAGGGCAGGGAGAAGGCTTGTCCCCAGGGCCTGACGGGAGGCCTCAGGCATGTCTGTCCAGTGAACGCAAGTGCGGAGTGGGGCCTCTGCTCACAGGACCTGAGATGCAGCCGCTGCTCCTGCCCTGCGGCTGCTGGGTCTTGGCAGCTGTGAGCCATGTTCTTCATCTGCCCTGGAGTCTGTACTTCCTCGGTCTTCTTTCTCTCTCACGAGCCGTAGACTGTGCGAGAACCAGATCCTGGGTTCCCTCTGCTGTGGGCAAGCCCGTTCCCCTCTCTACGTCTCCCACAAACAGAGGGACCCAACTGGCTCCTTGAAGCCTCCTTCACGGGCTGAACTGTGTCCCTTCTCCCCACCCTGCTCAGTACGTTGAAGCACTAACCCTCAGCGCCTCAGAGTTGCTTTTGGAGACAGGGCCTTTAAAGAGATAATTAAGGTAAAATGAGGCCACATGGGTGGGCCCTCGTCCAGTAGGACTGGTGTCCTCATTAAGAGGAGATTAGGACACACCCATGCACAGAGAGATGGCCACGTGAGCACGCAGAGGGGAAGATGGCTGTCTGCAAGCCAGGAGAGAGGCCTCAGGAGGACTCGGCTATGCCCACGCCTTGATCTTGGACTCATAGGTTCCAGGATGGTGAAGAAAAATTTTCCTGTTGTTTAAGCTCACCAGGCTGTGGTGCTTTGTTCTGGCCGTGCAAGAAGGCTCACACCCCCCTTCTAGATTTTACTGTCCTTTCCTGGCAAGGTGGTGGCTGCTAGTGGGTGAGCCTGCCTCCTCCACGGGTCTGGGGCTGGGCTGGCACCCTCTAGGGTCATCACCATCTGCGGCACAGAGGGGATCAGCTGCTGGAAGGGGACCTCAGCTTGAAGAAGCAGACAGATGCTCAGACAAGGCTGAGCCCTGGCTATCCCTGCTGGTGCCCACACATCAAAATAAGCTGGCCTGTTCTCCCTGAGTGTAGACCCTCTGGGCTCTGGTGCTAGCGATGTGGTTTCCAACTCCAGGGATCCTGGAAGTCCTTCTTTCTAACCAGCGCCCTCCAGGGGCCTCTGAGTGCAGCAGCCCAGCCCAGGGACTTACCTGCTACAGAAGCGGGCGAGGGTTCAGCTGCAGACTCCTGGGGTATTTTCGGCTCCTCCAGCATCTCTGGTTTCTCAGGGATCAGGGCCTCACTGGCCTTAGGAACGTGACTCTCCTCCCACCACTTAAGCATCTTCATTCTAAGGCAGTGAGCCCCAAGGTTAATGCTGTGCTGAGTACCCACTGGTTCCCAGAAGGAGGCCTGGGCTGGGGTTAGAGGACCATGTTTCCCTCTGTTTGCTGGTTCTGTGACCGGCACTCTCCTCCCCTCGTCAAATGGGGATACAAGTTCCTATTTGCTTAGCCTGGACCCTCTTACCAGCCTTCTTGATGGGCTCTTTCCCTCCAGCCCCCCTGCCTCCCCTGCCTCTCCCCTCCATCACCCTTCCACAGCACCCTGCCTGCAAAGACCAAAACCTAGATCGATGCCACCATCTACTTTTTCTTTCCCATGACCACTGCTGGGAGGAAATATCACAGGGCAATGGCGCCTGGTGCCAATAAAAACAGTGAATAGTCTCCAGTCATTGCTGGGCCTTTACAGCTGCTTACCAAGTGTTTTCCTTGTCCTTGTACAGACCCCAACTATTCTTCTTAGTGGCTGTTCTAACCACACCTAACACCATCACTCCTCTCAATTCTCTACCCCCCATTCTGGCTTCCATCCACATCATTTCCAGCAGATGGCTTTGCGGTATTCCTTCTCCCTAACAAGGAGCCATTGAGTAGAAGGCTACCCAATCAAAATGTCACCTCAAAATGAACAAGAAAAGAAGAGCTGCTCTTGGGTCTCGAGAGTAAGGACAACTGGTTGGCTTAGACAATGTCATTTCAGTGGCGTGGTGCTGGAGAGCAGATTGAAGTGGATTCAAGAATGTAGGAGTGATGAGAATCAGGAAGTGGGTGTAAGCTAGTCCCTCTCTCAAAAAAAAAAAGGAAAAACACTGGATGGTCCTTAGAAGGAGTTTGTGGGGCTGAGGTGGGAGAGATTTGGACATGCTTATATAATTCAGAGAAAGAGCCAACGAAGGAAGAGTGATTGAGTGTTTGAGAGACAGAAGGCATGATCAATGGAGTGTGCAGGAGATGGATTCCCAAGGCAGAGGAGGGAGTGCTAACCTTGGACAGGATGAGAGATGCCTTTCTCTGAAAAAGGCGAGGAGTAAATCATCAGTGCCGATGGTAATAACGCCATAGGTTTGGGGAGTTGCTTTTTTCCTGTGAATTTAGGGAAACCTTATAGCTAAGAGTGAGAAGGGAGGAGATAAGAAACTTAGGCGGAGGAAGGGAATCCTTTGTAGTACTGACAAAGAAAGGGCTGACTCGAGGTAGGCTGAGGGATTTCTGGGCTGTACTGATGCTCCCTCCCGAGGGATAAAGGAGATACTGAAGGGGCAGGCTTCCCTTAGTATCTCACTTGTGCAGGATGCTCTAACCTAGCACTTGTTTACTTTGCTTACAAAATACAGGAGACAGGGTAAGAGGGGGAAAAAACAGAGAGAGAAGGAGGTTTAAAACATATTAAATGAGAACCCTGGGACTGCTCTGGTGGTTCAGTGGTTAAGAATCTTCTCTGCAGTGCAGGGGATGCATATTCAATCCCTGATGTGGGAACATAAGATCCCACATGCTGTGGAGAAATTTGGTCTGTATCCTGCAACTGCCAAGCCCAAGCCAGTAGCTTCTATGGAGAGTCTGTATGCCTCAATAAAAGACCCTGCATACTGCAACAAAGATCCGACACCACCAAATAGATAAATAAATATGTATATATTTAAAACCCCCAAAACAAAATGAGAACCCCAATCTGAAAGGAAATGCCAGAAGCAATCTGTGAAAGATGTTTGAGAATTTTCTAAAATTGATAAAAGACACCAAAGCAAACTTGGACTGCAAGGAGATCGAACCAGTCAATCCTAAGGGTAATTGACCCTGACTATTCCTTGGAAGGACTGAAATGCTGCAGCTGAGGCTTCAATAGTTAGGCCACCTGACGCGAAGAGCCAACTCACTGGAAAAGACCCTGATGCTGGGAAAAATTGAAAGCAAAAGGAGAAAGGGGCAGCAGAGGATGAGATGGTTAGATAGCATCAAAAAGACTTGGACATGATTTAGCCACTGAACAACAACAACATGAAAACCTCAGAGTTCCCCAAAATTAACTTTTATATTGAGCATCAGCATTTTATATTTAACATGTTTGGTTGCCTTATGACCATCAGAATTTTTCCATGCCCGCCTGTCTGTAGTTTGCTTTCTGATATTTGTGGCTTGCCTCAGCACACACACATACACACACACACACATATATATATAGTTATTGTTTAGTCGCTCAGTCGTGTCTGACTCTTTTGTGACCCATGGACTGTAGCCCACAAGGCTCCTCTGTCCATGGGATTTCCCAGACAAGAATATTGGAGTGGTTGCCATTTCCTTCTCCAGGGGATCTTCCCGACCCAGGGATTAAACCCATGTCTCCTGCATTGCAGGCAGATTCTTTACCACTGAGCCACCTGGGAAGCCTATGTGTACATATACCTGTACAATATATTGTATTTATATAAATGCTGCATTCAACAAGTCTAGAATGCATACTCTATTCAAGTCCACATGGAATATTTATTTATAAACACTAAGCAAAAATTCTGCCACAAAGAAATGAAGAACTGAAATCATGCATGGCATATTCTTTGAACTTACTGGATTTAAATAGAAATAAAGAAAAGAGGATTATTAGAAAATAGTGATGTGTATTAAAAAAAAAACCTCATGGGTGAAAAAAAATGTTAACAGAAATTAGAGGTATTTAACTAAATTAAAATAAAAGACTTTCTATTAAAATTTGTGAGACCCAACTAAAGTCATGCATAGAGGGAAATTTATAGCCTTTAAATGGAAAACGGGAAAAGAAGATGGCTGATGTAAGAGTCTGTATCAAGAGGGAGGACGAAGCTGAAAGAATCATAGGGAAGGAAATAAAGTGAATGAAATGCTTTACATGCAGTAATGTAGTAAATTAGTACTACAAGTGCTACAAATGTAGTGCTTCATTGTAAAGCACACTTGCATACGTAAACGTGGCAGACTTTGGGGGGAGCTCGCTCGTGGGTTTTAATTTGATACTCACGCAAGGAGGACGAGGAAGAAGAAGAATAGTGCTGTCACAATGGATCCATACACAACGCCCTGGATCAGCCCTTTCACCAGCGCATTAGAAACTGAATTCTTATCTGGAATCAAAGAGAAGTGAGAGCAATGTTTCTCCTACGGCTATAAGGTCTGAGCCTTACTCTTTCCGCTGGCTCTGTGAAAAAAGTTCAGTCGTGTCTGACTCTTTGCAACCCCATGGACTGTAGCCCGCTAGGCTCCTCTGTCCATGGGATTCTCCAGGCAAGAATACTGGAGTGGGTTGCCACTTCCTTCTCCAGGGGATCTTCCCGACCCAGGGATCGAACCTGGGCAGATTCTTTACCAACTGAGCCACCAGGGAAACCCTGTACCCGACCTCATTGTGGTCCAGGTGTTGTTCAGTCACCAGACTCCTGCACACTTACCTGGTGGTATCAGGAAGATGCTTGAGGTATGGATTCCCTGTTGGTTCCTCCCCTCACAGCGGAGGCCCGTGACTATTTCTGGCTCCCCGAGGAGGCTGATGGTGCTGTTGGCCCAAGGGGCAGCTATGTTGGAAGTCACCTGGAAGTTTTTATGCATGCTGTTCAGATCCACAGGATCACCTCCCATCAACCACCGCACTGAGGGCGTGGGGGTCCCACGGAAGGAACAGCTGCACTGCAGAGTCTTCTCCAAGGAGCAAGAAAAGTAGAGCAGCCTGGCCGGTGCTGCGGAAAAGGAGGGCCCGGAGTCGGCGAGCATCCTGACTCCGTCTCCGCCTCCTCCAGGACTCAGCCCTCTTCTTGTCTGTGACTCCCGTGGGGCTCTAGAAAGGCTTTCTGGAAGCCCAGGAAGCCCTGAGGGACTCTGACTCAGACTAGTTCCTCTTTCATCCTCTTTCCTCATCCACTTCACACCCGAGCTCAGCGCTTACCTCTGGCCTTACAGCTCCAGAAGCTAGGGGGAGGTGTGACTGCTCCCCAGACCGCTCCTGTCCCCCAGCCCAGGACACGCGTCTTTCTCTTGGGTCTGCGTCCCTCCCAGGCTCTGAATAGTCCGTCACCCACCAGCACTCACAGGCCACCTGGAGTCTGACCATGCTACTTCCGGGCAGGTGGGCCAGGTAGAAGTTCAGATGACACCTGAGGGTGGCGCGGCGGTCCTTAGGTTTCAGGGTGAAGTGCAGCACAAGGGAGGAGGGGTATGGGGAGGAGGAGTTGCTGGAGCCGTCTGTGCATGCGGACACGTTGGGCCCTTTCCAGGAGACGAAGAGGGCTTTGGTTTCTTTGCAGGCGCCTCTGAAGCTACAGGCCAAGGTCGCAGGTGCCCCAGCTGCCAGAGTCCCTGGGACATGGAGCTCTGGTTTCTGGGTCAGATCTGGAAGAGAGAGACAGGTTGGACCCCAAACTTGGAGACAAGGGGCCCTCATGGACACCTCAGTGATGTGCAGTGTTCCAGGTGGCAAAGCGGCAAATCCCATTAGCCGATTCAGTGAAAAGTGAAAGTTGCCCAGTCGTGTCTGACTCCTTGCCACTCCCATGGACTGTAGCCTGTCAGGCTTCTCTGGGATTTCCCAAGCAAGAATACTGGAGTGGGTCGCCATTGCCTTCTCCCTGGGATCTTCCTGAACTAGGGGTCGAACCCAGGTCTCCTGCATTACGGGCAGATTCTTTACTATCTGGGCCACCAGGGAAGCTGATTTGGTTCCGCTCCCCTAATCTGACAACCCCCTAGAAGCTGGGATTGTGATTACTGGGTGGCTTTTCATAAGTTTATTTCCCTTCTCTACATGGAAGGGGCACACCTCAGTGTCTAGGTGAGCAAACTGAAGAGAGTTGCTTCAGGTGGCAGAGTTTGAACCAGAACCCTGACTTTTCAAGACTGAGGATGAGTAAATTTTCTGAGAATCTACATTGTCTCTGAGAGGAGCCCGGCATGCTGTAGTCTATGGGTTGCAAATATTCGGACACAAAACTTAGCAACTGAGCAACAACAACATGATTCTCTACCTGTCTCCCAGCCTAGACTCTTTCAGGCCAGCTCCTACTCTGTCTCCTCCCCCCGCAATCCATCTCTCCCCTTAGGCTCTGCCCCTTCCATGATGATCTATGATCATTTATGCCTCCAACTCTTACTGGCTAGATGCTATGGACAAGTCACTAACCCCCATTTTGCCATTGCTATTTGGGGAGCAGAAGGTCTTATCAGTTGTATCTGTCACATTGTATTATGGTTGTAAGAATGAAATACCTAAGGTTTCGTAAAGCCTGGCACCAGGTGAAACAAAAACCACACACTAACCAGAACGCAGTCTGGAGTTCCTTCTTTTTAAGCCATCCACCGCATGAGATTGAACTTCACCTGAGACCAAGATTTCGATACTGTCCCTCAGGAAAGCACTCCTGTGTTCTCCTAGATTGGCACAGAGTGGTATGTCCTATTGTCTCTTTTGAGTATGCTGTGGATCAGGTGGGTACATTCTGGCTCTTCAAGACTCCAAACAGCGTGAGGTGTGTCCTGGTTGTTATTATCGAGGGCAGCACTGTGTTGATTTGTAGCTACAGAGGAGCTGATACTTTTACTGAGCGGGGTGCCCAGGGTCGTGGAGCTGCTTGGGGATTCTTCAGGAAATTCAAATACGCAAGAGACGGCGGACTTGGCAGAGCCACCGGCTCTCTTCCACCGATATCTTCTCAACTTCCAATGACTTGTGAGAAATTAACCCTGTGTGGAGAGATTCAAGTTGAAAAATAGACTCATCTCATCCACTAGTTCTAAAGAAGGAAATGGCAACCCACTCCAGTATTCTTGCCTGGAGAATCCCACAGACATGGGATTGCAAAGAGCTGGACACAACTGAGTAAGTTCACCGTCCACTAGCATCTTGTGAGTGCTAAGTTGCTTTGTCGTGTCCAGCTCTTTGCGACCCCATGGACTGTAGCCCACCAGTCTCCTCTGTCCATGGGATTTCCCAGGCAAGAATACTGGAGTGGGTTTCCATGCCCTCCTCCAGGGGAACTCCTCCATCCAGGGATCAAACCCATGTCTCCTGCGTTGGCAGGCAGATTTTTTACCACTAGAGCCACCTGGGAAACCCCTCTAGTATCCTACCTGTGTGTTAAAGGATCAATCTCATCCTAGCAAGGGTTGGCTCTTGCCCAGCTTCTGCGAGGAAAGCGCTGAGCTCTGGTAATGTTCTGTCTGGTGATGACCAGTGTCTTGGTTTACATGGGGCCTGGAGCCACACCAGACAGTTATGCTAACAGAATGATTTACAAGGGACCCTTGGGCTATGCAGAATCAATTTGACCTCTGGCGGGGCTGGAGATGAAGCTCAGCCAAGGGGATGGTCAGCCATGCTTACGTGCTGAGCCCCAGTAAAAACCCTGGACACCAAGTTTCAGTGTTTCCCTGCTTGGAAATACCCTGCTTGTTGCCACACTTTGAACAACAAGGAGAAGACAACTGGAAGCTGGCTCCTGGTCTGTCCTACATCCTGCCCTAGATGTTCTGCCCTCTGCCGATTTTCACATTGTTTTAATTAGTTGGTTTTTTTTTTTTTTTTTTTTTTTGGCCGCTTGGCATGTGGGATCCTTGTTCCCTGACCAGGGATCGAACACTAGCTCCCTGCAAAGGAAGCTCAGACTCTCAACCACTCTTAGCCAGGGAAGTCCCCACCTCTGCTGATTTTAATCTCTGTCCTTTTGCTATAATAAGCTGTAACCATGAATATAACAGTTATGCTGAATTCTGCAAGACCTTGTGAGTTACTGAGCCTGAGGGTGGTCTTGGGGATCCTGTACCATCCCAATCTAGTCTGCTGTGTTTAAAATTTCTCTTGTTTCTGGTAGCAACTATATCTCGTATCCTTGGTCACATCGCATCATTTCTATATCTTGGTTTTTTGATTAGAAAAGAGAGTAAAATAATACCAAAAAAGTGCTGCAACGTTGTGAGAATTAAAGATATTAGCTACAGAGGCACGTGGCACTCCTCTGTAGTCATAATTGCAGGCTATAACGTAGCCATTGACTCTCTGAACAATTATTTCTTCCCCTTTCTTCTCTGTTTCCTAGGTGACTGCTCTGTCATGTACAAAATGGATGGACTGGTAAATGTCACGGTTCTTGAGACCACTTCTAGGAATGACATCTAAAATGATGGTAGTGATGCCAACCTGTGTAAGTTTCTCTGTTTTGTTTTGCTGTGGCTTGCCGGATCTTAGTTCCTGGACCAGGGAAGGAACCCATGACCCCTGCAGTGGGAGCCTGAAGTCCTAACCACTGGACCGCCAGGCAAGTCCCTCTATGTGAGTTTTTATAGATTTCCAAATACCTACACAGGAATCAGTTTAAGCCATTCTAGATTCCCTGGTGGCTCAGATGGTAAAGTGTCTGCCTACAATGCAGGAGACCTGGGTTCAGTCCCTGGGTCAGAAGATCTCCTGGAGAAGGAAATGGCAACCCACTCCAGTATTCGTTCCTGGAAAAGCCCATGGATGGAGGAGCCTGGTAGGCTACAGTCAGTGGGGTCGCAGAGTTGGATGTGACTGAACAACTTCACTCATATTAGTTTTGCTACTCCCCTAGACATATGAGGAAACTGAGGCTCCAGAGAGAGCAAGGGCCCTGCCTGAGGTTATAGAATCGAAGCCTCAGGCCTGGACCCAGGCTTTCTACTTGCAAAGTCCAGTCTCCAGGTCAGGGGATCTTGACCCACTTGGCCGCCATGCTTTCCTCTTCTGTAAGATTAGACTTAATGACATCCACCAAACAGCTGATGATGTTGAGAGAACAGATGTGGGTACATTTATCATTTGGGTTCTAGAGTTACTGGGGCACATCATTAAAATGGAAGTAGGCGGGACTTCCCTGGTGGTCCAGTGGTTAAGAGTCTGTGCAGGGGGTGCTGGTTCAATCCCTGGTCAGGGAAATAAGATTCCACACGCTACGTGGCCAAAAAAAAAAAAAAAAAAAGGAACTAGGAGTCAGAAAATGTGGACGCTCCACTAGTTAAATTTCTAGTGACTTGGGGCCAGTTGCTTAGTCTCCCAAAGCCTGTTTCCTCATCTGTGAAATGGGGATTATAATTCCTCAGGGTAGAGAAAACGGAACACGTGGTGAGTCACAGTGGCCACCCCAGCACATGCACATGGAAGATGTCTGTTATGTATGATTTATCATGCACTTAATTCTTTAGGTCCCCACCTCTTCACCTTACCCTAGTCCAGCCCAGCTTCCACCACCCCCTGCCCACACCCACCCCAGCCCTTCCTGGGCTTTCTCAAACACCCCCACCCTGCCTCTCATTCCACTTACCCAGCCATAACAGTGGTGGTACCATCAACACCAACAGGATGGCACAGACACGAGAGGTTCAGGACCTAACATGCTGCCAAATGTTGGCCTCAGACCCACACCTCCCGGAGGGCAGGATCTGGAATGAATGAGGAGAGGGGCAGCAGTATAAATGCACTGTTTACTAGGGTCTCGTGAATCTGCAATCATCCTTGAAGTTTGTCCATTGTGTTAGGGGCCTCAGGGGACCAGAGGCTGGACAGCTTCAAGGACAGGGACAGGGACGGGTCCCCATGACTCTCTGTGGAGTCCCAAGACCACATCCGCTTTCTTTTCTTTCCTCTAGTCTTCACTCCCAGCCCCTTAGCCCTTTAAAGGGTCTCACAGGCCAGGCTGAAGAGCTTGGGCTTTTTCCCAAGTCTATGGGGAAGTCATGAAAATCATGGAAAGGTTTTGAACCATGGAGTAGGGGGCAGGTATGGGAGTTATTACTATAAAGGTCTCTCTGGGGACTTCCCTGGTGGGGAATTCGCCTGCCAATGCAGGGGACATGGGTTCAGTTCCTGGTCTGGGAAGATTTCACATGCCTTGGAGCAAGTAAGCCTGTATTCCACAACTACTGAACCTGCATTCTAGGGCTTGCCGTGCCCAAAGCCTGTGCTCCATAACAAGAGAAGTCACCGGAGTGAGAAGCCCTCGCACCACAATGAAGAGTAGCCCCTGCTCGCTGCGACTAGAGAAAGTCTGCTCACAGCAACAGAGACTCAGGGCAGCCAAAAATAAAGAAGTAAATAAGGAACGCCTGGGAGCAGGCAATTAAAAAAAAAAAGGTCTCTCTGGTCTTCATTGAGGACGAAGCAATAGCTCAAGAGAATGATGATGTGAGCTGAGCTGGCCCTGTGCCTACGGGGGATGGAGAGGATGGGGTGTATTTAAGAGATATTTCAGCCATAAAAGACATTCTTATGACCGGCAAGATAAATTCCAAATTCCCTTGCCTTGCATTCAGGCTGTCCGTGACTTGAGCTTGCACTTCCCCTTTCTCTGCTGCCCACCTTCCCATCACACTTGGCCAGCCCAAGAGCTACATATAGGTACAGCACACCTAGTCCATACAGTCCCACCTCTGGGTGTTTCCTTGGGCCACCTCCCTTCTCATGGCTGCTGCTGCTGCTGCTGCTAAGTCGCTTCAGTCGTGTCCGACTCTGTGCGACCCCATAGACGGCAGCCCACCAGGCTCCTCTGTCTCTGGAATTCTCCAGGCAAGAACACTGGAGTGGGTTGCCATTTCCTTCTCCAATGTATGAAAGTGAAAAGTGAAAGGGAAGTCGCTCAGTCGTGTCCGACTCTTCACGAACCCATGGACTGCAGCCTACCAGGCTCCCCCGTCTATGGGATTCTCCAGGCGAGAGCGCTGAGCAGGGGGCCATCGCCTTCTCATGGCACCCTCCTGCAACTCTCCTCTCTGCCCATGTAACTTCCTCCTGGGAGCCTTCCTGGATCCCCACAAGCACAAAAAAGTCTCCATTTTCATACTTCAGCACCTCCATATATTCACCTCTTTTAGGGGAATGTCTCAGGCAGAACCCCAGAGTTGCCTGCTATCTACCCTCCTGGGAAAGACTAGAGATCTCTTCAAGAAAATCAGAGATACCAAGGGAACTTTCCATGCGAAGATGAGCACACTAAAGGACAGAAATTACATAGACCTAACAGAAGCAGAGGATATTAAGAAGAGGCGGCAAGAAGACACAGAAGAAGAACTATACAAAAAAGATCTTCATGACCCAGATAACCACGATGGTGTGATCACTCACCTAGAGCCAGACATCCTGGACTGTGAAGTCAAGTGGACCTTAGGACGCGTCACTAGGAACAAAGCTAGTGGAGGTGATGGAATTCCAGCTGAGCTATTTCAAATCCTAAAAGATGATGCTATAAAAGTGCTGCACTCTATATGCCAGCAAATTTGGAAAACTCAGCAGTGGCCACAGGACTGGAAAAGATCAGTTTTCATTCCAATCACAAAGGTAATGCCAAAGAATGTTCAAACTACCGCACAATTGCACTCATCTCACACGCTAGCAAAGTAATGCTCAAAATTCTCCAAGGCAGGCTTCAACAGTATGTGAACCATGAACCTCCAGATGTTCAAGCTGGATTTAGAGAAGGCAGAAGAACCAGAGATCAAATTGCCAACATCTGCTTGATCGTAGAAAAAGCAAGAGAGTTCCAGAAAACATTTACTTTTGCTTTATTGACTATGCCAAAGTCTTTGACTGCGTGGATCACAACAAACTGTGGAAAATTCTGAAAGAGATGGGAATACCAGACCACCTGACCTACCTCTTGAGAAATCTGTATGCAGGTCAAGAAGCAACAGTTAGAACTGGACATGGACCAACAGACTGGTTCCAAATAGGGAAAGGAGTACATCAAGGCTGTATATTGTCACCCTGCTTATTTAACTTATATGCAGAGTACATCAAGCAAAATGCTGGACTGGATGAAGCACAAGATGGAATCAAGATTGCTGGGAGAAATATTAATAACCTCAGATAAGCAGATGACACCACCCTTTTGGCAGAAAATGAAGAGGAACTAAAAAGACTCTTGATGAAAGTGAAAGAGGAGAGTGAAAAAGTTGGCTTAAAACTCAACATTCAGAAAACTAAGATCATGGCATCCAGTCCCATCAATTCATGGCAAATAGATAGGGAAACAGTGGAAACATTGGCTGACTTTATTTTTGGGGGCACCAGAATCACTGCAGATGGTGATGGCAGCCATGAAATTAAAAGACGTTTGCTCTGTGGTAGAAAAACTATGACCAAGCTAGACAGCATATTAACAAGCAGAGACATTACTTTACCAACAAAGGTCCATCTAGTCAAAGCTATGGTTTTTCCAGTAGTCATGTATGGATGTGAGAGTTGGGCTATAAAGAAACCTGAGTACTGAAGAATTTTGAATTGTGGTGTTGGAGAAGACTCTTGAGAGTCCCTTGGACTGCGAGAAGATCCAACCAGTCCATTCTAAAGGAAATCACTCCTGAATATTCATTGGAAGGACTGATGCTGAAGCTGAAACTCCAATTCTTGGGGCACCTGATGTGAAGAACTGACTCATTGGAAAAGCCCCTGATGCTGGGAAAGATTGAAGGTGGGAAGAGTAGGGGACAACAGAGGATGAGATGGTTGGATGGCATCACCGACTCAATTGACATGTGTTTGAGTAAACTCTGGGAGATGATGATGGACAGGGAGGTCTGGCATGCTGCAGTCCATGGGTCACAAAGAGTCGGACATTACTGAGTGACTGAACTGAACTGACTGACCCTCCTGTATGTTTTTGTTTTATTTGTAATTTTTATTTATTTTTGGCTGTGTTGGATTGTCACTGCTGAGCGTGCGCTTTCTCTAGTTATGGTGTGCAGGCTTCTCATTGCAGTGGCTCTTCTTGTTGCAAAGCACAGGCTCTAGAGTACACGGGCTCAGGAGTTGCGGTGCACAGGCTTAGTTGCCCTGTGGCATGTGGGATCTTCCTGGACCAGGGATTGAATCTTCATCCCCTACTTTGGCAGGCGGATTCTTAACCAGTGGATTACTAGGGAAGTCCTATATGTTCTTACTCTTTCAGATTTGTTTTGGTGGTGAAGTTAACAGTTCAAAAATAAAAACACCTATTTCCCTTCCTCCTTCTAGGGCTGGTCATGTGATATAGTTCTGGCCAATGGGCCAAGCACAAGAAAAACACTATTGAATTATTATCACCAAATAGAAGCCTATTCAACATTTACCCCCATTTTTTTTTCACCATCACAGTTGAGCTCTGAAGTTCTGCTTTTTGCATATAATACTAACTAATGAAATTTGAGAGCCTGGTTTTAAGAAAACACAAGTATTCATGATAAAGGAAACAGGATAGAATTTAAGATGTCCTGGTCCCCTGCAGCTATAGATCAAAAGATACTGTTTGTGTTATAAGAGGGTTCAAGGAGTCTGATCTGATATTGTGCAAAACTGAGGATGTTTATAAGAACATAATTTTTCTCCTCTGCAATATACAGTTTCCTATGAATATTCATGACTGTTACTGACTTGTTCTAGGCTGTTACAAATCCGCCCTTGGAAGAACAATTTAAATAAAGTGGTCTTATGAGACTCCAAAGACGTTAGAAATTATTACATGACTTCTGAAAATGATATCCAAATAAAATGGAATTCGGGCCAGTTGTCTTACTTAATCATTTCTTGCGCTGGTAACAGTAGGTTGTAATTGACACCTCTGTTTTCTTAGATTGTGTACCTATCTGTAGGATTGTACTCTCTTCTTCTCCCAAGTGGACAGTGCAAAATAAAAACCATGGACTCTGTTGTTATATTTATTGTTAAGCAAATATTGTGAGAGAGTTGCCTGCTTGAAATACCAAACATCTGAGGCTATCTGCTGGAGACTTTTGGGAAGTTCTGTTTATTTTTTTTTTATATTAGCGCCACTACTCTCTTCTCATTGCCTTTCTTCTTCTTTTCGCCTGGAATACAGATGAGATGCTGGAGGTCGAGCAGCCCCCTGGTAACCATGAGGAACCCTTACAGATCCAAACCACAGACTGAGGATATTCTTGATGGCAGCACAGGGATCCTGGTTCTCTGACAGCCTCGTGGAGCCACTATACCACCTGCATGGTTTACTACATGTTTCTCACTTGGTTACTGCTCTCAGCGGCAAACTGATGAAACACCCTACCAGGAAATCTACGCAAGAATGAGCTCCTTGAGGTAAGGCCCAACATCAGATATATCTTTGTGTCCTTCCCAGGGCTTAGAAAGGTTCCCTTCTGAAAAATATATTCCTTATTAGCCTTGAAATGTCTTTAGGATCTGTGATGACAGCCACTCTTCTGGTATTTGCAATTTGTGCCTTCTCTCGTCTCTCAATTAGCTTATGTAAGATCTATCGAGTTTACTGAATTTTTGTTTTTTTTCAAGAGCAAGATTTTGGTTTTAACTGATTTTTCTGTATTGCTTCTCTCTTTTTAATTGATTTCTGCTTTCTCTTATTTCCTTCCGTCTGCTTGTTTCAGGTTTAATTTGCCCTCTTTCTCCTCTCCCTCCCCACCTTCCTCCTCCTTCTTTTCTTAAAGTAACAGTCCTTCCCATGGATTTGAGGAGTTTTTCTCTAGTCTACAAGGGCTAGTCTAAGCACAGCTTTAGTGGCATCTTACAGCTGTTAATATGTTTTTAAAATACATTCAATTCTAAATATTTTCTAATTTCTTTTGTGCCATGGATTGAATTGTGTCCCCAAGAAGATATGCTACAGACTTATCCCTACATATCTATGAATGTGACCTAATTTGAAATAAGGTCTTTGCAGATTACCTGCGTAATCAGGTTAAGGGTGATTACACCACTACTGTCCAACACAACTAGTATCCCTATAAGAAGAGGGAAATTTCAATGCAGACAGACTTATCCAGGACACGTGGATAAGGCCATGAGAAGATGAGGGCCAAGGAACTAGAAGGAACTCCAAGGATTGCCAGTCACCATAAACTAAAAGAGAAGCAGGGAACAGATTCTCCCTCAGAAGGAAGCAACCCTGCCAGTGCCCTGATCTTGGACTTCTAGCCTCCAAAACTGTGTGAACATGGGTTTTATTGACCAGCACATAATGGTCCTTCAGACTTGAAAATTCTGATCTTGTCCAAGTCTCATTCCCTTCCTTGGACTTTAGCGCCTCCATGGGTTGTCTCCATGGGCAACATTTCTCCTCCCTCTAGACAATCATTTCCTTTTCCAAATTTACTTCCTTGTCAGGGGTTGGGCGAGTTCCAGCCTAGAGCTTCTTCAGCACACCACCATCTGGCTATTTGCTTGAAAACTGAGTATCCTCCTTGACCTTTGCTGAGTGCATCAAGTGAAGGACTGACTTACAGAAACGCTGACTGGAGGACCTACTTTCCAGAGGGATGACTTGTTGATTTAACACCCCACAAGGAGCCAGATGAACTGACAAATGGGATAACCTTGTACACAAAGACTGACTCTCGGGAAAATGACTAAGGTAGAGGAAAACTTAGCTGTTCTATAACCAGTTCATGAGGCGGCCTGAAAGTCCCCAAGCCTCACCAACACCCCATCACTGTGGAGGTCCCCCAGGGATTCCCACCCCACCTCCTCGTCCTCACCAAGCTCTGCTCGGCAGGAGGGCCAGGGAGCATGTAGGAGTCCATCCAGAGCCAGTGGGGCCTGATGATGCTTGTGGGAGCGGCTGGGACTCTGAGGAGCCGCGAAGGGGAACCGGGCGAGTCTCCACTGTCTGCGCCAGCCGGAAACAATTGAAGAACCATCCCTACTGGGCCCCTTGGGCTCCAGCGGCCCTTGGGAGAATCCTCTTTCTCAAGCAGGGGTTCTAGACCCCTGCTAGACCTTGAGACTCCAGATCTAATCAGCTTTAAGGACACTTCTCCTTCAAGCCAGTACATGTGGACAAGGAGGTGATGGGCAGATTGGAAGTCACTGATCAAGGATCAAAATGCCGAGTATGCTCCCCTTAGGGTCAATCAGAAGTCATCTTGGTACCCTCTTGTTTCCTGTCCTGTCATCAAGGCCTCTATCGTGAACAAAGCAAGACCCAGCTTTCATGCCCAAACCCGTCACTGACCTATTCCTGTAATAGGGGCGCAGCCGGTATGCCAGCAGTAAACTATGACCGTAGCGGTCCTGCTCAACCATTGGTCCTCACTGCAACAGGCCACGCCCCCCAAGTGAGCAACCGTTAGAAGTCCTGCCCAGCCATTGGTTGGAGCTGCAGTGGGCCCCTCCCGCAAGCCAGTGACCGTTAGCGACCGTTAGTGAGCCACCAGGTAGGGGTCCCTGTCAGTCCTTGGTTGGAATTGCAGTGGCACCCTCCCCTCCCCTTTCCCTGTATAGAAGGAACCTGGAATTCAGACTGATGGAAGATGTTTTTATCTGCCGCACTATCTGCCACTTCTTGGTCTGATATCTTCCTGATTAAAGTCCTTAGTACTTGCCCCAACAACTCCAGATTTGTTGGCCTGCCGTGTGGTGAGCAAAACAAGTTTGAGCTTGGTAACAACTCTGACCAAGCCACCCAGGAGTCTTGCTGCTGTGACCAGCGGCCTTGGTTGGGGAATTTTCAGGCAAGGTAAGGCCCTAGCAGCTGCCAGGAACACTTGCCCTGAGAATTTTCCTTTCAAAATTCCCTGAAGCAGCACCAGCTTGGCGGTTGAAGCAAGGAGTGGACATGTGGGAGTCATCGGGCTCCATGCAGTAGGGTAAGTGGCTTCGGTGTGTACAGCCGGGGATATTCTCCTTTCTCAATTCTGACTTTTCCTTAAGGGAAAAGCCAACTGGTTTGCATTTGATTGGGGTGCTTTGCTGGAGACCGGAACTGTTGACCTCTGACTCATGAACCGGTTGGTTTGCTTTTGTTTGCATTCATTCATGATGGAATCTGCTTGCCCTTTTGGTACCGGAGCATTTGCTTGTGGTTTTTGTGTTCTGTTGTTTTCTTAACATAAATGTGGGGAAAATATCATCTGTCCCTAAGGAAAGCCCTTTGGAGGCATATATATATATATATATATATATATATATTTTTTTTTAAATGGACAAAATATAGCTGTGAGTCTGTGACTAAGAAGGAGATGCTATTCTATTGTAATAGTGTGTGGCCCCATTATACATTAGGATCAAGAGAGTGATGACCCTTGAATGGCTCACTTCATTATTATACGATATTGCATTTAGAATTGTTTTGTGAAAGAGCAAGTGAAAATGATGAGATTCCATATGCAGAAGCGCTTACACTGTTGTATCAGGAGGAAAAGAAGTCAGGCAGCTGCTGCCTTATGGTACAGAGGTTTTGAAAGGAAAACCAGGGGGATATCTGTTTTACAAGAGAAAGAGGAAGAAAGTGAGACTGAGGACACATTATTTCAAAACTTAAACTCCCCTCTGGCCAACTTGGCTCCTCCACTGTCTGAATAGACTGCACTGACTGTTGTTCCAACCAACCCCATGTCGCCAACATATTTGTTCCTGTCAATACTTCCTGTTTCTCCTACTTACAGGGATCAGATAGAAGTTTCTATGTTAACCCGTGGAGCACAGGGGCTTGGTACTGTGTCTAAGACAGGACATCTAAGACAGGACAGCGTACCCCATTTGGATAGGGAGCCACTGCTGTGTGTACATGCTAATTCATTCAGGCACGTCTGGTTCTTTGTGACCCGAGGGACCGCTAGCCCACCAGACTCCTCTGTCCACGGGATTTCCTAAGCAAGAATACTGGAGTGGGTAGTCATTCCCTTCTCCAGGGGATCTTCCTGACTCAGGGATCAAACCCGTATCTCCTGCATTGCAGGCAGATTCTTAACCTGCTGAGCCATCGAGGAAGCCCATTTAGACCTGGAGCCACTTCTGTTGCTGCTGCTGCTGCTGCTGCTGCTAAGTCACTTCAGTCGTGTCCGACTCTGTGTGACCCCATAGACGGTAGCCTACCAGGCTCCCCCATCCCTGGGATTCTCCAGGCGAGAACACTGGAGTGGGTTGCCATTTCCTCCTCCAGTGCATGAAAGTGAAAGGGAAGTCGCTCAGTCTGGTCCGACTCTTCGCGACCCCATGGACTGCAGCCCACCAGGCTCCTCCATGGAGCCACTTCTAGAGCAGGGCAATTGCTTTTGCTGTGATATTCTTTAGGAGGTCTCAGTGCAAATGGTCAACCAGCTGAGTTTCTATCCTCAACTTCAGATTTGTTTAATTGGAAAAACCGTAACCCTGCTTATCGAGAGGACCCCCTCTGCATGACTGAACTTTTCACTTCTGTCTCTGTCACTCACCATCCCTCTTGCGCAGAACGTACGTTGGAGGGGGATGAAAGGAGGGTAGTCATTGACAAGGCTAGAGAGGAAGTGCACTAGCTCCATCTGGTGGATCCAGATGGAACTCCAGGAGCAAATCTGGTGGACGTTCCCACAGCTGAGCCTGACTGAAAGTGAAAGTAAAGTCGCTCAGTCCTGTCGGGACTCTTTGCGACCCCACGGACTGTAGCCTACCAGGCTCCTCTGTCCATGGGATTTTCCAGGCAAGAGTACTGGAGTGGATTGCCTGACTGGGATCCTAATAATGGAGAAAGGACGCACCTAGAGCATTATAGAAAGTGTATCTTAGCAGGTCTTTGAAAAGGAGTACCCAAACAAAATAGCTTAGATACAATTTAGGAGATATACCAAAACCCAATGATGATTCATCAGAGTTTCTAGAAAGAGAAACCACACTGATACAGGCCCTGAGGCCCCTGAAAATATGAGAATGGTACACATGACTTTAATTAGGCCAAGCACCCCAGATATAAGAAGCAAATCACAAAAGTTAAATGGTGCATTTGGAATGAACCCTTCGTAAGTGTTCAACAACAGGGAACAATGAGGAAGAAGCAAGGGGATACAAGACTGAAAGCCACTCACCTGGCTGCAGCAGAGGATTCCCAGAGACTAACCGGAATAGAGGAAAACAATAAAAGACAGATAGGAGCCTCTCATGTGGTAGAGAGAGAGAAGACTCTGATGACGCCCCAGGAACTCCAGGTAACTTTGACAGCGGGGACAAGCTGACTTTCTGATAGATACAGTGCAACATACTCTAGTAAACACCAAGATGGCCCAGAGAACATCTCAGCCCATCCCGGTCACAGGAGTTTCTGGAGAAGTGTAAAGCGGTTCTTTCTTACAACCTCTGGAATGCCGATTAGGGGACCTCAACCTGAAACATAGCTTCTTATATATGCCAGTGTGTCTTTTGTAAATTAAATGCTCAAGTAAGTTTTTCACCAGAACAGCTTGACATCAGGCAATTGTCAACATTTTGAGCTAGAATTTTGTGCAGACCGTGAGGTCCAGTGTCTGGCTTCTTTGCCTCATTGTATGGCGCATGGTAGGTGCCTGTATTTCTGTGGGATGTGTGAACTGCATGCATACATGGGTGGCTTATGTCAAATCTGCCTTGAGCACAAGATGACCATCTCACTGGTGATGACAGATGGGAGAACCCACAGACTTATAAAAAATGCCCCAGCAGAGAGATGACACTTTTCTTATCTTCTAAAAAATTACCAACATCTGGCTCCAAAAAAGGAAGTTGTCATTCATTCTGAAGGAAACACACAGCTGGGGTCCATTCTAATGCCAGAATCCAGTTCTCATTCCTGGTATTCCTTTCCTTTGTGGTCAAGAAATGCTGCAATAACCTCCATTTAACTGGGCTCTTTGCCTCCAGTCTTACCTCTTCTAAATACACCTCAGGGCTTTGCTGGTGGTCTGGTGGTTAAGACTCTGTCTGTCAGTGCAGGGGACACAGGTTCAAGCCCTGGTCCGGAAAGATTGTGTTCCACATGCCTCGGGGCAACTAAGCCCGCACACCACAAATACTGAACTGTGCTCTAGAGCCTGTATTCCGCAACAAGAGAAGCCCCACTAACTGCAACTAGAACAAGCCTTGAAGCAGCAATGAAGACCCAGTACAGCCAAAAATTAATTAATTAAGCTTTAAAAAGTACACCTCAATAACTACTCCTGGGATCATCTCTCACTATATAGTCACTCTATTTCTTTGTTTCAAACCTTCTAACAGTTTATTCATTCACTCAGTTATTCAACAAACATGTTTTAAAGTCTATTTTAGGAACCATTCTGGTGCCGGTGATACAAATAGAAAGCAAGACAGACAAGATCCCTGTTTTCATGGAACAAAGGGAGTTGGGACAAGGTCCCACAGATAAGGTCCCAATGTCTTGTGATGGCATTCAGGGCTTTTATGTCATTTCTCCTCCTACATCTCTCAATACCACTTTTCACTCACATTCTACCCAGGTACACCTCAAGTAACGATACTCAAGTTCAAAGAGAAGGGGTGGGGTTTGCCAAAGATCTTATCCAAAGACATAACCACTAAGCATTCAAGCAAGGATCCAATCCGTGTGAGTGTTGGCTCTTTGTATATATTTCAGGTACTAGGTGCATAATAGGGGCTCAAAAACTATTTCTTGGTGGACATATTTCACAATCTCACATTTATTTCTCCTTCTTTTGAAGGAGCTCCCAGGATGGAGCACCTGTCTTCTGGCTAATCCAAACAACATATCATATAGTTTGCTTTCAGGGATTCAAAGACCAGGTCCAGGGTAACCCTATTATTCAGTGGATAACCAGTGAGAGGGCAGGTGGGACTGGAGAGGGCTTCGTGGGCCAAGGATACTCTGGGGGCTCCAAGTTTGTTGTAGACTCCAGGTTCCTGGGGTCTTTAAGGATTCTATGGGCTTTGGTGACTCCAAGGGTGATGGGGACTTCGGGTATGAATGTTGTTTTCACAGGCTTTGTCAGCTTCAGTTTATCCTGCTCTTCCTGGAAGTTTGGGGCGATGGGTCCTGCAGGGCAGAGCAAAGAAAGGATGTTGGAACAGGTACCCAAATCTGAAAAGGACAGAATTCTGTCCCTCTCTTTCAGCACTGAATTAAATGCAGTGTGGAGCAAGGGATTGGCTTCACCTTTCATCAAAATCCCCATGGTTGGAGCCTGCCACCCTGTCTTCTCCTACTGATCCTTCCTCCCTGTGCATTCTCAGCACCATGAGCCACCCAGCTGTTCCCAGACTTCCCTGGGAAGTTTTGCCTGACTTCTCCAGGGAGGTTCAGTCTCTCACCCCTCTGGGCGACCATCACCCCAGCCCAGCCCTGCTACTGTGATGCTGCCTTCCCCTCCAGCCTGGCCTCTCTGAGGGCGGGGCCTGGGCCCAGTCCACTTCTGAGACCCCAGCATGGAGAACAGGAGATACTGCAGGAAATACTGGTGGAATTTTAACAGATGTCTGGTTGACCCACAAAGGGACACCAGCTCCCAGTGCAGGGTGTAAGGAGAGCAGCAGGGTGCTTCTGGCCCTAGAGAATCGTAATGACTAAAGAACGGTGAGACCCGGCTACTCCGGTGCTGACCCCTCTAAGCCCTGCTGAGGATAGGGGGTACAGGACAAATAAAGGGGTAACCTGGGCGTGGCCTGGTCTTCAAGTCTTTCAGGCTAACCTGGGTCTGTAGCACCTACAGGCTGTGCTGACTGCAGCCTGCTAAGCGCTCAGAGACCAAACCCTTTGATTTCCACTCCAATGCTACAACTGCTGTTAAGGGTTCTCCCAATCCTCTTCTCAATGGGGACTCAGTGTGTGAGTGTGTGTGTGTGTGTGTGTGTGTAGGGAGAATGAGTTGCTGATTCTAATGACCTTTCAAGTTACTCCTCTTAATTTTCATCTGTCTTCCCATCCCTGGGTCTTAGCGTCACCATCATAAGAGGAGTGAGCACATCATCATAAGATGATGTGTAAGCATGCTCTGACATTCTAGAAGTCCTGTAAGACTGCTGCTGCTGCTGCTAAGTCGCTTCAGTCGTGTCCGACTCTGTGCGACCCCATAGACAGCAGCCCACTAGGCTCCCCGGTCCCTGGGATTCTCCAGGCAAGAACACTGGAGTGGGTTGCCATTTCCTTCTCCGATGCATGAAAGTGAAAAGTGAAAGTGAAGTCGCTCAGTTGTGTCTGACTCTTAGCGACCCCATGGACTGCAGCCTACCAGGCTCCTCCGTCCATAGGATTTTCCAGGCAAGAGTACTGGAGTGGGGTGCCATTGAGGATGGTATTAATATTGCCTTTACATACTGTATGTGCCTCTCCTCATGGGTCTTGTGATCGTTATTCTGATAGGCTGGATTCCAGACACATGGGGTATCTACCAATATCTGCTGCTCAGGAGACGGGGTGACTCTGGATTTTCCTGGTTCCTTGGGCCTTAGAGACGTCTCGAGTCCTTGGCGGGCTCCGATTTTAGGGCTCTTTTCTGCCTTCATTGCTGCAATTTTCTTTGCCTGCTTCATTCTGATATGTTTCACTCTAAGGAAAAGATGCTCTTGATCAGTTTGGGCTCTCTACCCACAATATGGGCTCTGGTCTTGCTGGGAAGTGCTGGTTTAGAGCCTGGGGTGAGCCATGCAGCCTCTCTGGGGCTTGCTTTCCTGTCGTGGACAACAGAGACGCATGCTTGTCAGGCTGTGGGTCTCAGGTGAGGTCAACTATGAAAGGGCTTTGCAAGCTCTGATTCTTGTTGGTCTTCAAGTCCAGCTGGCTATACATAAAACGTAGCTCCCCAGGGATTTCCCTGGTGGTCAAGTGGCTAGCATTCAGTGCTCCCACTGCAGGGGTCACCAGTTCAATCCCTGATTGGGGAACTAGATCCTACATGCCATGTAGCATGGCCCCCCCAAAAAAACCAGCAACCCAGCTTGCCCTGCCACCTCACTCCTCTTCTTCCTCACCCTAATGGACAGTTACTCCCAACTCTCTCTGCCCCTCATCACTTGCCCAGCTCAGGCCTGGCTTAGATCATGACATCAGCCTCTTGCCTTTCCCTCTGTGGACTGTGCCCACCCCAAGTTCACACCTCCCCTCCCAGCTGACTCCTCCATGGTCCTCAACTAAGGATTAACTCTAAGACGTCTGGACCGGCCAGAGGCTCCCTGGCCCAGCTCTCTGCCCTGCCTCTGGCATCTCTGCCCTTCTCACTCCAGACTTCCAGCCAGCACATTTAGCCAAGTCTCAGGAGTCTTTATGAACCAACCCCAAGAACCTTTATCAACTTCGTTTTTAGCTGTTACTTAGGTGCACTCTCAATGCACCTGATGTTGCACAAAGACACCGGAAGTTCCTCAGGTGTGTTCCCAGGGTCTCTGTACCTGACTTTCCACCACATGCGCAACTGCTCAGCCCTGCTGCCACTTGAGACAGCTCCCTGGGGACTCCACTGGTTTCACTTCCTCCTCCGCTTTCTCTTTTATAAAGTTCTTTGAAAGCCTCGGTCCCTTGGGCCTGTTTTATGGCTCCGTATGGTCCCGATGGCCCTGGCTCGTGGGCACCCTGTTTGCTGCCAGACCCTGAGTTCCTCAAGGGTGGGGGCGTCCATCCAGCGCCACAGGCCTGGGGGTAGCAGGCTCTGGGAGAGGCTGAATGGTGAATGTTTTTAATTGGAGGACTATTGCTTTACGATGTTGTGATGGTTTCTGCTATACAACAGAGTGAATCAGCTGGATGTATGCCTATATCCCCTCCCTCTTGAGCCCCCCTCCATCCTGCCCCCATCCCACCCTTCCAGGTCATCACAGAGCACGGGGCTGAGCTCCCCGTGCTATCCAGCAGCTTCCCATTAGCTAAATATTTTACACAAGGTAGGGTACGTATGTCAGCGCTACTCTCCCAACTCATCCCACCCTGATCTCATGCCAAACAACAAAGAAGACAGGAACGCAAACCCACCCGTCAACAGACAGGCCACCTAAAACTGTACTAAGCTTACGGTGAATCTTAACCTCGGTACTCACATGAGTGGGACGAGGCAGAGGAAGAACAGTGTGACACCGATGGCTCCGTAGAACACGCCCCGAATCAGCCCTTTCATGAAAGTCTGGGCAACCAAAGAACTCCTTCCTGGAGGTAGAGAGCTAGTGAGGAGGGGTTCTCCCTGGGGACTTCCCAGCTGCCTCCCCTGGCCCCAGGGCCCACCCCCTCTTCCCCACCCACACGGTGCCCCTCCACCATCACCTGACTTCAGCAGGATGGTCAGGGCGTGGGTTCCCTCTGGGTTCCTGCCCTCACAGAGCAGGCTCGTGCCCGTTTCAGGCGGCTTGATCAGATGGATGGTGCTGTTGGCCCAGGGGCCAAGTGTGGTAGAAGTCACTCGAAAGCCTGTGCGGTTCATGACCACGGGAGCGACCCCCACCCGCCACCGCACAGAGGGCGTGGGGGTCCCACGGAAGGAGCAGCTGCACTGCAGAGTCTTCTTCAAGGAGCAAGAGGAATCGAGCAGCCTGGTGGGGGCTGAGGGGGAGTGAGGGTCAGGAGTCAGCAAGCATCCTGATTCCCTGTCTGCCTCCTTCAGGACCCAGCCTTTTCTTTATTTGTGATAAACCAGGAACTTCAGAGAGACTTTCTGGGTCTTCCGCAGTGGCTCAGTGGTAAAGAATCTGCCTGCCAGTGCAGGAGACACGGGTTCAATTGCTGGTCCCGGAAGATCCCACATGCCACGGAAGAACTAAGCCACAACTTCTGGGCCTGTGCTCTAGAGCCCGGGAACCACACCAACTGAGCCCGTGAGCCAGAACTACTGAAGGCCGGGCACCCTAGATGCCGTGCTCTGCAGCAAGAGGGGCCGCTGCAGTGAGAAGCCGCTCATTGCAACTAGAGGAAAGCCCACACAGTAATGAAGACCCAGGAAAGTCAAAGATACATAAGTGAACAAAATTATATATTAAAAAATATATATATTTTTTGGAAGTCCAGAGGAGTCAGGCCTCACAGACCAGTTGCCCTTCACCCTTTCTCCTCGTCTGGCCTGAACCGGCACACTCAACTTTCCAGACCGATGGCAGAGGAGTCTCTTGAAGATCTGCATTGCCTGCGATCCCTCATCTATCCACCCCCACCAGGCTAAACTGCCCAACCTCAGTAACTCTCTTTCTGAGCTCTGGCCCTTCCAGCTCCACCTGTGGTCAGATTTTTCCCTCCATCACTGTCTGGATGCTCCTGGCAAGTCACTTCCCTCTCTACTCTTCCCTAGTCTGGAAAACAGAGAGACTTCCTGAGCCCGACTCACATTATCATTGCTGGAAGAGGCATACAACGAATGCCTGAGGTTTACTGTGTTCCTGCCTCAATTCAGGACCAAGTACCACCCATTCAATGAACATTTTTAGATTTTCCTCTTCCCCATCCTGGTGGACGTGGACTGAGCATTCATCTTAAGCAAAGACTGCTATGCTGATTTCTGAGTAAGAACACCATGAAACCACCTCACTCTCTGTAGGACAGGTCAGACATATGGTCCATTCAGTGAGACTGTGGGTTAATAGTCACTCTCTTCAAGGTCTCCAATAGTGAGGAATTGGTCCTTAGCATTTCCATGTACTTAGTCATTGGAGTTGTTTGGGGTTACTGGAGGAAATGGGTCATTTCCCCCTGAACAGTTGCCCTTGATCTTGGGCTTTCCATTTGGGTCACTTGAGGGGATGAGGAATTTGCAGGCCTTTCCTCCACTTCCCTTGCTGACCTCCACATTATTCATTTTCACCATCTGGAGAAGCAGGCCATGGAGAGCAATCGAAAGAGGCTGAAAAACACTTACTAACTTTGGAACTTGGAGCTTGCTAGCAATATTCAGACGGCTCCTGTGCTCAAATATCTTCAGAGCCCCCTGATGAGCTCCCACCCTTACCCTCAGCTCTACTCCCTGGCCCATGCCCCCTGCAACCTCCCCAATTCCCCCGCTCCTGTCAGAATCTGGCCTGCAGATGCTTAACCCACATTGGTTCCTTGGTGCCCTAAACCCTTGTGTGCCTGGCTTGGTCGTGTCCAACTTTTTGAGACCTTATGGACTGTAGCCCACCAGGCTCCTCTGTCCATGGGATTCCCCAGGCAAGAATACTGGAGTGGGTTGCCATTTCCTCCTCCAGGGGGTCTTCCTGACCCAGGGAACGACCCTACGTCTCCTGCATTCCAAGCAGATTCTTTGCCGCTGAGCCATCAGGGAAAGTGAAGTCGCTCAGTCTTGTGCGACTCTTTGTGACCCCGCAGACTGTAGCCCACCAGGCTCCTCTGTCCATGGGATTCTCCAGGCAAGAATACTGGAGTGGGTTGCCATTTCCTTCTCCAGAGGATCTTCCTGACCCAGGGATTGAACCCAGGTCTCCTGCATTGCAGGCAGACGTTTTAACCTCTGAGCCACCAGGGAAGCTGAGCCATCAGGGAAGCCCACCCTAAACCCTTAAGTCCTCTTGTATTACGTCACCACGACCTGACCTAGCCCTGGCTCTGGAGCCTTGGCTTCCTCAGACCCTTCCAGCGCTGCGTCTCTTCCCACTCACCCAGCTGGAGCCCTGGCGTTGCCATGAGCAGCAGCAGTTGTTTTCCACACAGGAGAGGCAGGGGCTTAGACCACAGCTGGTCCCGAAACCGGAGCTGTCTGGTTCAGATGGGGTGATGTGATGAATACCTGGAAGAGGCTGCAGGGGTGGGGAGAGCAGAAAGAACTCTTAGCCAGCCGGGGGCTTCGACCTCTTCAGTCATCCTGAAGGCGCGTCCCCTCTGAGAAGCAGGAATTTTGTGGGATGTGACGTCTGAAGGCCTGCAGACAGGACGGCACCACCATGATCCTCTGTGATGCTCCAAAGTCACGTCTCCTTCCCCCGCCCCCAGTCTGTCACCCCCCTCCCCAGCTCCCTTAGGAGGGTCTTTAGTTCCAGGTCTGCAGACTTCCTCTAAAGTTTACGGGTACCACATAAACTGTGTGCCACAGGGAGACAGGGTCAGGTCTGGGAGTTTGGAATGTCCCCCTGGGGCCCTGGTGTAAAATGGCTTGGAGGGGGAGTGACCTCAGGCCTGGTGGTCAGGGGAGAGAGACGGTGACTGGGGACGAATGGCAGGCTGGAGCTGGGGCACAGGCTGTGAGAAATGGAGAGGATGGGACCGATTTAACATTTGAGGGGAATAAAAGCAGATGGGGGTTCCTACTGCTGATGGGAAAAGTTCCAAACCTTCTTGCGTTGTAAATGCGGGTCCCCACAAGTTTGCTTGGCCCTTGTCTTATGTCCCTGTGTCTTTCTCAACCTTTTCCCAATGTTCCCCTTTCCAAATTTCACCCTTAACATAGCTCTCCCGTCATCAGGGACTCTTCTGTTTCCCAGCTTTTTCTTCTGTAGCTCTCCTTTGTCCATATTAAAATCCTCCTTCAATTTCATAACTGAGTTCAATGCTGCTTCCTTGATGTAGCCTTTCCTGATTGCCCCACCCAGTCAGAAGTGGGTAATCTCTCCCCTCTCAGAATTACCAAGCGATTAAAAAAAAAAAAAAGTTGGCTGCATTGTGTCTTAGTTGCAGCACGCTGGCTACAGGGCATGTAGTTGCTCCACAGAGGTGGGATCTTAGTTCCCTGACCAGGGATGGAACCTGTGTTGCCTACACCGGGAGGTGGAGTCTTAACCACTGGACCACCAGGGAAGCCCCTATCAAGTGATGTGATTTGTTCTTTTCTGGAGAAGTGATTTTTTCCTCATGACAGAGTGATTTGTTTTTGTGTAGTTGCCAGATAGTAACTTACCCTTCTTTTCATCACTCACAAATTCACCCTGTTTAGGGATGCAATATTGCCCGCTAAAGCACTACTTTGGCTTCCTTTGCAATTAAGAGGGGACCGTGTGACATTGTTTTAGTGGAAGTAAGCTGGGGATTCTTGGGAAAGGTTTTGCTTTCTTAATACTGTCCTTTCCTCTTTCCTGTCACTTCCTTCTTCTTCCTCCTAGAATATGGAGGTGATACTGGAGGTGGAGCAGCAATTTGGCATCATGAGGTAACCGTGAGGAAGAAAGCCACTCATGGTTGATGTTCACTTAAGGATGCTTTAGCAGAACAATTCAAGAAGCCTAGTCCCCTGACGGCCTTGTAGAGCTGCTATGCCAACCCTGCACAGCCTAGCTCTGCACATCTTTCTTTTTAAATTGATGTATAGCTGATTTAATGTTCATTTCTGCTATATAGCAAAGAGATTCAGTTTTATATCTGGAGAAGGAAATGGCAACCCACTCCAGTATTCTTACCTGGAGAATCCCATGGACAGAGGACCCTGGCAGGCTGCAGTCTATGGGGTCGCAAGAGTTGGACACGTCGGACACAACTTAGCAACGGACATGATATATATACATATATACATATATATATATATGGTGGTGGTTTAGTTGCTAAGTTGTGTCCGACTCTTGTGACAGGCAAGAATACTGGAGTGGGTTGCCATTTTCTTCTCCAGGGGATTGCCCCAGCCGAGGAATTGAACCCAGGTCTCCTGCATTGCAGGCAGGTTTCTTTACCATCTGAGCTATGATGGAATCCCTATATATATATTCCTTTTCATTATGGTTTATCATAAGATATTGAATACAGAACCTTGTTGTTTATCCATTCTGTACCCCCAATAACGAACTTGTTTGATAGTCACTGATACAATGTTCACATCAATCTCACCTCCCTTGAAACTATAGCTCCCACACACACTTGTTTTTTTTTTGAAAAGCACTGACTGCAGAGCAGGAGCCCAGGGTTTGAGTGCCGATTATGTCGGCCACGACACTGATTCATTGGGAAACCACAGACAACTGCTTTTCCTCTCTGGGCCATTTCTGCAATAATTCTGCAATAATTCCTGGGAAAGAGGCAGAATGAAGAAATACGTCTGGGCATGACCTCCCTTATTAGCATTTTAATCAAGCATTACCAAAGACATCATGGGTATTTCAGGTTCCAGGGTTATTTTATGTCCTCAGACATTGGGTTGGTCTCAATTGATTTCTGGTAAAATATTCCAGCAGCCGCCACTTTGTGGAGCTCAATGCCTTTTGCCATAAACTCCTGTCTGCATAAGGATTCTGAGACTTCTTTCCAGTAATTTTGTAGACAGGGGCTAGCAACAATCCCTCATGTAGAATATGTGCATGTCCTCCAAAATCCAAATAGGCCAATCAGACACTGGGTTTCTAGCTTCTTTTTTCCGCCAGACACCCTGTACTTTTCAAATTAACAACCTGTGTGGGTTTGGGCAGTTTTATTGGTTCCCATTTATTATATCCAATCAATTTTGGTTGAAGGGAGGATTTACATGTCTCCTGTTTAATAATACTAGAAAGGGGAAGTGTTCCCCAGTCATACAGGGTATCTATTTATTAATACACTGAGGTAAAGGAGGCGATCCAATGACTTTCCATGAAATTTGTTTAAACATTCCAATCTTCCTCTAAACTCCCACAGTCATCCCATCAATTCTTGAATTTCCATAGCTTCCCCATTCAACTATAACTCCTATTAGGACTGACCAGCATCCGGTCCCATCACTTCATGGCAAATAGGAGAAGAAAAAGTGGAAGCAGTGACAGATTTTATTTTCTTGGGCTCCAAAATCGTTGCAGATGGTGACTGCAGTCATGAAATTAAAAGATGCTTGCCCCTTGGAAGCAAAGTTATGACAAACCTAGACAGCGTATCAAAAAGGCAGAGACATCACTTCGCGGACAAAAGTCTGTATGGTCAAAGCTATGGTTTTTCCAGTAGTCATGTGCAGATGGGAGAGTTGGACCATAAAGAAGGCAGAGCACCAAAGAACTGATGCTTTCAAACTGTGGTGCTGGAGAGGACTCTTGAGAGTCCCGTGGACAGCAAAGAGTTCAAACTAGTCAAGGCTAAAAGAAATCAACCCTGAATATTCATTGGAAGGACTGACACTGAAGCTGAAGCTCCAATGCTTTGGCCACGTGATGCAAAGAGCTGACTTATTGGAAAAGACCCTGATGCTGGGAAAGACTGAAGGCAAAAGGAGAAAGGGGACGACAGAGGATGAGATAGTTAGATAGCATCATTGACGATCTATTTGCTCATGAATTTGAGCAAACTCTGAGAGATAGTGAAAGACAGGGGAGCCTGGCATGCTGCAGTTCATGGGGGTCACAAAGAGTCAGATATGACTGAGTGACTAAACAACAAGTTTTAGAATCACAGAGCGTGAGGCTCCCGTGTTAAGGAGTCTCAGAAACATGTCTTCGTTTTATTGCTAATGTGCATATGGCTTTGAGTGCCCTGCTGGAAGTGGGGCCAAGGAACCTAGGCCCTTTAATGAATCTTTATCTTGATTAGCTTATGGGACCATCACCTCAGGTGATTTGCAGTCAGATTTCTCATTGTCTTATCTGTCTTGTGGCTTTTTAAATTCCCCCAAACTAGGGTAGATAGAGCAGACTTGATTGAGGTCCTTCAATGCTGGGGGACGATCCAGGGTTCCCCCTGGTCCACCCAGTCTCCCAGAGTGCTGCACTGAGACCTTTGTTTTGACCCCATCAATGTCCCCTTTATCCCAATTCTTTTTAAAATGAATCTATTAATTTTTGGCTGGGCTGGGTCTTCGTTGCTGCATGTGGGCTTGCTCTGTTTGCAGCACGTGGGTTTCTCATTGCAGTGGCTTCTCGGTTGTGGAACACAGGCTCTAGGTGCACGAGCTTCAGTAGTTACAGCGTACAGGCTGAGTTGCCCCTCTGACACGTGGAATCTTCTTGGACCAGGGATGGAACCAATGTCCTCTGAACTGCCAGGAGGATTCTTAACCACTGGACCACCAGGGAAGTTCCTATTTATCCCATTTCTTAAGGACTGTTTAAAGATTTCCACCCTGTCAGACTTTGACTCTCCCATTCATCTTTCTTCATTCTCTGGTGAATCACTTTAATGTTTTGTGCTCCCTGTGGTTTCAACATAACGCTTCCCTTTAGTAGCAGCAGCCCCGAGGCTAACAGCTTTATCTTGGGCTGGACAGAACCCAAACTGGGCTCTGTGTCAGGATCCAGCCCGGCCTTTTCCTTTTCTTTCATCTTAGCTATTACAGAAAAAAATAACCCAGGATCATGCATTTAGCTTGTTCTTGTTATGTTGCATTTTCTTATGCATCTAGTGAGTCAACTTCTTGGATGTTGTATCCATCATTAAAAAAAAAAAAAAGGTAACTTTTAACCTCCTGTAACTAATTACAGAACAGTTGTATTTCAGGAACCCTTGAGTAACCCTGGGGTCACCCAGGAATCAGAGTCATCATCTCCTATCCTCATATCCTTCCTTTTCCCAAATTATGTGCTTCAGTGGGTCCTGTTTGTTCTAGTGGATTTCATTTCTATGCCAGCAGCAAGATGCCTCATTCCTGACAGTGACGTCAGATTGCAGGGGTTCCTAAAAGCCCCTCATTTTTGACATCTATTGAAAGTTTGGGGGCCCTCAAGACTACCCTCAGATTTGATAATTCACTGGAAGTACTTCCCAGAATTCACAGAAGGACTTCCCTGGTGGTCCAGTGGTTAAGACTCAGCACTTCTGATGCAGGGGTCATGAGTTCAATCCCTTGTCAGGGAACCAAGACCCCACATGCTGCAGGTTTCAGCCAAAAATAGGAAACAAAAGAATCCACTTCCAGAATTCACTGAAAGCTGTTTTAGGTTACTGGGTTTTTTCTGCAACTAAAGGACACAGATTAGAATCTGCCAAGAGAAGGAGCACAGAGGGCAGAGTCTGGGAAATTTCCAGCCAGACAGCTTCCTGTTCTCCTCTCCCTGAGGAGTCAGAGACAGAGCAACTTAACTGTTCTGGAGTTATTGCCTAACAACAGGCCCAGAAGACTGGCAACCAGAGAAGCTCACCCAAACCCCGTGACCAGAGTTTTTATTGGACCTTCATCATGAGGGCATCTGCCCTTGTGGCAGATTTCATTCTCCTGCTCCTTCTGAAGGTGGACTGATACCACAGGATCCAAAGATCCCACTGGAAATCACGCTGTTAAACTGTCTTGTGCGGCCAGCTCCTGCCCTTAATCACAGTTGAAGACTCTTCAGTGTGATGCCAGGACCTCAGGCAAACAGAGACTCTCCATCAGCCAGGACTTCCCAGGGTTTAGAGATTATACCTCCTGGAATCCAAGGGCAAAGGCCAGACCTCTCTTTGGGCTTCATTAAGTTCCTTACTACATAGAATGATGTGAGCTAAATTCAAGGTAGCAGTTATTGCTAGATTTTAGTGGCAGATATGGTTGGGGAAGGGGTACAAAGGGTGAGTGTTTTAAATTTTAAGCTGGATGGTAGGTGCATGCTCTTTTATATACCATTTTTATACAGTTCTGTAAAGAATCTGCCAGCAATGTGGGAGAACCGGGTTTGATCCCTAGGTCGGGAATATCCCCTGGAGAAGGGAATGGCAACCCACTCCAGTATTCTTGCCTGGAGAATTCCATGGACAGAGGAGAAATGAAAAATTGGTCATTTCATTTATGTAAAAGTTTTATTTATTTATTTTTGTTTTGGCTTCACCTCATGGCATGCGGAATCTTAGTTCCCCAACCAGGGATCCAGCTGGCATCTCCTGCATTGCAGGCTGAGCCACTTGGGAAGCAAAGATGGATTAGTAAGTGGAAAAAAAGAATCACCTAATTAGGCTATGATGAGATTTTAAAAATCTTTAACTTAAACTAGTATTTATTGTTTACTATGTATCTGTCAATTTCACATACATACAGTCTCATTTACATCCCCGTCAACAACCTGAGAGATATGACCCTCAAGTCTCAGCTGTATGACATATATGACTCTGGTCCTCAATTACCAGCAACTAGTCCAAGAAACCAAACCACTTCTGCAGTGACAGTTAGCCTAGAACAGTCAGTTTGGTCCGTATCAGGTTCCTTATTATTTACCCCTGTTTCCAGCTCAGAACCAACCAAAGAAAACCAAATATGCTCTCCAATCCAACCACAGAAGGTGCTAACCCCCAACTTTCTCATGATTAAAATCATCTCCCAACACTGCTGACACTCCTTCACTTTTTTCCACTCTAAAGGACTCCCACTGCCCTGCCCACCTTTGTAGTCTTTGCCGAATGCAAATGGTGGTGGCTGGCTCTCTCACTACAGCAAGCTCTGAATCAATAGCCTGTTTGTTCTCATTTGGGTGGTTTTCATTTATTTGGAATTAAATGTTATGATTTCCTCTTCATAGAGGAGAAAATGGAAACTCAGAGAAATAAGTGATTTTCCCAGAGTCGCTAAGCAAATACAGTTAGAGATGAACTTAAAACTCGTTTCTCTTTTTCCACACCAACTTTCAAGAGTGTAGAGGTTATAAGCTCCCCAAATTCTCTGACCAACTGGCACTATGGGTACTGTACAAATTACTATTAAATGTTTAAACAGCCTTGCCCTATTCTCAGGGCTTCCCAGGTGCTCAGAGGTAAAGAATCCTTCTGCCAGTGCAGGAGACGTGGGTTCGAGCCCTGCATCGGGAAGCTCCACTGGAGAAGAAAATGGCAAGCCACTCCAGTATTCTTGCCCAGAGAATCCCATGGACAGAGGAGCCTGGTGGGCTACAGTACATGGGGTTGAAAAGAGTTGGACAAGACTGAGCACACACACAGCAACGCAGCCCTCATCTCAGAAAAAGGAAAAAGTCAATCACCTAAAATTTAGGAAATATGTCTCTAAATCAAAGAAAATAACATTCAAGAAGAAATCAAGAATCAAGACTTCAGAGTCCACTTTCACTACTCTTTTATATGTCAGAAAACCCTGTTGGTATTGTTTTCCAAAATATATTCGAAGTCTGGCCACTTTTAACCAGCTGCACTGCTGCCACCCTGGCCCAAACCACCATCCCCTCACCCAGATGGTTCGATGATCTTCTCACTGGCTTGGCTGCTTCATCTGTGTCCTGTACATGCTACTCCCTGCATGGCAGCTGGAGGGATTCCATCAACACCTCAGTATCATCCTGCCCCCTTCTCTTCTCAAAAGTCTCCAAACGGTTCTCATCTCACTCAAGAGTAAAAGGCAAAGTTCTGCACGACGTGGTCCATTCCCTCCATTCCCTTTCCTTGTCTGATCTCATCCCCTACCACTCTCCAGAAACTCTACATCAAAGAGCAGTTTTCCCCTTCTCAGGAACCTTTCTTGGGAAGCACATCCCATTTTTGTTTTTGGCCATGACACACAGCCAGCATGTGGGATCTTAGTTCCCCCAGGAGGGCTCAAACCCAGGCCCCCTACATTGGCAGCACAGAGTCTTAACCACTGGGCCACCAGAGAAGTCCCAAGAAGCACATGCCTTTGTGATGGCACTCTTCATTTATTCTTTCAGTCAACCAACATGTTTGAGCACCTCCTTTATGCCAGGCACTCCTTTAGGGTTTAGGCAGTAAGCAAGAATGACACAATCCCTGTCCTCAAAAAACAAGCTGACGGTGAGCATAACTTGATAACTGTAAATATAATGAAGAAAAAGAACCCAGGACAACATGATAGGAATTATGGGATGGGGGACAACGGGGAAACAGTTTAGATAGGATGGTCAAAGAAGGCTTCTTGAAGGCAGTGACATTTGAGCAGAAACCTAGAGGAAGGAATGCCAAGCCACGCTGGGGGAAGGAAAATTGCAGGTTGAGGGAACAGCAACTGCAAAGCTTGAGGAGTTCAGCATGTTTAAAAGAGAGAGAGAGAAAAAAAAGTGAGCTGCTGAAGTGCAGTGAAGGGCGGGGGAGACTGGCATGAGACAAGGTCAGATACCAAGTGGGCTGAGCTCCTAAAAAGCACAGGGAGGAATATGAATGCAATTCCATGGGAGTGTATTAAGAGGCGTGACTATAAACTGATTAATTTGGTTTTGAGTTCCCTCTGGCTGCTGTGTGAAAAATGGACCACATCAGGGGCTAGAGCGAAAGCACAGAGACCAGTGGGAGACCACGCAGTCAGTCAGAAAATGTGATGATGGCTTAGCCCAAGGTGGCAGCTCTGGAGATCCTTACTGTACTGAGGATAGATTCTGGGGTGAAATGATAGTATTTTCTCTTCTTCACACCCTACAGCCATGCCCTTTTTGCACTGCCATTTTTATTCCCTTTTCCTTTCTCCAATTTAAAACCGCATTTGGGTGTTAGGATGAGCCCTGTCTGGGTCTTGGCCCAGGCTTGGCCAGTAAATCACTAAATAACCTTGGTCAACTATTTTACCCTCTCTGTTTTTTTTATTTCTTCTTCTTTTTTAAAATCTGTATTTATCTATTTGACTCCATGGCATCTTAGTTGTGGCTCATGGGATCTAGTTCCCTGACCAGGGATTGAACTGAGCCTCCCTTCATTGGGAGCACAGTCTTAGCCACTGGAACACAAGGGACCCTCCTTTTATTTCTTCATCTATAACATGAGTGAGCTTGACTGTTTGAGATGTGATGATCAGCCAAGCTCTAAAATTCTGATTTCTTCTTGCTTCTCTCTGCCAGCCTTTAGAGATGAGTTGAATGACTCCTCATGCACCCTCTTTTTCCCCTCTCCTTCTATTTCCCTTCATGCATCACCTCTCCTCTCAATTTTACCTTTGTGTCTCGTTCCAAGGGCCCCAGGCAGTTCTTTGACCTTAGCACACCTCTGTCTGAATATTTCTGAAGCAGAGTGCAGGAGATGCAGCAAACTTTCCAGACTTGGTAAGGGCGGGACTGACTTTGGATGACTGACCTACTTAGAAGCCTGGAAAATGAATTTTCTAGAGAAATCAGGGACTAACAGTGAAACCGATTAGCTGGCTTACAGGCAGGATAACTGTGTGACTAATGACTGAGTGCCTGGCAGGGGGATTAGCTTATTAGGAAGCAGATTTACAGGGAGCCTAATTGGACTGGTTAACAGGGCAGGCTGTGAAAGGGGGTGGATTATCCGATTAAATGATTTATGAGGGGACTCACTGCAGACTCATCAGGGCACTAACCTGATCCTCTGTTGACACAGAGACGGACGGTCTTATTGGCAGATTGGTGATCCCCTGGCTGCTCTTCAGGCTGACCGGGTGACCCACTTGGTGGCAGGCTGACGAATACAGAGACAGGATCCCGGTGAACTGACTGGCTAGCTGGTGAGCTGGCTCTCAGGAAGCCTCCCAACCTGATCCAGAATTGGCCTCGGGGGCCTCTCAGGCCGGACAGCCACCTTGGGAGGCCTACTCACCTCCGGCTGCCTAACTGCCCAAGGTCACAGTGACTGACAGAGATGCCCGACTCTCATGGAAGCCCAGTTTGGCCAGTGCCAGCGCAGGTTCTCCACTCAACAACTGACAGGAGAGCCAACAGCCAGAGCGCAGCCCCGTGAGGCCTCGTGAGGCCCCACGACGACCTATGTATCTACAAAAAGAAGGCTGTGCGGAGACCACTCTAGATCCTGGCTGCGTGCCTCCTGAGCGTGTGATGTAAGCGTATACCCAGCAGCCAATCAGCGACTACAGGGGCCTGCCTCCCAGCCAATCAGTGGCTGAGTGGCTTAGTATGGCTCCTGAGAGGGAGGGTTGATGCTTAGAAAGTGACAATTATTAGCGATGTACCCTTGTTTATAATGACATAATTTAAAATTATTTGAAAACCAAAATGAATGTCATTCAGCTCTCAAATAATCCACACTATGCTTCGTTTCTAGTGTGTATGCAAACGTAGGTTTTTGATGGTTTGTGCTTCAAAGAGAAGAGAAACCCTTCCATATTGTGTTGCAACCATTTATATCTATTCTCCATTAGAAGATGGACACTATAATGTAAAATGTACAATGAACATCTAACTAGAAGTGTTTGTTATTCATGTCAAATATCCTTGGAGGTCACCATGATGTAAGCGATCATGGAATCTTTTCATGTATTAAAGTAAGACAAATTGGTTCTAAATTTTCAATAGTTATATCACTTGATTTGTGATAAGAGAACACAATGACAGCTCACTAAAATATTGATGTTATCTTTATAATATCATCAGAAGTCATGAACATTAGTTGACAACGTTGAAATAAAGACATCTTCTGTGATAACCTAGAAATGTATGGGAAACCCTTCCTGAAAAAGTCATGTAATTACTATATGTCTGTTCACTAGCTTCTGTTTTGTAAATCACAGAAATCACAATTCTCAGATTGCTATATCAGGAAAATAAATAGCTTTCTCTACACTTGTAATTTGGATTTTAATCAATGATCACACAGTGAATTGTAAAATGTTTTATTTCAACTATGTGTGAAATTAATACATGCTAATTAACAAAAAGTGAATGGTTTCTGTTATTGATTTTAATGAATGAAGTGTTAGCCCACCACCACCATTAACCTCTCCCACCTTATTAGAGGTTTCAGGGAAGAAATAACAACAATAAACTATTTGGTAGCACAGAGAGATGGCATCTGTAGAAATTAGTTTCCTTACTGGCTTTAAATCTCTAATAACGTCATATATTTTCCACCATTTCTACACTATATCTTTTTCCCTCTCTGTAACTGCAGGGACACTGTGTTGGTTCTAATAAGAAGGATTATACAGAGTACTGTTAAGAGCTTCTCTGACTGCTCCGTGCTGTTGCTGCCTCAGTGTCTGTCTAGGCAGCAGGCAGCCTGCAGGTCCTTGAACTCACACCAGCCAGTCCTGTGAGCACCTCCACTAGATGACCCCTTTCCTTGAGACCAACAGTCTTGCTGAACCCCAGGGTCTACTGCACAGCCCCCCTTCAGTGACACCCTCACAGCACTCACCAGAATCCTGCTCCTTTTGGTTTGAATGGACCCATCCACACTCGGCCTGGGGAGCCCACAGCACTTCACTCAGGGTCACTTAGAAAGGCCTGAATACCGATTACTGCCTCTTTCTGTGCCTGGTTCTTGCCTTGACCTCCCTAAGAAATCCCTTCCCTAAACCCTATCCCACAGAGAAATCTCAGATGTGCTGAGTGTAAGGGCTTGACCTTAGGGTTCCTGAATGTGGGTCATGAGGGAGAAACATAAGAACAAACAGGGAATTTGCTAAAGACTCATTTCATGGCCCTACTTCAGACCTGCAGATTCATAACTTCTTAGAATGGGGACCTGACCTCAAGGGATTGTATACACTGAACTGGTTCAGAAAGAATCTTTATCCAAGTGGTTTCCACCTGGTTTCCTATCAGGATCACGTGACCAGTGTTAGGCAATAACCTCCCTGGTACCCTTCCTACAGATTTCTTTGTTGGTCCTGTGGGAACATCAGTGTGGTTTGTAGGAAGTGCTCCAGGGGCTTCTAAGGGGAGGCTTGTGTTAAGGACGTGGCTCCTGGTCCATTTTTGAGAGCTGAGGCCCGGCTTCAGTCTGAGGAGAGGCTGCAGGGTTGGTCTAGCTGGATTTGGACCGGGGAAGTCAGTCAGCTCACACGGTCTGTGTGAGCCGAGGGTTAGGAGCTCTCTCTGAGGAGAGAGCAATCAAGAAATTAGTTCACAGGCTGGTCTCCAGGTAGGAAGTGATTGTTTCTGAATCTCTCCTGAGACAGAGGACAGGAGAGGTGGGTCTTTTCAGCTTTTCAAGGTCCTTCTGTCTGTAGTTGTGGTGGTTGCAGGTTATAGGGCTGTGCGGATGTCTTTGAAGGTATTTTCTCAAGATGCAGAGGTGTGTTTGCTACATAACATCCCCAGAGAAGACAGAGCAGGAGGAAGAGGAGGAAATGGCAGCTTCTCAGGTCCATGTCCTGTCCTGTGTCTGGGGCTGTGTCTGCTTTTCCTCATGAAATGCCTGGATTGAGGACATGCAAACCTTTAATTCTCTACTCATATTTTTTGGGGGCTGGGATGTTTGTTTTCAACTACTTACTTTTTCCTATGATAGTGAAGACCAGCTCTTCTCCCTGATATCCCAGAGCCTTTTCTCCATTGTCTGTATCCCCGCTTTCTATAGAAAATGAATTCTCAAAGTGAATTAGTGATGAATTCTCAAAGTGAATTAGTGACTTTCAACTGGTGAATATATTCCCTTTGTGAGAGATCAACACAGAGAGGCACTGGTATCCAAGATTCCATGGGGATGTGGTTTGGTGTTGGGCTCTTAGGGAAGTAGAGGAAAAGCAGCGATGAGTTTACATCTGGATGCAACTTCAGCTCTTTAGAATAGAAAGAAAATGTAGTTATAAATAGAATGAACTCAGTGATCCAGAATTTTTCAGATAATTTTGAAACAAAAAGTGATAGTATAATGTCTATATTATTAAAATGACTCTGTTAAAATATACTCATAGGATACAGAACAGGGGAGGTATATATGAAGTGAAATTTTTAGAAACTGACATTTTTCAGGGTCAATTCAGATCACTGCTCCCATTTATCCCATTACACTGCATGTTACCTCGATCAGGTACTTCTGTGAGATTCCAGCACTATGATGTTCACATGTTTTTTTTCTCTTTATCTTTAATAAAGATTTCAGATGATTTAGTGAGAGACATGCATAAGCCACCAGTTATGGTAGAAATCCATACCTTCTTAGTTTATCTTTGCTTTGAATAATGAACACACCTGTGTTTAGTAGGGATATTGGATTTTGGGAGTAGAGGTTTCCTTGCTCAAGCCCAGGTCCAGTAGTTTCCATTACACTCCACCCTCATATTTCAGATCTAATCTTATCACCTCTTTTTATTTTCCAAAGCACTTATAATAGTCATATTTCTAATGTTTGTGCAACTATGTTAAATTACTAAAATATAGCTCAACACAAGTGATACAGATTTTGAAAGAAATAAAGGACTCTAATTTAGAGTCCTAATTTATTTCATATTGGTATGTGTGTTTGCACATTAGTGTATTTAAAAAATACAGATTATCGTCCACAAAAATGTGATGAGATTTAACCAGTGAAAAATCATCTTGATTTTATTGAATTGAATACTTTTTATCACTTTTAAAATGTATATAGTTCCCATTTTAGTGTAGGTGTGTGCATGAAAATGTTAACCTTATTTGATCCATTTTTGAAGTATGTTCTTGATGTTCTTCCCAATTACCTACACTTATGTACACATTTGTTAGAGTTGCCTCTGTATATTTCTCTGTGTTCTTTTTATTTTTATTTTTTTTTGTACTATGAAAGTATGATAACACATTTACAGGAGACATGTAAAACACAGAACAAAGTTACATATAGTTCCACTATATAATACATTTGTCTTTTTAAGTAGATAAATTAAGATTTTTAGTTGGAGTTTCAATATCAAGCTCTCCAAAGTTAATGGAATATTCATTCTAAAATGAATGAATTATGATTTATTAAAGTTAATTTAATTTAATTTCTAAAAGTAGAAGGATGTATTTAGACCTGAAAAGCACCATGAACCAATTCAACATAATTAAGATTTATATAATTTGGATACAACAGTAGGATACAAATTCTATTTGACTTCCAATATCCTGCAAACTAGGAGACACTGGAACATATGTGTTAAGTCACTTCAGTTGTATCTGACTCTTTGTGACCCCATGGTCTGTAGCCTACCAGGCTCTTCTATCCATGGGATTCTCCAGGCAAGAATACTGGAGTGGGTTTCCATTTTCTTCTCCAACTGGAACATATCTTGGTACATAAAACAAGGTACAAAAATTTCATGGTCTAAAGTTTTTGAAATCATAGAGTCTATTCTCATATCAATGTGGAATTGTCTTAGAACAAATATCAAAAGATGTTTTCAAGTGCAGTGTGACATTTACCAAGAGAGATTCTTGACTTAGCCATTGAAAACCTCAATAAAGTTAGAAGACAGGAAAAAATGTGTTTTTAAAAAAATAAATTGTAGTTCATGTCAACTAAAGAAAACCCAAGCTCTACCATTTACTGAATACCTGTCAAAATATTCTAAAATAAGCATTATAGCAATATTTTGATCTAAATTATTTATGTGGCTCATTCAAGACTATGTAAAAACTTTTAGAAAGATATATGGTATATACTAAATATCAACAGGACTTTTTTTTTCTATGCTTACTATTCCATTAAACCTGTAAAATCTGTAAAATATGTACAGTTCAATATTAACTATGAATTCTTACCTGGCTGTTCAAGTCTTTGCAATCCCATGGACTATACAGTCCATGGAATTCTCCAGGCCAGAATACTGAAGATCCCCTTCTCCAGAAGTTCTTCTCAACCCAGGGATCAAACCCAGGTCTCCCACATTGCATGCAGATTCTTTACCAGCTGAGCCACCAGAGAAGCCCTACCTGGCTGTTCTACCTCTGTGCTACTCACAATGCCATTCATGAACCTGATTCAGTTAGAAATGAGCTTGTTAAAGAACAACTCTGGCCCCACTCCAGAATTCCTGAATTAGAATCTCCTTTTAAAAAATATTCCCAGTTTGGAGAAAACTATTCCCAGTTTGGTTGATAGACAGTTTATCCTGTATAACACAAGAACAACACTCCAAGTAAACATGCCTCTATAGATCACATCATACCATAGTTTTTCTCCCAGATAAAAAGGATCTCTACAGTGGTTTTGTGAATCATATACCATCTCCTTTTTTTCTGGGGTTAGAAATATGGTAGAGAACATTAGTGTGGAAAATTTTATTCTTATGTAATACCAGACATTCTTCTGGTATTACAAAATCATTTCTCTTGCTGGTTTCCTCTTGGGTCACATTAGGAAGTCTTCCCATGGCCACATGGAACCTGTACTTTGTATTTCAGGGACAGCTGACATTCCGGGATGTAGCCATAGACTTCACTCAAGAGGAGTGGGAATGCCTGGACCTCGGTCAGCGAGAATTGTACAGGGATGTGATGTTAGAGAACTACAGGAACCTGGCCTCCTTGGGTGAGGATAACTGCCTTCCGGAATCCCTTATCCACCCACTGGGTTATGGTTCCTTCATTTCTAGAATATCTCCTGAAATCTTCTGCTTCTTATAATAGAGTTTCAGATCCCTGCTTTCTAGGAAAAGAATGGGAGTTTATGAGATTAGAAAGACTTCATGGTGATTCTTTATTATTCCAACCTTCCTCTTTCTTGAGCTAATCTGCCTCCTTCTCTCTAGATTACTAGGAGTTTTATGAGTTCAGTATAAAATAGTTGTATCCTCATTTCTACTACTTACTTTTCCCTAGTAGTACTAGACCAGAATCTCAGGATCTGTTCTTTATGTTTTTGTTAGTGTTTATAGGTGCTTTCAATAAAGTATTTGGGGAAATCATTTTTCTAGGCTGTGTCAATATTCTACCACACCTTGCCTTCTCACCTGAATACATATTGGATTGGAAACTGATGAATCTCCTTTCTCTGATAAACAGGCCTCATGGTCTCTAAGCTGGACCTGGTTACCTTTCTGGAGTGAATGAAGGATTCCAGGAATATAAGGAGAATGGAGACAACACCCGTATACACAGGTATGTCTGAATGGATGGAGCCTATGACTCAAGTGAGAGCTCCAAGGATCAGTGAGGAAGTCATCCTTTGTCATGTGGTCTGGGAAGATCTGCTTCAGTGGAAATGATTTTGGAGAAGTCTGGGTTTCTTTCTGTTGCTCTCATAGATGAATATCACCGTTCCCATTCTGTCTCTTTAATCATGCATGAATTCATCTCCAGTGATTACTTTTCTCACTCACAGTGAGAACTGAAATTCTCCCCCTTGGCCTGCGACAACCTGTATGAGTTGGCTGCTCTTTCATTTCTTGGGGATCCTAGGAAAACTGTGTCCATTTCTGAGTAACTCTATGACACTTCTTTTAAAGTTTGTTTCTAACTCAAGACAGAAATGTTCGGGTGGAGTTGTAGACAAACTGCCAAAGTTCTAGAAATACTGGGGACAGACATTTGTTTTCTTATAATTTCTAATCCACTGGAAACTACAAATACGGCCTTATAAATTTCATACTCAAATACTTTCTTCACTGCATAAAGCCAAATCTCCCTAAAATGAGAAAATGCAAATCCCAGGTTTATTTCAAAGTTTCTTTTTCCTTTATATGAACTCATGTTCAATATCTTAAGTGTATTTGCCCCAATTCTTCAATGTTAAAATACTTTAATATATTCATTTAACTCAAAGAATGTTAAAATAAACTGGCATGAGAGCTTAGAACATTTTCTACCATATTTTTTTCTGGTTGTTTCTCACTATTAAGCTTTTTAGATTATGTGAAGAAATCTTTAAAAAATTTTTTATTTGAGTGTAGCTGTTCAACAATGTGCTGCTGTATAGCAAAGAGAATCATATATATATATACTTTTTTAGATTTCCTCCCCACTTAGGTCTCCACAGAGCACTGAGTAGAGTTCCCTGTGTTCTTACCACATTTTAAAAGTCTCACTTCTTATTTAATTTCATAAGAACTACTACTTTTATTAAATTTGTCTTGTTTATTATGAAGCATCCCAGGACTTTATCCTATACATCCTCACTTTCTGATTACCTCTATGCCAATATCACTTATTTTTAGATTCAAACATCTAATAGAATATGCTCAAGTGAAAACATGTGGAAAAAGTGTGTTGAAGAATTAATAGGCACCTAGTATCTGGAAAATGCTTGGTATCTCAATTTAAGATTAGTTAAAGCAAAAAGTAATCATTAGATTATCTATTCTTGACTTAGTTGTTCTTGTAGGTTTTTATCTTGGTCCTTTCTCTACAACATATTTCTTTTTCATTTTTCATCTCATTTTGTGAAATTTTCTGTGCTTGTGGTCTCCTTTCTGCAGCCTGCAGGATCGTGTTAATAGTTCCTCTTGCTCCTGGTGTCTGCCCCCTGGGGGGTGAAGCTGGTCCAGAGGCTTGTACCCTTATCCCCTTGATGGACTTTTGATTGCTGTTATTGTGACCCGAGCCTGCCCTGAATATTGAGGGGAGCTTCCCCTTGGCTCTGTGGTTGTCACTGCCCTGTCTGTGGTGGAGTCTGCTCCCTGGTTTGTGGAGTAGAAGCCCCCAGATCTGTTTCTTCACTGTGATTCTAATCTGTGGTGGAGGCAGTGGGACTGGAGCACACCCACTGGGAGAGAAGCCGCTGAGGATGGCTCCTCTGGGGAGGTTCACCTCGGGGAGTGTTCTGTGTGTCACATTTCATGCCTTCTGCGAGCTCTCATGCAATCCTGGTTGGCACTGCCCTTGGCCCCACCTGAACCATTGGCATGCTGGCATATGGCCCTGGTGTCTCTCAGATGTTTTCAGCAGGTTACCAGCATAGATCCACTGAAGTAAGGGCCCAGGATTGCATTCATGTAGCTGGACCCGCTGTGGTGCCATGGGGGCCGCTCAGACTGGCGTGGTCCAGCTCCCTCAAGTACAAGCTCACAAAGTCTACAGCTGCTAAAGCTACACCTATCAGGACTGTGGGAGTCCTTATTGTCTAATCAGGCTTTCTGTAGGTGCTGAGTTGACAAAGCCAATTGTAGGGGTATAAAATCGTGGTCTGTGCAGCTGTGAGATTTCACTTTTCTTCCTTAGATGCATGACCCTGGGGCTCAGCTCTGTTTTCCACCCCCTCAGTACATGTGGGCCACCCACAGGCACCTGCTCCTAGGGCTGCCCTGGAGCACAGGAGTCCACCCTGGTGGGGAGGGTCATAGGGGAGGAGGCAGCAGCTGGGGTTGTGAGAGCACCCAACCCTGTGGGAGTCCTTGCTAGTGCCTCTCCAGAAGGGGCTGGCATAGGAGGAGAGGGGCTGCAATGGTGGTTCTTCCCTTTGGGCATCACTCAACAACGCTGCTCTGCTTCTCTGGTGGTTCAGGCTTCCTCCACAAGCACTCCTGTTTGCAGAGCTCCTCCCTCCCTCCTGTCCCCTCAGGATGTCTCCTCACAGTCAACCCCAGTCCTCTGCCTGGGTCTGCTCTCCAAACCCCACATTTCAGCACCCAGGCCTTGTGTGCAGCGGTGGACACCCCTCTCAGGCTTGGGGAGCAGGGCTGTGGTTAGTACCATCTGTAGAGGTCTCACTCCGTCCTGCCTGCCTCTAACAGGTTCTGCCTTCTCTTCCCATAAGAGAACGAGGCTCCCTTCCATCCCAGTGAGCTCCCCCAAGGGTTGCAGGTCCCATCCCACTTCCTCTCCTCTTCCCTTTCCTTCATTTTCTTTGGCCCCACCTGGATAAACAGAATCTTTCTTGTCCTTTTAAGTGTCCATGGTCCTCTGCTAGTGTTCAGTAGGGGCTCTGTGAGAATTAATCCATTTTTAGATGTATTGACGCATTTGTGTAGAGAGATGAATTCCATGTCTTCCTAATCCTCTGTCATTTTGACTCCTTCCTTCTCTGTTTCATTCTTAATCTAGCTAAGGGTGTATCAGTTTTATGTAAATTGTAAACTATATTCACTGAGAATAGTAAGTAGAATAACTTATTATTTGCCCTTTCAGCTGCGTCTTCTCTACACACCCAGTGTGTGATGCCAAGAAATCCAGGCTTTGAAGATTCATGCCCAATAGAAAACCTAAAAATATATGAACTATTTCACCTTGTAAGTTTACATTTAATGAAAGCCTGGGAACATACAAGGGCATGTGAAGGGCAGAGAGGTTGTTATGATGGACATAACCCAACTGGGACAGTTTCCAATAATGTAAACATTACTGCCAAGAGAAATCAAGGTTGTGAATCAAACTGGAAAAAACACCCATTTAAGTCATTAACATCTGCAGAGAAGTGTATGTTTGTCAGCAAAGACCCACATCATTTTTTGACACATACATGTTCTCTGAAAGGAACTGTGGAAAATCTGGAAAGTCATCTAGTCTCTACTGCAGATAATCATTCAAACCACTCTAAATGCAATATTCAATTAAACATACATTCAAATATGTCTGAAGACCAGAAATTTTTGAATGAGGGAAAAGATTCCCAGTGTAATCAGCTTGAAGGATCCTTTAGCAAGGGTTCAGTATTCTTCAAACAACAAATATTTTTTCCCTTTTCCAAAATCTGCAATGTTGATAATAATGGAAGAAACTTTATTCAAACATCAACGGTTAATGCATATGGGGTGTAGTTAATGCGGGACAACTTTTCATGTGTCGTATAATGAGTAAGGCTTTAAGCAAGAGCTCTACTCCCAATAATTACAAGAGTCTTTATGATGGAGTGAGAAAGTATTTATTCAATGAAACTGGACATAACATTGACCAAGGCTCAAGTTTCATGAAACACCAGGGAAATCAATTTTTAGACAATGATTCTGGAAGTAATAAATGTAGGAATATCTTTTATCAAAGAGCAGATGTTTCTCTGTATAAAAGTGTGGATATTGGAAAGAAGGCTTATCATTGTAGTGAACATAGTAAAGTTTGTAATCAGTCTTGTAAACTTATTCAACAGCAGAGTATTGAGAATGTGGAGAAACATTACAAGAGTAACACATGTGGGAATATAGTCACTAAATCATTAAATCTAAGTAGCCATAGGAAAATCCATACAGAAAGGAAGCCTTTCAAATGTACAGAGTGTGGCAAAGCCTTTATCTGTCCCTCGTGTCTTACTCAACATCAATGAACCCATGCTGGGGAGAGACCTTATAAATGTAAGGAATGTGGCAAAGTCTATACCTGTTGCTCAAGTCTTACTCAGGTAATTCATACTGGAGAAAAGCCTTACAGATGTAGAGAATGTGGCAAAGCCTTTAATAGGTGTTCATATCTCACTATGCGTCAGCGAATTCATACTGGGGATACTCTATACAAATGCAGAGAATGTGCCAAAGCCTTTATCTGTGGCTCACTCTAATTCAACATCAGCAAATTCACACTGAAAAGAAGCCTTATAAATGCACAGAATGTGACAAGTCTTTTAAGCGGCATGGAAGCCTAACTCAATATCAGATAATTCATACTGGGGAGAAGCAGTATGAATGTACAGAGTGTGGCAAAGCCTTTAGGCACAGCTCAAGTCTTCCTCAACATCAGCGAATCCATACTAGAGAGAAACCTTATAAATGTAAATATTATGGCAAAGCCTTTAATTATAAATCACATCTTGCTCAACATGAGCAAATTCATCCTACAAGGAAGGCTTATAAATGTACAGAATGTGGTAAAGCCTTTAATCAGAAGTCAAGTCTTTCTAGACATCAGATAATTCGTACTTGGAGAGAAATCTTATAAATGTAAGGATTGTGGCAAAATCTTACCAAATTTCTAGCCTTACTCAACATCAGCAAATTCACATTGGGCAGAAATCATCTAGATGTAAAGAAACATGGCAAAGCCTTTACCCAAAGCTCAAGTCTTGGTCAACATCAGAGAATTCATCTTTCAGAGAAACTTAAAAACCTAAATGTAAGGAAAGTGGCAAAGGCTTTAATCAGAGCTCTCACCTCACTCAACATCAGGAAACACATATTGAAGAGAAACCCTAGTAATATAATAAGTGATGAGAGAGATTTGTCCTTAATATACACTTTAGAAAACATGAGCGTGTGTTTATACAAGAAAGATGTGTGAATGATGTAAACACAGATGTAGGAAAGTAGTTAATCAATAATCAAATCTAAATAAGTATCAGAGAATGTGTACTAGAAGGCATTTCATCAGTTGCTCTTCTCTGAATTCGCTCTAAAGGAGAATTACTGTATATGAACTTATGTTTTTGATGGTTGATGCCTTAAAGATAAGAGAAGCCCTTGTGTATTAGATGGGCATGATTTGTATTTATTCTTCATTAGAAGATTAAGGACACAGTAATGTAAAATGTACAGTGAGCATCTAAATGGAGACATTCTGTCACTGAAGTCAAATATCCTTGGAGGTCCCCATGATGTCAGTGATCAGGGAATTATTCTGTGTATTAAAGTAAGACAGGTTTGTTCTAAGTTTTCACTAGTTATGTCACTTGTTTTTTAAGGATGAAACAATGACAGTTCACTGAAATCTTGGTATATCTTTATAATATCACCAAAATCTTGATGTATCTTTATAGTATCAACAGTTCACTTAAATCTTGATATATATTTATATTTATCTTTATAATATCAACAGAATATTGGTTGATATGAAATAATGACATCTCTGATACCCTAGAAAAGTACTGGACACCCTTCCTGGAAGAGTCATGTGATTAACATAGGTTCCTGTTTATGAAACAATTAGCCTCCATTCTGTACACGATAGAAATACTTTTCTCAGATCATTTTATCAAAGGAATGAATATCTTTCTCTGTGCTTGTAATCAGTTATTTTGATCAAGGATCCCACAGTGAACTGTAAAAGGTTTTATGTCAACTGTATGTTCTATTAATATATGTTAATTAATAAAACTGAGTGGTTTTTAGTGTTACAGTTGATGTGGAATGAAGTGTTAACCCACCACCAACTTTAACCTCTCCCACCTTGTTTAAAGCTACAGGGAAGAATCGAGCATAAACTATTTGCTAGCACAGAGGGATGGCATCTATAGAAATTAGTTTCCTTACTGCCCTTAATCCTCAAATAATGTCACATATTTTCCGTAATTTCTACAATGTATCTTCCCCCGCCCCTTCTCTGTAACTGCTGGGACATGGTGACGGTTCTAATAAGAAGGATCATACAGAGTACTGTTGAGAGCTTCCCTGACTGCCCTGTGCTGTTGCTGCCTCAGCGTCTGTCTGGGGAGCAGGCAGCCTGCAGGTCCGTGAACTCACACCAGCCAATCCTGTGAGCACCTCCACTAGATGACCACCTTCCTTGAGATCAGCAGTCTTGCTGAACCCCAGGGTCTATTCACAGGCCCCCCTTCAATGACACCCTCACAGCGCTCACCAGAATCCTGCTCCTCTTGGTTTGAATGGACCCATCCATGCTCAGCCTGGGGAGCCCACAGCAGGGTCCCTTAGAAAGGCCTGAACCCCAAGTACTGGAGCTTTCTCTGCCTGGTTCTAGCCTTGACCTCCCTCAGGAGGCCCTCAAGGCTTGCTGTTAATTCACTCAAGACCTTGAGTAATAAACTCATCTGCATCAATTTCCATTGTGCTTTTTTGTTGAACTGAGACTCTCCATTCCTGCTGGAGGTTCCTTCCTTTTAATAAATGTAAATTTAAGAAAGTCACACAATATATAATTAAAGCCATATTTATCAAAATCTGGAATCATATTTATACAATTTTATGCTATCTATGGAGAAGGCAATGGCACCCCACTCCAGTATTCTTGCCTGGAAAATCCCATGGATGGAGAAGCCTGGTAGGCTGTAGCCCATGGGGTCGCTAAGAGTCGGACACGACTGAGCGACTTCCCTTTCACTTTTCCCTTTCATGCATTGGAGAAGGAAATGGCAACCCACTCCAGTGTTCTTGCCTGGAGAATCTCAGGGACGGGGGAGCCTGGTGGGCTTCCGTCTATGGGGTCGCACAGAGTCGGACATGACTGAAGCGACTTAGCAGCAGCAGCAGCAGCATGCTATCTATTTCTTTGCACATGTTCTTTGTCTCAACTTATGGAACACAGCATTTCATGGTTTTGACCTATACTGAATGCAAAATGTAAATATATGAAGGTATATTTTAAGAGTATGAAACCTAAGAAGAGCAGTGTGGGTATATGTGTTTATACACATGTCTTTTGCAGAATTTGAAGTGAAGTGAAGTGAAGTGAATTCGCTCAGTCGTGTCCGACTCTTTGTGACCCCCGTGGACTGTAGCCTACCAGGCTTTTTCCTCCATGGGATTCTCCAGGCAAGAGTACTGGAGTGGGTTTGCCATTTCCTTCTCCAGGGGATCTTCCCGACTCAGGAATCGAACCCAGGTCTCCCGCATTCCAGGCAAATGCTTTAACCTCTGAGCCACCAGGGAAGCAGAGTTTAGAAATGTTAAATCAAAACTGGTCATTTAAAAACTTTTGATGAGTTACTAACTAAAAACCTTAGATTCATAAAATAAATCTAATTTGTTTACTTTTCATTGAATTCATTTCTCCCATATTTCATGAATCCTTGTTTTGAGATTCTTTCCATGCAGATCCTATTTTGCTTACTGGCCTGTTCATTATGAAAAATCTATTTTGTGGGTTTTTTTTTTAGTTCAAAATTTATGAACTTTACTTATCTGCTCAAGGATTTTAAGAATAGCTTTTATTAAATTTCATGGAGGTCAGAAATTAGCTTCAAGATGAGATTAATTTCCCCATGAGCATATTAATTTGATTTTGTTTAATATGTTCCATTCCTTCCTTCTTAATTTGAGAGGAACACTAAGAGAATCTGTTTTTTTCTGATTGTTTCTTTCATTTCTTATAATTGACTTCATCAGGGTTAAACAGTTTATTGTGACAATTGATCAGGATAAAATCTGGAAACTTCATAAGTGGTCGTGTTGCTTAGGCAATTATAAGAAGTGAACAAATACACTGAAGCTGATGGGTGCATTATAGAGTATCTGCAATTAAAAGAAAAATACTTCAGGGGCTTACCCAGTGGCTCAGTGGTAAAGAATCTGTCTACTAAGGCAAAGAGTCAGACATGACTGAGTGACTGAACAACAAAAACAAGGCAGAAGACATAGGTTCAATCCCTGATCTGGGAAGATCCCTCATCAGCTCAGTTCAGTCGCTCAGTCATGTCCAACTCTTTGCGACCCCATGAACTGCAGCATGCCAGACCTCCCTGTCCATCACCAACTCCCAGAGTTCACTCAAACTCATGTCCATCGAGTCGGTGATGCCATCCAGCCATCTCATCCTCTGTCGTCCTCTTCTCCTCCTGCCCCCAATCCCTCCCAGCATCAGGGTCTTTTCAAATGAGTCAGGTCTTTACATCAAGTGGCCAAAGTATTGGAGTTTCAGTTTCAATATCAGTCCTTCCAAAGAACACCCAGGACTGATCTCCTTTAGGATCGACTGGTTGGATCTCCTTGCAGTCCAAGGGACTCTCAAGAGTCTTCCCCAACACCACAGTTCAAAAGCATCAATTCTTTGGCGCTCAGCTTTCTTCACAGTCCAACTCTCACATCCACACATGACCACTGGAAAAACCATAGCCTTGACTAGACAGAACTTTGTTGACAAAGTAATGTCTCTGCTTTTTAATATGCTGTCTAGGTTGGTCATAACTTTCCTTCCAAGGAGTAAGCGTCTTTTAATTTCATGGCTGCAGTCACCATCTGCAGTAATTTTGGAGCCCCCAAAAATAAAGTCTGCCACTGTTTCCACTGTTTCCCCATCTATTTCCCATGAAGTGATAGGACTGGATGCCATGATCTTGGTTTTCTGAATGTTGAGCTTTAAGCCAACTTTTTCCACTCTCCTCTTTCACTTTCATCAGGAGGCTCTTTAGTTCTTCACTTTCTGCCATAAGGGTGGTGTTATCTGTATATCTGAGGTTATTGATATTTCTCCCAGCAATCTTGATTGCAGCTTGTGCTTTATCCAGCCAAGTGCTTCTCATGATGTATTCTGCATATAAGTTAAATAAGCAGGGTGACGATATACAGCCTTGACGTACTCCTTTTCCTATTTGGAACCAGTGCATGCTGCAGAGTAACTAAGCCTGTGGCCGCAGCTATAGAACCTGTGGCCAGAGCCCACAAGCCACAACTACTGAACCCTCATGCACAACTACTGAAGCCCACACACCTGGAACCCGTGCTCCTCAACAAGAGATGCCACTGCAATGAGAAGCCCTCAACCGCAACTAGGGAGTAGCCCCACCTCACTGCAGCTAGAGAAAAGACCACACAGCAATGCACACTCAGCACTGCTGCTGCTAAGTCGCTTCAGTCGTGTCCGACTCTGTGCGGCCCCATAGACGGCAGCCCACCAGGCTCCCCCGTCCGTGGGATTCTCCAGGCAAGAACACTGGAGTGGGTTGCCATTTCCTTCTCCAATGCATGAAAGTGAAAAGTGAAAGGGAAGTCGCTCAGTCATGTCCGACTCTTAGCTACCCCATGGACTGCAGCCCACCAGGCTCCTCCGTCCATGGGATTTTCCAGGCAAGAGTACTGGAGTGGGGTGCCATTGCCTTCTCCGAGACCCAGCACAGCCAAAGATAAATAAATAAAATTAGTTTTGAAAAAGAAAAAGAATTCAATAGATTGAGGCTATAATCTGAAGTAAGAGGTAGAAAATACACAGGATGAAGAATTCTTCGTGTGGAGAGAGGGTACCTGCCATCTTGTGGCACAAACTGAGACTCTAAATTTAGGAGAAAAATCTATGTGTTTTATTGCTGAGTTATCTCCAGTTTTTGTATTTTCCTTGTAGATATTTTTGCTACATGAGTCACACTCATGAGCCTTCCTTGTCTGTGTTATGACTACAGAGTTCTCGGTGTTCTCACATGTGTCATCCATGCAGGACCTGATAGGATTTTATGAGTGCTTTTGAATTTTCTCATGCATTTAGAAATTAATTTTAACTGAAGAAATTGATGCCACTTAGGAGATTTGAATGAAACTTTCTGATCCCTTAATTGAGATAAAAGGGGAACAGCATCAAGTTCTAGAGGTTTCATTCAGGCAGTTATAACTGACCAAGATGCGCAAAAACATCCTTAAAAAAATAGAAATTATTTATTTATTTTTGGCTCTGCTGGGCCTTCATTGCTGTGCAGGCTTTTCTGTAGTTGTGGTGAGTAGGGGCTACTCTCTAGTTGCGAAGAGGGGAGCTACTCTTCCTTGAAGTGTGTGGGGTTCTCATTGTGGTAGCTTCTCTTGTTGAGGAACACAGGCTGTAGGGCACACAGGCTTCAGTAGCTGCAGCTCCTGGGCTCAGTAGTTGTGGCTCCTGGGCCCTAGAGCACAGAATCAATAGTTATGGTTCAGGGGTTTAGTTGCTCCAAGGCATGCGGGATCTTCCTAGATCAGGGATCGAACCTGTGTCTCCTGCATTGGTACAAGGATTTTTTTTACCCACTGAGCCACTAAGGAAGCCCCAGATGCTGTGTGACGCTGTTTTTCTTAGTGAGGAACACACAACTCATTGAGGGCACACAGGAGAGCTCTCTGGAAATGCATGGAGGAAACTGCATGGAAGCTCTCTTTGATCCCTCCAAAGTCTTAGGCTGCTAGTGGGGTGGGGGGAGGTGGTGTTCTGATGAACAAATGACAGATATGAGAATGTGGCAAATACAGCAGGTTTCTGAGAATCCAGAAAATAAAATTCTGTCCTCCTGAGTTAGAAGAGTTTCTGGGCAGCACAGAACACTAACACCACTAGACAGAGGTTATTATACTTTCCCAGACTTAGATCTGGAGAAGGCAATGGCACCCCACTCCAGTACTATTGCCTGGAAAATCCCATGGACGGAGGAGCCTGGTGGGCTGCAGTCCATGGGGTCGCTAAGACTCAGACATGACTGAGTGACTTCCCTTTCACTTTTCCCTTTCATGCATTGGAGAAGGAAATGGCAACCTACTCCAGTGTTCTTGCCTGGAGAATCCCACGGACAGTGGAGCCTGGTGGGCTTCCGTCTATGAGGTCGCACAGAGTCAGACATGACTGAAGCAACTTAGCAGCAGCAGCAGCAGCAACAGACTTAGATCTGGGAAAAATGGAAACAGTGACAGACTTTCTTTTTGGGGGCTCCAAAATCACTGCAGATTGTTACTGCAGCCATGAAATGAAAAGATGCTTGCTCCTTGGAAGAAAAGCTATGACAGTTCAGTTCAGTTGCTCAGTTGTGTCTGACTCTTTGTGACCCCATGGACTGCAGCACACAGGATTCCCTGTCCATCACCAACTCCCAGAGCTTGCTCAAACTCATCTCCATCAAGTCGATGATGCCATCCACCATCTCATCCTCTGTCATCCCCTTCTCCTCCCACCTTCAATCTTTCCCAGCATCAGGTTCTTTGCCAATGAGTCAGTTCCTCATATCAGGTGGCCAAAGTATTGGAGTTTCAGCTTCAGCATCAGTCCTTCCAATGAATATTCAGAACTGCTTTCCTTTAGGATGGACTGGTTGGATCTCCTTGCAGTCCAAGGGACTCACAAGAGTTTTCTCCAACACCACAGTTCAAATGCATCAATTCTTTGGTGCTCAACTTTATGGTCCAACTCTCACATTTGTACACAACTACTGGAAAAACCATAGCTTTGACTAGACAGATGTTTGTCAGCAAAGTAATGTCTCTGCTTTTTAATATGCTGTTTAGATTGGTCATAGCTTTTCTTCAAAGGAGCAAGTTTCTTTAATTTCATGGCTGCAGTCACAGTCTGCAGTGATTTTGGAGCCCAAGAAAATAAAGTCTGTCACTGTTTCCATTGCTTCCCCATCTATTTGCCATGAAGTGATGGTACTGGATGCCACAGTCTTAGTTTTTTGAATGTTGAGTTTTAGGCCAGCTGTTTAACCTTCCTCTTTCACTTTCATCAAGAGTCTCTTCAGTTCCTCTTCACTTTCTGCCGTAAGGGTGGTGTCATCTACGTGTCTGAGGTTATTGTTATTTCTCCCGGCAATCATGATTCCAGCTTGTGCTTCATCCAGCCCTGCATTCTACATATAAGTTAGATAAACAGGGTGGCAATATGCAGCCTTGACATCCTCCTTTCCCAATTTGGAGCCAGTCCATTTTTCCATGTCCAGTTCTAACTGTTGCTTCTTGACCTGTGTATAGATTTCTCAGGAGGCAGGTAAGATGGTCTGGTATTCCCATCTCTTTAAGAATTTTCCACAGTTTGTTGTGATCCACACAATCAAAACAAACATAGCATATTAAAAAGTAGAGGCATCACTTTGCTGACAAAGGTCTGTATAGTCAAAGCTATGGTTTTTCCAGTAGTCATATACAGATGTGAGAGTTGGACCATAAAGAAGGCTGAGCGCAAAGGAATTGATGCTTTCAAACTGTGGTGCAAGAGAAGACTCTTGAGAGTCTCTTGGACTGCAAGGAGATCAACCAGTCCTAAAGGAAATCAACCCTGAATATTCATTGGAAGAACTGATGTTGAAGCTAAAGCTCCAATACTTTGGCTACTTGATGCAAAGAGCCAACTCATTGGAAAAGACCCTGATGATGAGAAAGATTGAAGTCAGGAGGAGAAGGGGATGACAGAGGATGAGATGGTTGGATGGCATCACTGATTCAATGGACACGAGTTTGAGCAAACTCTGAGAGACAGTGAAAGACAAGGAAGGCTGGTATGCTGCAGTCCATGGGGTTGTAGAGTCGGACATGACTGAGAGACTAAACAAGAAAGCACCTGTTAACTTACTTTTGGGGGTACTTTTAGGGAGAGAAATTTATAAATTTCCATCTTTCTGTAGACATTTTTCTATTTAGGCTTTCTGTAACTACTCGGGAATGGGTCCATATTGGTAAAACATATTTTAGTGGAAAACATCTTTATCACCACCTAGACTTCCAAATTAGTTTGCACTGAGTTGCACAAATATATACAATAATTTTTAATATAAAAATTGCTGTCATCATGGTCCTTCTTTTAATTATAGGGCTTAGAAATCCTCAGGCAGTTTGGTTCTATTTCTCTGATCATACTAAAGTGATGCTGGAGCTCAGGGGTCAGGAAAGAATTCACTGTTGGGTAGAAAAATTTCTCAGAGGAACAAAGAAGTCAGCACAATACAAGAGTTTCATTGCCAGGCTCTCAGCTGTCAACTCAGCATTTCCTGCTCATTCCATATGAGAACCTGTCTGCCTCCCCAGGTCGTATAAAAGAAAAAGCCTCTCAGAGCACTGCAGTGGTCTCTTTTGGAATGACAAGTTGATTGTAATTTTTTGGAGGGAGGGTAATTAACAGTTTTTAGAAAGTTAATTAAAAGTTTTACACAAGTATCCTCTTGTTCCATGAACCTACCTCTCATTGCAGCCAAAAGTGAAAAGATAATCGCAATTCTGAGGGAAGAGGAGGTCATGGAATCACAAATCCATATCTAGGGGTGTGACTGCCTCTGTCTAACACAGGTGCTGATTTTCAAACCAGCACACCTCCTCCCACAGTGTCCTGGCAACAGAAAGGAGTCAGATACCCATTTTCTATTTCAATCTGAGGGGAAGAGTCTGCAGACAAGGAGTATCAGGAACTGGGGTAAGTGGTTATTTCAGATAAAAAAGGAATTCTTCAGGGTTCAAATCTAGTCCAGTGCCAAAGCCACACAGAAAGGATTCTGACTCTTGAGCTGGACCAGTAAAGAGAGGCCAGGACTAGAGATCCAACAGCAATCCATGACTGCTCTGAATTTATAGTGTATAATTTAGTGTAATCCACAATGACTTTGATTCCTGGCATTGAATGTGAGTGATAATGCAGCTTGACTTTTAATTTTCTTAAGAACCGTAGGGTTTTTTTCTTTCTTTTTTTTAAATATAAATTTATTTATTTTAATTGGAGGCTAATTACTTTACAATATTGTATTGGTTTTGCCACACATCAACATGAATCTGCCACAGGTATACACGTGTTCCCCATCCTGAACCCCCCTCCCTTCTCCCTCCCCATACCATCCCTCTGGGTCGTCCCAGTGCTCCAGCCCCAAGCATCCAGTATCATGCATCGAACCTGGACTGGCGATTCGTTTCATATATGATATTATACACGTTTTAATGCCATTCTCCCAAATCATCCCACCTACTCCCTCTCCCACAGAGTCCAAAAGACTGTTCTATACATGTGTCTCTTTTGCTGTCTCGCATACAGGGTTATCGTTACCATCTTTCTAAATTCCATATATATGCGTTAGTATATTGTATTGGTGTTTTTCTTTCTGGCTTACTTCACTCTGTATAATAGGCTCCAGTTTCATCCACCTCATTAGAACTGATTCAAATGTATTCTTTTTAATGGCTGAGTAATACTCCATTGTGTATCATTATCAGAGAGATGCAAATCAAAACCACAATGATGTACCATTTCACGCCAGTCAGAATGGCTGCGATCCAAAAGTCTACAAGCAATAAATGCTGGAGAGGCTGTGGAGAAAAGGGAACCCTCTTATACTGTTGGTGGGAATGCAAACTAGTACAGCCACTATGGAGAACAGTGTGGATATTCCTTCAAAAACTAAAAATAGAAGTGCTTATGACCCAGCAATCCTACTGCTGGGCATACACACTGAGGAAACCAGAATTGAAAGAGACACGTGTACCCCAATGTTCATCGCAGCACTGTTTATAATAGCCAGGACATGGAAGCAACCTAGATGTCCATCAGCAGATGAATGGATAAGAAAGCTGTGGTACATATACACAATGGGTTTTTTTTCTTTTATTTGTTTATTTTTGGTTGCACTGAGTCTTCATTGGTGCATGGGGTTTTAGTTGGGGTGAGCAGGGGCCACTCCTTGTTGTGGTGCCCAGGCTTCTCATTGCAGTGGCTTCTCTTGCTGCAGAGCACAGATTCTAGGCACTCAGTCTTCAGTATTTGCAGCATGTGGGCTCAGTAGTTGCGGTGTGCTGCTCTAGAGAGCAGGCTCAAAAGTGCCGGCACAGAGGCTTAGTTGCTCGAGGACATATGGAATCTTCCCGGACGGGCCAAGGATTGAACCTGTGTCCCCTGCACTGGAAGCTGGATTCTTATCTACTGTGCCACCAGGGGAGTCCTTAAGAACTGTAGTTTTGAACTCAGTCTGAAGTTCAGCCTCATTTCTGAAATCATAGCTTAAATTGTCAGGGTTATTGCAGGTGTGTGTGCCTATGACAACTTCTGCTTCTAGTAATGAGTAAGATGAATCTACAGGTCACTTGGTCCTGTGCAGAAATGGTGAACCCAAATGATAATTCCTGGTATAAAACTGTTTGCTTTATCTCTGAGTATATGAAGTGCTTACTGGAGACAGTGATTGTTACCTCCTGAAAATGATAGTAATTATTACCTCCTGAAAATGTCTTACTGGAGAAGAAAATGGCAACCCACTCCAGTGTTCTTGCCTGGAGAATCCCGGGGACGGGGGAGCCTGGTGGGCTGCCGTCTATGGGATCGCACAGAGTTGGACACGACTGAAGCGACTTAGTAGTAGTAGTAGAAAATGTCTTTTTTGCTATGCTAAGTCGCTTCAGTTGTGTCTGACTCTGTGTGACCCCATAAATGGCAGCCCACCAGGCTCCCCTGTCCCTGGGATTCTCCAGGCAATACTGGAGTGGGTTGCAATTTCCTTCTCCAATGCATGAAAGTGAAAAGTGAAAGTGAAGTCACTCAGTCATGTCCGACTCTTAGTGACCCCATGGACTGCAGCCTACCAGGCTCCTCTGTCCCTGGGATTTTCCAGGCAAGAGAAAATGTCTTAGGTCTGTTAAATCGATGAGACTGTTTTCCCTATTGAAGAAAAGGAATCAGCACATAAGAAAAGTGTACATTTATAGTAATGAGTTTCAGATAGCCCCAGTCAGGCCCAAGTACACCATGATACTTTCACTCATCTAAAAATATTCTACTATCAATTGTTGTTGTTGTTTAGCTGTAAGTCGTGTCTGACTCTTTGTGACCCCATGGACTATAGCCCACCAGCTGCCTCTGTCATTGGGATTTCCCAGGAAAGAATACTGGAGTAGGTTGCCGTTTCTTTCTCCAGGGGATCTTCCTGACCTAGGGATTGAACCCATATCTCCTGCCTTGGCAGGCAGTTTCTTTACCACTGAGCCACCAGGGAAGCCCAAAATATAATGACACATTACCAAAAGAGCTCAATATCTATTTAAACTATTGGGAGAACAGAGCTACCTGGATTTGTCAGATATCGCAGTGATTAAATGTGCTGGATTTGTTACGAGCCAAGTCAGGTTTAAGTCCTTTCTTGCCTATGCTGGTTTAGTTGCTAAGTCATGCCAGGCTTCCCCATCCTTTACCATCTCCCTGAGTTTGCTCAGACTCATGTTCATTGAGTCAGTGATTCCATCCAACCATCTCATCCTCTGTCACCTCCTTCTCCTCTTGCCCTCAGTCTTTCCCAACATCAGGTTCTTTTCCAGTTACTTAGCTCATCACCTTAGGTGGCCAAAATATTGAAGCTTCAGCTTCAGCATTAATCCTTCCAATGAATATTCAGGGTTGATTTCCTTTAGGATTGACTGATTTGATCTCCTTGCTGCCCAGGGGACCCTTATGAGTCTTCTCCAGCACCACAGTTTGAAGGCATCGATTCTTTGACACTCAGCCTTCTTTATGGTCCAACTCTCACATCCATACATGATTACCGGAAAAACCATAGCTTTGACTATACAGATCTTTGTCAGCAAAGTGATGTCTCCACTTTTTAATATGCTATCTAGACCTTCATAGCAGTGATTCACTCATTTATAAGAGCTCTTTTTTTTCAGATTTTTTTCTGTTTTTATTTTATTCATTTTACATTAATTTTTTATTTGAGTTTGTGGGGGCAGTCTGAGCATGGGTTGGAAAAGAATTTCCAGATACAGAGTATTTCAGAAGGGAGCACACTTATTAAGAGCAGGGAGCAGAGATAATGAAGGTGCTACAAATGCAGCTGGCTGGAGAGAGCTTGTGCTTTTCGTGGGTTAGTAACTGATTTTTATAGCCTCAAGACAAAGAAGATTCCTGCTGGAAGGCTAGCATTAGGTTATTGGATAGGGCACTATAGGGTAACTACCAGGATGGGCATTTTTGTCTAATTTGGGGTTAGGAAGTCTGCTGGTGATGATGGCAGGAGGTGGGGGTAGAGCTTTTGCCAATGGTTACAAAGGGGTTTTTCCAATAGTCACGTGTGGATGTGTGGGTTAGACCATAAAGAAGGCCAAGTGCCGAAGAATTGATGCCTTCGACCTGTGGTGATAGAGAATACTCTTAAGAGTCCCTTTACAGCAAGGAGATCCAACCAGTCAAGCCTAAAGGAAGTCAATCCTGAATTCATTGGAAGGACTGATGCTGAAGCTGAAGCTCCAATACTTTGGCCACCTGATGTGAAGAGCCAATTCACTGGAAAAGACCCTGATGCTGGAAATGATTGAAGGCAGGAGGAGAAGGGGGTGACAGCGAATGAGATGGTTGGATGGCATCACCAACTCACTGGATATGAGTTGAGCAAACTCTAGGAGATACTGAAGGACAGGGAAACCTGGAGTGCTACAGTCCATGGAGTCGCAAAGAGTCAGACACAAGTGAGCGACTGAACAACAACAAAGGGGCTCAGACAGTTCCAGAGATGACCTTGTTCCTGGGCTCCATGTCTGTGGCCTTGGGGCAAGACTCCACACAGCATGGTTGATTTATAATGTTGCATTAGTTTCTGCAGTACAGCAAAGGGAATCAGTATACATATACATATATCCACTCTCTTTTAGATTCTTTTCCCATATAGATCATTACAGAGTACTGAGTAGAGTCTCCTGTGCTGTGCAGGAGGTCCTTATCAGTTGTCTATTTTACATCTAGTAGTGTGTATATGGGGCTTTCCTGGTGGCTCAGATGGTAAAGAATGGGTTGGGATGATCCCCTGGAGAAGGAAATGTCTACGCACTCCAGTATTCTTGCCTGGAGAATTCCATGGACAGAGGAGCCTGGTGGGCTACAGTCCATGGGGTCACAAAGAGTCAGACATGACTGACAACTAACACTTTCACTACTTCAGCATGTATATATCTATCCCAATTTTCCAATTTATCCCTTCCCCACTTCCCCCTCAGTAACTATGTTTGTTTTCTACATCTGTGATTCAATTTTTATTTCATATATAGGTTCATTTGTACAATTTTGTTCTAGATTCCACATATAAGTGATATCATATGATATATATAAGAGCTCTTTAAAATTTGTATATTAAAATCTTGGAAACCTCTTAGTAAAATAAAAACAAGAAGGTAATATATCTCTGTGGAAATGAATAATAAGTGGACAAGATTAAATTTCACTTGGTGTAATGCATGTGGCCCATTTTTCTGTGCAGGAAACTCTAGCTCAGAAGGCAAATATCCTTCACAGAGAACTGGAAGGATGGCCACCAGAGATTTTGTAGTAGAATTGATCTTCTTATCCCAGAATATATTTGGAATCCTGGGAAATTTCTCTCTTCTTTACCATTATCTCTTCCTTCACTTCACTGGGTGCAGGCTAAGATCCACAGAGCTGATCATTGAGTATCTGCTTATAGCCAACTCCTTGGTCATGCTCTCTACAGGAACCCCAAGGACAATGGAAGCGTTTGGGTGGAAATATTTTCTCAGTGATACTGAATGCAAAATTGTTTACTATATCCACAGAATGGCCAGGGGAGTGTCCATTGGTAGCATCTGCCTCTTGAGGGTCTGCCAGGCCATCACCATCAGTCCCAGGAACTCCAGGTGGGGACAGCTTAAAATGAAAGCTCCCACGCACATTGGATCCACTATTTTCCTCTGCTGGGTTGTGCACATGCTGATAAATATTCGATTTACTAGGTATGTGAAAGATCATTGGAGTAACAGAAACATCACAAAGAAGAAAGATTTGGGATTGTGTTATGGTTTGATTCATAATAGAATCAAAGTCTTACTGAATGTAGGATGGTTTTTACTTCCTGCTGTTTCATGTCTGGTGCTCACGATCTGGTCCAGTGTCTCCATGGTTTTCATCTTGGACAGCCACAAGCAAAGGGTGCAATACGTTCATAGGACCAGCATCTCTTCAAGATCCTCCCCAAAACCTAGAGCCACCCAGAGCATCCCTGTCCTGGTGAGCACCTTTGTGTCTTTGTATACAGTGTCTCCTCCATCTTTTACATTTGTTTGGCTCTTTTTAACAATCCCAGCTGGTGGCTGGTGACCTTTGCTGCACCCATTACTGCATGCTTCCCAACTGTAAGCCCCTACACTCTCATAAGTCATGGTTGCAGAGTACCCAGGCTCTCCTTTTCTTGGATAAAGATGAAATAATCACCTAATCTTATGTTGTTTGGCCACTAAGTTGTGTCCGACTCTTTGAGATCCCATGGACTACAGCACACCAGGCTCCCCTGTCCTTTACTATCCCCAGGAGTTTGCTTAAATTCACGTCTATTGAATTGGTGATGATATCTAACCATGTCATCCTCTGCCACCCCCTTCTCCTTTTGCATTCAGTCAATTTGCATGTCAAGTGGCCAAACTATTGGAGCTTCAGCTTCAGCATCAGTCCTTCCAATGAATATTCAGGGTTGATTTCCTTTAGGATTGACTGGTTTGATCTCCTTGCAGTCCAAGGGACTCTTAGGAGTCCTCTCTAGCACCACAATTTGAAAGCATCAGTTCTTCAGCGCTTAGCCTTCTTTATGGTCCAACTCTGACATCCATACCTGACTATGGGAAAAACCATAGCTTTGACTAGATAGACCTTTGTTGGCAAAGTAATGTCTCTGCTTTTTAATATGCTGTCTAGGTTTGCCATGGCTTTTCTTCCACAGAGCAAGCATCTTTTAATTTTGTGGCTGCAGTCGCTATCCACAGTGGTTTTGGAGCCCAGGAAAGTAAAGTCTGTCTCTTGTTAGCGTTTACAAGGGGCTCATAGGGTAGAGTTTAAAAATGGCCTGTTGTGGTGACCTGGCAAACAGTGGATGAAGTCACAGTGACCAAATTGCCCTGGTGGCATCCTGTGTTTTCCTTAAGGTGATATCCTGTTTCCCCCTGCTGGTGCCAGTTTCTCAAGACTACGCGACACCCCCCAACCATGAGACCCCTTCAACTCCCTGATAACAAGACCCCAGCTGCGGGCTAAAGATACACTAAGGCCCCCTCCCTTCGGGGCACAATTTCCCCTCAATAGGGTATAAGAAGGGTTGGCTGTAAAGGGGGAGCACTGGCTTCTCTCTAAAGCCAGCCACTTTCTCTCTTCCTATAATAAATCCTTCTCTGCCTGACTGCCCAGCTCGCTCTCTTTGTCTCTATGTTTGTCTTACATCACTGTTTCCTCTTTTTCCCCATCTATTTGCTGTGAAGTGATGGGAGTGTGTGTCATGATCTTAGTTTTTTGAATGTTGAGCTTAAGTAAAAAAAAAAAAAAAAAAAAAGAAAAATATCATATATCAACACATATATGTGGAATCTAGAAAAAAGGTATAGATGATCCTATTTTCAAACTAGAAGCAGAGACAAAGACATAGAGAAGAAATGTATGGACACCAAGGAGGGAAAGGGCGTGAGGGGGATGAATTGGGAGATTGGGATTGACATGCATACACTATTGATGCTATGTATAAAATAGATAACTGATGAGAATGTACTCTATAGCACAGGGAAGTCTACTCAATGCTCTGTGGTGACCTGGGTCATAAAGAAGCCCCAAAGGGAGCAGGTATATGTATATGTATGACTGGTTCATTTTGCTGTGCAGTATAAACTAACCCAACTTTGTAAAGCAAGTGTACTCTAGTAAGAATTAATTTTAAAAATTTCAGTGTTATCCAAGGATTGGCAGAGGTGAGGCTATGAATATTCTGTGTCTAGAGGATTTTCTGGACAGTGAAAACTGTTTGTGGGAACCTTTTATTTTTTTTTTACCAGTCAATTTTTTAATTCAAAGAATTTGAATTCTAAAAGAATAGTCAATAACGTGGGTACCAGATGTCTCAAGAAATATTTCAGTCCCTTGAACTCCATGTACCATTGAACTTGGAAGTATTAAAAAGTGCATTGAGAAGGGTCTTTGGTTTTCATATTATTAAGTCTGAATACTATAAAACTCCTAGAGAAAAACATAGGCAGAACACTATTTGACATAAATCTCAATAACATCTTTTTTGATCCATCTACTATAGTAATGGAAATAAAAGCAAAAGCAAACAAATCAGATCTAATTTAACTCAAAAGCTTTTGCACAGCAAAGGAAACCACAAATAAAACAAAAAAGCCCACAGAATGGGAGAAAATATTTGTGAAGGATGTGACTGACAAGGAATTAGTCTCCAAAATTTACCAATAGTTCATGTAACTGAGTATCCAAAAAACAAACAACCCAATCAAAAAATGGGCAGAAGACCTAAACAGACATTTCTGCAAAGAAGACATACAGATGGTCAAGAGGCACATGAAAAGATGCTCAACATCACTAATCATTAGAGAAATGCAAATCAAAGCTGCAATGACATATCACCTTACAACAGAATGCCCATCATCAAAGACATCTACAAATAATAAGTGCTAAAAAGGGTCTGGAGAAAAGAGAAGCCTCCTTGGTGGGAACATCACTGTTAGAAAGAATGTAAACTGGTACAGCCCATGTGGAGAACAGTATGAAGTTTCCTTTAAAAAAAGAAACTAAACAAAAATAAATGGAAAACGTTAACAATGGATAGATGTCATTATATGTTTCTCCAATGTCACAAACTGTACAACCCTGAAAGTGAACTATAAGGTAAACTCTGGACCTTAAATACTTAGGGTGTCACTATAGATTCATCAGAGGTAACAGAAGTACCCCTATGGTGGAAGATGATGATAAAGAAGGAGGTTATACATATGTGGGAATAAGAACCATATGAAAATTTCTGTACCTTTCTCTGAATTTTGCTGTGAAACTAAACCTTCTCTAAAAAAATCTTTAAACTTTAAAAAATACATTGTTATTGGTGTATGCACCCTTCATAGGATATTTTGAAAGATTTTATGCTCTCAAATAATATTTAGAAAATGGGTATGTTTCCCCTGTTTTATTTTTACCTCAATTAATGCACTTTATAGATGTGATAAAATATCAGGTAAAGAGTAGGGAGAGAATAAACTATAGCCACATAATCCTTTTCTTTCTTTCTTTTTTAAAATATTTATTTATTTGACTTAATCAGGTTCTAGTTGTGGGAGCATGAGCTTAGTTGCCCTGTGGCATGTGGGATCCTGGTTCCCTGACCAGGGATCAAACCTGCCTCCTCTGCATTGCAAGGCAGATTCTTAACCATTGGCCCACCAGGGAAATCCCTCATACAATTTTTAAAGTGTAGAAACACACATACAATAGGGCAGCAACACCAAAAAAAAATTCTCATCTGCTAATTCAGTTACAATGTGCCTTTTTACTTAATATTAATCACTACTTCCTTTGCGGCATTTATGGCATCATTTCCAAAGGCTTTGGTCCCTTCCCAACATACGTTTTAATCCTCCATGACTGCCTTTGGTTCGTTTTCAAAGAAAGCTGTGATGTAAATACCTTTGTGCCCGTGGTCTCTGAAGATGGAGGCCCCCTCACCTGCCGGTAGACAGTCACAACGCTAATCATTTTGTGAATCAATGTGGGCCCAGGGTGTCTTCCCAGGTGGCTCAGTGGTAAAGAATCCAGTTCCCCATGTAGGAGACCCAGGAGATGCAGGTTCCATCCCTGGGTCAGGAAGATCCCTTGGAGAAGGGAATGGCAACCCACTCCAGTATTCGTGCCTGGGAAATCCCAAGGGCAGAGGAGCCTGGAGGGCTATAGTCCACAGGGTCACAAAAGAGTGGGACACAACTGAGCTACTGAGAAGGAAAGCACGTGGCCCCAGGCAGGGGAGGGGGAGAGAGGACCCAAGGACTCAGGGTAACTTTGGGAAGATCTCGGAGAGCAAGCCTCACCGCACCCCCCACTCCCTGCAAGGGCATCATGTGACTTTGTGCACCACTGGCCTCCCACCTCCCCTTCCCCAAGCGCAGCTCAAGGCCAAGGAGGGCACACCCCAGGAGGAGCCCCTCCCTGGGGCATCAGGCGGAGGGAGCAGGTGTTTTCAGAGGTTCCAGCCCCGCGCCCTCACCGGCTCAGGGCTCCCAGGTGTGCTGTGTGGGATGGCTCCAGCTCAGTGCCACGGAAGACAGGTGTTACAGGAGCAGCGTCAGCACCCACAGGGGGCTTGTTCAACGTGTCATTTCATGGTTTCCCCTCAAACCTGCTAATTCATAACTTCTTAGACTGGGGAGGGTTTGTATCCACTTTAAAGCTGCAGAGAAAATCTTTAGGCAAGCGGTTCTCGTCTGGGGTCCCAGGAGGATCCTCCTCGCAAACTCTGGCCCCTGGCCCTGGAGGAGCATCAGCGCCGCTTGTCTTCCTGCTCCAGGCAAGGCCCGGGCTCAACACAGGGCTTTGGGCGCGTCTGTGAGAGCTCAGAGCCAGCTTCAGGCCGGGAGGGGCGGCGGGGTCTGCTGTTCTGGGGTCGGGAGGGGGACATCAGTGCCACTCACCTGTCCCGTGTTGGCAGAATCCGGGGAGAGAACACGTGTGGACAGCAAAGGAGAACTTGACGTGCGTCTCCAGGAGGAGCTAATCGTCCTGAGTCTCTCCTGAGACGAAGGGCTGGAGAGGTGGGCCCTCTCACCTTTTCAAGCTCCTTCTGCCTGTGGGCGTGTTGCGAGCAGGCGAAGACGCTGTGCTGATGCCTTGGAAGGTGTTATCTCATGATGATGAGGTGATCCTTCCCCATGACCTTGAGGAGAAAATGACCCAGGGCAGGAGGAAAAGAGGGGACACGGGCCAATGCAGGGACACGGGTTCCATGCCCAGCCCGGGAAGATCCCACGGGCCGCAGAGCAACTAAGCCCATGCCCACAAGTGCTGAGCCTGCGCTCTGGAGCCCAGGAGCCACAACTACGGAAGTGTGTGCCCTGGAGCCGGCGCTGCACAGCGAGAGAAGCCCCCGCAAGGAAAAGCCCATGCACCACAACTGGAGAAAAGCCTGCACAGCAACCAAGACCCAGCACAGCCAGAAATAAATGAGTAAGTAAAAACAGAAGGGCCTGGGATTTAGGAAGACTGCTGGTGACCAGGGCTGCTGGGGAAGACCTATGAGGAATTTACATGGGCTTATGAACTTGCAGGCTGTTATCTAGCACCTGTGCTTATGAGAATAACTAGTGTCAAAGCAAGGCACCCGTGGGCTTCTGGTCTATACAAATGCTGCCAAGGCAGCAATATCATGGAGCAGTGTAGATAACTCTCAGCAATACTCCTATGCAATCCATATTGTAACCATCATAATGTTTCAGTAGTTAAAAATGAGGAAATGACACACTGTACCATTTATGGAAAATATGATCTCAAGTTATTTGAGGGTTATCCTGGACTGGAAGAAGCACAAGCTGGAATCAAGATTGCTAGGAGAAATATCAATAACCTCAGATATGCAGATGACACCACCCTCATGGCAGAAAGTGAAGAGGAGCTAAAAAGCCTCTTGATGAAAGTGAAAGAGGAGAGTGAAAAAGTTGGCTTAAAGCTCAACATTCAGAAAACCAAGATCATGGCATCTGGTCCCATCACTTCATGGGAAATAGATGGGGAAACAGTGGAAACCGTGGCAGACTTTATTTTTGGGGGCTCCAAAATCACTGCAGATGGTGACTGCAGCCATGAAATTAAAAGACGCTTACTCCTTGGAAGGAAAGTTATGGCCAACCTAGACAGCATATTCAAAAGCAGAGACATTACTTTGCCGACTAAGGTCTGTCTAGTCAAGGCTATGGTTTTTCCAGTGGTCATGTATGGATGTGAGAGTTGGACTGTGAAGAAGGCTGAGTGCCAAAGTATTGCTGCTTTTGAACGGTGGTGTTGGAGAAGACTCTTGAGGGTCCCTTGGACTGCAAGGAGATCCAACCAGTCCATTCTGAAGGAGATCAACCCTGGGATTTCTTTGGAAGGAATGATGCTAAAGCTGAAACTCCAGTACTTTGGCCACCCCATGCGAAGAGTTGACTCATTGGAAAAGACTCTGATGCTGGGAGGGACTGGGGGCAGGAGGAGAAGGGGACGACAGAGGAGGAGATGGCTGGATGGCATCACTGACTCAATGGACGTGAGTCTGAGTGAACTCCAGGAGATGGTAATGAACAGGGAGGCCTGGCGTGCTGTGATTCATGGGGTAGCAGAGAGTCGGACACGACTGAGCTACTGAACTGAACTGAAACGATGGCCAGTAGAAAAAGGGAATTACTATGAGATGTCATTCTGTGTGCATCCTAAGTCACTTCAGATGTGTCTGACTCTTTGTGACCACATGGACTGTAGCCTGCCAGACTTCTCTGTCCATGGGATTCTCCAGGCAAGAATATTGGAATGGGTTGCCCTGCCTTCCTCCAGGGGATCTTCCAGACCCAGGGATTGAACCAGCATCTCTTATGTCTCTTGCATTGGCAGACAAATTCTTTACCACTAGCACTACCTGGGAAGCCCCAAGTGAGTCATCCTACTGTGTTACAGATACTTTCTATTCACCATCAGTTAATGACGACTTCAAAAAGAAACCAAGGGGATGATAATGCTTGTATTAATGTTAACATTGGTGGTGGAATACGTATGTGCATGCTCAGTTGTGTCTGACTCTTTGCAACCCCATGGACTGGAGCCCACCAGCCTCCTCTGTCAATGGGATTTCCCATGGCAAAAATACTGGAGTGGATTGCCATTTCCTTCTCCAGGGTATCTGCCTGACCCAGGGATCAAACCTACATCTCCTGTGTCTCCTGCATTGGCAGGCAGATTCTTTACCACCGAACCACCTGGAAGCATGTTACTGATGAGAACACTTCTTCAAATATACATCAAGTTTAATATATGAAAAGCCGTTCACTTTTATTAATTAACATATAGTAAGTTCACACATAATCCAAATAAAACTTTCCAAAGTTTACTCTATAATCTTTGATCAAAATACAGATTACAAGCATTTGGAAACATTCTTGTTCTTCTGATACAATGGTCAGAGAAATGTGATATTTATGGTTTACAAAACAGAGAGAGCAATTATTTAGTAAACAAGAATGTACATTAATTACATGACCTTTCAGGAAAAGGTTACATATATTTTTCTTGGGTATCTGTGAAGATTTCCTGATTGCTACCATGTCAACTAAAATTCATGACTTCTAGTTATTGCTCTTTTAAAAATACATCAGGATTTCAGTGAACTGCCATCTTTATATCCATAAAAAACCATTGGCACAACTATTTAAAATTTCGACTCTGTCTTACTTTAATACAAAGAATTATTCTCTGAATACTTACCTAATGGTGACATAGAGGGATGTTTTAAACAATGACAATCATCACCTTTATTTAGACTTCCACTGTACATTTCACATTACAAGATCCTTAATAGTACATTAAAAAGTAGATAAAAATTATTTCCACCTAATATAGAAGGGTTTTGTTTAACTTTGAGGCAGCAAAGATCAAGAATATTAGTTTTTTAAAAAGCGTATTAGTTCACATACACACTAGAAACAAAGGTATGGCATGTAGTACTTTGAAAGTTGAGTTATATTAAATTTCATTTTCACATACAGTCAATATGAATAAGGATACAATGATAATAATTATATTGTCCAACATCTCTCGCCTTGATCCTATGGTCCAAGTAACAAATAATTTTTCTAAGTGTTTTAACTTTGGATTATTTTCTATAATATCCTGATTTCAAGTAATACCAGAAAAGGATTATTGACTGAATGCTGTCTTTGATGAATTCTCTGATATTTACTTAGACCTGAGTTTTTAAATTCATGTTGTACATTTTTTACAGCGTTAAGTGTTCTTCCTAGTATGAACTCTCTGGCATTTTCTGATGTGTATGCTTAGGACAAACCTCTTTCATCACTTATTACATTTGTAGGGTCTCTCTCCAGCACATGCTCTCTGATGCTGAGTGAGGTGACAGCTCACTTCAAGGCTTTGTCATATTATTTATATTTGTAAGACTACTTGGCAGTATGAATTATTTTATGGCAAGTAACATTTGAATAGCAATTAAAAGCTTTGCCTCATTCTTTACATTTGTATAGTTTCTCCCCAGTATGAATTCACCTATGTCGACTAAGGTTTGAACTCTGACTAAAGGCTTTGCCACATTCTGTACATTTATAAGGCTTCTCCCCAGTATGAATTCTCTGATGCTGAGTAAGTTTGGAGCAACTGATAAAAGCTTTGCTACATTCTTTACACTTGTATGGTTTCTCCCCAGTATGGATTCGCTGATGTTGAGTAAGTGTTATACTTTGGTTAAAGGCTTTCCCACAATTTTGACATTTATATGGTTTCTCCCCAGTATGGATTCGCATATGTCGATTAAGGTGTGAGCTCTGATTAAAGGCTTTGCCACACTCTGTACATTCATAAGTCTTCTCTGCAGTATGAACAGTGAGATGTTGAGTAAGGCCTAAGGGCTTGCCAAAGGTTTTGCCACATTCTGTACATTTGTGAGTGTTCTCTAAAGTATGGATTATGAGACGTCGAGTAAGGTTTGAGGGCTTGCTGAAGGTTTTGCCATATTCTGCATATTGGTTAGGTTTCCCTCCGGTGTGGATTTTCCTGTGTCTATTTAGATTTGATAATTGAGGAAAGACTTTCCCACATTTATTCGACTTGCAGTGTTTCTCCTTAACATGAATACTCAGATGTTGAGTAAGTTCTGATAACTGGTTAGAGACTTGACCACATTCACTAAATTTGTAATTATTCTCTTCAATATGTATATTCCTATCTGTAATAAGATTTGAGCTTTGATAAAAGACATTTCTACATTCATCCCTATGGTTCTCTGAACATTGAGTTCTCTGATGATTCATGAGATCTGAGTCTTGGTCAAAGTGATTCCCAGGTTCAAGGCATGGGTAGATTCTGGCTCCATCATAAATGCTGTTGTAATTATTGAAGCTGGAGCTCTCACTTAAGGCCTCACTCATGGGATTACACATGGAAGGTTGTTCTGCATTATCTGTACTATGATACCCATTGAATGACGGCAGCTGGATAAAGACTGTCTCATTATTATTGACATTGTAGATATTGGAATAAGGAGAAAATGTTTCTTGGTGGAAAAATAATGAGCCTTCACTAAATGATCTCTCAAACTGATCATAATGAGATTTTCTTCCTTCATTTTCAAATCTCTGGCTCTCAGACATGTATGACTGACTGTTTAATTCAAACCTATATTCATACTGGTTTGAGTGATTATTTGTAGCATAGACTAAATGACTTTCCCTGTTTTCAAAATTTCCCATCAGAGAATTTTTTTTTTTAATCATGTGGGTTCTTGCTTCCAAAAACATATTTTTCTGCCGAACTTATTGACTTCAAATGGAATTTTTCCCAATTTGATGCATATCCTCAATTTCTTTTGGCAATCATGTTTTCATCATGGATAATTGTACCGATTTGGTTACATCTAAAGCAACATCCTTTTGGCCCTTCACAGTCCCCCTTACTTTCCCAGTCTTTCATTAAGTACAAATTTCCAAGCTGAGAGCTCTCAGAATTTCCGAGCACATTACACATGAATCTCCTATCCATGACTTCTTTGGGAACAAACCCTGGGTATCATGAGAAGATATCGCTGAAAGATAACAAATAACCAAGATCCCACTTAGTACCTTGAGTGAATATGCTTTACAGTTGTATGCAATATTGACAAACCCTTAGCTAGATTAATAAGAGGTGAGATGCAAGGAAGATCAGAAGTAAAAATAATGGCACTGTACATGTTACATAGAACAAAGAGTAATTCTATCAGGTTATAATGAATGATACTATACCAAAAAGTTGAATACCTCAAAGGAAGATTCAATTTTTAGAAACACAGAACACCTTAGATGTTAGCATGAGTGAATTAAAAACTATAACACATCTACAACTATTAATTAGAATTAAAAAGTAATTTTTTAAAATCCTTGGAGTAGATGAGTTAACTAGAAAATTCCAACAACATTTCAAGAAAAAGAAATATCAGTTCTCCATAAGGGATCACCATGTACACATTGCAATATTTAAAATGGAGAGCCAACAAGGTCCTACTGTACTGCACAGGGAACTCTGCTCAATGTTATGTGGCTGCCTGGATGGGAGGGGAGTTTGGGGGAGAATGGATACATGTGTATGGACGGCTGAGTCCCTCTGCTACCCACCTGAAACTATCACAACATTGTTAACCAGTTATACTCCAATACAAAATAAAAGAACAGTAAAAAATACTTCTGTGAGTTAATAGATGTATTAAATGGTTTTAGCATTGATGAGTTGGGGTAAATGCACTTAAAATGTCTAAAATTTGTTCATAGAAGAAAAAATTGGGAAATAGAAATTGAGGATTACATTTTATGATTTCAGGGACTGAGTATGAACTTCGGAGAGCCATGTTTGAAGTTTCCATTGGAAATCAGAAATCAGGAAGCATATATCTGTTCCCAGCATTTCTGGAATTTTGTCAACTAATCCCGGGATCTCCACAACTCTCCTCACACTTTTCTGACTTGAGGCAGAGACGGAAATTTGGAAAGGCCTTAAGGCACAGTTTGTCAGAACTGTTAGCAGCTTTTCCTAGGTCCCCCAAAGCAGCGAGAGTATACAGGTCCTTACAGACCAGGAGGAAGGTTTTGGCTCTCAGTGAAAGTGAGGGAAAACCCACTGGAGCTGAAGAAGAACACGTGGAGATACAAGAGCAGAAGAACGGGGCAAGTCATGTCCCTCTTTGGCAGACATAAACCCAGGCTTCTCATTCTAGCAAAGCGGGCCTCCCCAAACCATCTGAACAAGTCTGGCTTCCTCTGTGGTCTTTGGACCTCTTACCTGTATCATGCGCTTCATTCCTTCGCACCTAGCACCAGGATTCTTCCTTTACTCCAAAGGGGACCTGCTCATTAGAAAAATGAACATAATTAGGACTTTGGGTTTAACATATACACTCTAGTAGATACAAAAATAACCAACAATAATCTGCTGCATAGCGCAGGGAACTATTCTCAATATCGTAATAACCTATAAGCGAAAAGTGTCTGACTTGACTGATGGAAACCTCTCCTTGCAAAACTCAGTATCTCTCCTGAACACTGTCGAGTGTTCATATTTCAAAGCCAACTAGCAGCAAAGAGACACTAGGAGGAAACGGAGTTTCCGCCTTAACTGCGTTGGATTGTGCACCTCCCTCACTACATCTTGCCAAGATTTTATTAAAGATAAAGAGAAAAAAAATGGAACTTGATGGTGTGGGAATCTGGCAGAAAACCCCCGAATCGGTGATCATCAGGTATAATAGGATAAACTGGTGTCAGGTGAGAGAAACACTCAAGAAGACACTTGGTCACTGCTCGGGTACTTTCGGCAAAAATAAGGAAATGTCAATGTATCTTGAAAAAATTTCACTTTTCTGCATTTTTACTCCAAAAATACCTCCCCTGTTCTGCATCCCTAATAGCACATTTAAATAATAGACCTTTCTTACCAATGTAGAGAATAGTCAGATTTTTGTCAAAAGTCTCTAAGGAACTCTAGACCACTAAGATCATTCAGTGCAGTCCCTCAGTCCTCTCTGACTCTTTTTGACCCCACCCCATCCCAACAGAAATTCTGCATATCAATGCCTTCCCTTGTTGGTCTTTCGAAAAGGGAATATTTTTAAAAACTTAAAGTTGTTAATTCACACTGGGAATGCTTCATGCCCTGTAGGGAGCCTGGAGGCAGACAAAGAGAAGAGGCTCATGGAGAGAGAAGAGTCTGATTGTGACTCATAAAAATAAAAGAAAAAACAGTATTTAATAGTTGAAAACCACCTCACCAGGCAAGAATATCAGAAAAAGAGAATTAAAGATTTGAATGTTTTCAATCCAGGGCATTTAAGGAGGAAAAAGCAGACACAGCCTCTAACCTGGATCAAGACATTCACCTGAGAAGCTGCCATCTCCTCCTCTTCTTCCTCCTGCCCTGGGTCGTTTTCGCATCAAGACTGTGGAGGAATCACCTCAGTGTCATGAGATTACACCTTCAGAGGCGTCAGCACGGCTCCTTCACCTGCTCCCAACACCCACAGGCAGAAGGACCTTGAAAAGCGGGAAAGGCCAACCTCTCCTGTACTTCGTCTCAGGAGAGTTTCAGGACAATCAGCTCCTCTGCGGAGACCAATCTATCAATTTGTTGTTGTTGTCTACTCTTCTTTCTTCATATAAAGTCCCCCAAATTCTGCTAACATGGGGTGTGTGGGCTGCACTGACTTGCCCCTTTAAAGCTCATGCAGAGCAGAACTTGTTGCCTCTGCTTGGACTGAAGCCTGGCCTCCGCTCTCACAAATGGACCAGGAGCCACGTTCTTAACCCGGGCCTCCCCTTAGAATCCCCTGGAGCACTTCCTGCACACCACACTGATGCTCCCACAGGACCGAGAGAGAACTCTGAGGGGAGGGCACTGGGGAGGTTATTGCTTACCACTGGTCACATGACCCTGATGGGAAACAGGTGGAAAACCACTTGGCCAAAGATTCTTTCTGAACCAGTTCAGTGTATACAATCCCATGAGGTCAGAGCCCCACTCTGAGAGGTTATGAATCTGCAGGTCTGAGGTGGGGCCATGAAATGAGTCTTCAGCAAGTCCCCTGTTTAATCTGATGCTTCTTCCCCAAGACCCACACTCAGGAGCCCTAAGCTTCAGCCCTCACACTCAGCACAGCTGAGACCTCCAGGAGGGGAGGGTGTAGGGCAGGAATTTCTTGGAGAGGTCAGGCTAGAACCAAGCAGGGAAAGCTCCAGTACTTGGGGTTCAGGCCTTTCTAAGGGACCCTGGGTGAAGTGCTGTGGGCTCCCCAGGCTGAGCGTGGATGGGTCCATTCAAACCAGAGGAGCAGGATTCTGGTGAGCTCTGAGGGTGTCATTGAAGGAGGGCCTGTGCAGTAGACCCTGGGATTCAGCAAGACTGCTGATCTCAAGGAAGGGGGTCATCTAGTGGAGGTGCTCACAGGACTGGCTGGTGTGAGTTCAAGGACCTGCAGGCTGCCTGCTCCCCAGACAGATGCTGAGGCAGTAACAGCACGGGGCAGTCAGGGAAGCTCTCTACAGTACTTGGTATGATCCTTCTTATTAGAACCATCACAATGTCCCTGCAGTTACAGAGAGGGAGCGGGGGAAGGTACATTGTAGAAATTATGGAAAATATGTGGCATTATTTGAGGATTAAGGCCAGTAAGGAAACTAATTGTTACAGATGCCATCCCTCGGTGCTACCTAATGGTTTATTGTCACAATCTCTCCCCCATAACCTTAAAGAAGGTGGGAGAGGTTAATGTTGGTGGTGGGTTAACCATTCATTGCACATCAACTTTATCACCAGAAATCATTCAATTTTATTAATTAACATATATGAATATCACACATAGAATAAAACCTGTTACAATCCACTGTGTGACCTTAATTAAAATACAGATTTATAAGCATAGACAACAATATTCATTTGTCTGCTACAATGATCTGAGAATTGGGACTTCTATGGTTGCAAAATGGAGGCTAATCATTTAATAAACAAGATGTAACTAGCTACATGACTTTTCTGGGAAGGCTTTTACATACTTTTCTAGGGTATCAGAGATGTCATTATCCCAAACATGTCAACTAATATTCATGACTTCAGTTGATATGATAAAGATACATTAAGATTCCAGTGAACTCTCATTGTCTTATCCTTAATAAGCAAATGACATAACTGTTGAAAATTTAGAATTTTGTCTTACTTTCATACATGGAATTTATTCCTGAACACTTACGTCATGGTGACCTATAGGGATGTTTCACATGAATGACAAACACCGCCATTTAGATGTTCAGTGTACACATTACATTGCAGTTAATCTTCTAATGGAGAATAAATATAAATGATTTCTCCCTAGGATAGAAGGGGTTCTTTTATCTTTGAGGCAGCAGCCTTCACAAACATAACTTCACATACACTAGAAACAAAGCATAGCATGGAATAATTTGAGAGTTGCATTACAGTCATTTTGGTTTTCAAATAATCTCAAATCATGTTGATAAAACCAGAAAACATTGCTAATAATTATACCTTTCTAAACACCAACCGTCTAGTCAAGGCTATGGTTTTTCCAGTGATCATGTATGGATGTGAGAGTTGGAAGAACTGATGCTTTTGAACTGTGGTGTTGGAGAGGACTCTTGAGAGTCCTTTGGACTGCAAGGAGATCCAACCAGTCCATCCTAAAGGAGATCAGTCCTGGGTGTTCATTGGAAGGACTGATGTTGAAGCTGAAACTCCAATACTTTGGCCACCTGATGTGGAGAGCTGACTCATTTGAAAAGACCCTGATGCTGGGAAAGATTGAGGGCAAGAGGAGAAGGGAATGACAGAGGATGAGATGGTTGGAAGGCATCACCAGATCAATGGACATGGGTTTAGGTGGACTCTGGGAGATGGTGATGGACAGGGAGGACTGGCGTGCTGTGGTTCATGGGTTTGAAAAGAGCTGGACATGACTGAGAGACTGAGCTGAACTCAACTGAAACACCAACCTTTTGTCTGGTGATACAGAGTAACATATCAATTTTCTATCTGTCTTAACTATGGATTACTATGGCATCCGGTCCCATCACTCCATGGGAAATAGATGGAGAAACTGGAAACAGTGTCAGACTTTATTTTTTGCGGGCTCCAAAATCACTGCAGATGGTGACTGCAACCATGAAATTAAACGACGCTTATTCCTTGGAAGAAAAGTTATGACCAAACTAGATAGTATATTCAAAAGCAGAGACATTACTTTGCCGACTAAGGTCCATCTAGTCAAGGCTATGGTTTTTCCAGTAGTCATGTATGGATGTGAGATTTGGACTGTGAAGAAGGCTGAGCACCAAAGAATTGATGCTTTTGAACTGTGGTGTTGGAGAAGATTCTTGAGAGTCCCTTGGACTGCAAGGAGATCCAACCAGTCCATTCTGAAGGAGATCAGCCCTGGGATTTCTTTGGAAGGAATGATGCTAAAGCTGAAACTCCAGTACTTTGGCCACCCCATGAGAAGAGTTGACTCATTGGAAAAGACTCTGATGCTGGGAGGGATTGGAGGCAGGTGGAGAAGGGGACGACCGAGGATGAGATGGCTGGATGGCATCATGGATTGATGGACGTGAGTCTGAGTGAGCTCCGGGAGATGGTGATGGACAGGGAGGCCTGGCGTGCTGAGATTCATGTGGTTGCGAAGAGTCGGACATTACCGAGCGACTGAACTGAACTATCTACAGTAATTCTCCTCCAGGAACTTCAGAAAAGAGGAATTGATGAAATGTTTTCTTATACATTCTTTGATATTTATTTAGATTTGATTAAATACTTTGTTAGTTTTTGTTTTAACATCATTCACTGATCTTTCTTGTATAAACCCTTTCCTGTTTTCTAAACTACATTTGGGATGAACCTCTTTCATCACTTATTACATTACTAGAGTTTCTTTCCAGTATGTACTCTGCATATGCATTAAATAATCAGGGTGATGATATACAGCCTTGACATACTCCTTTCCCAATTTGGAACCAGTCTGTTGTTCCATGTCCGGTTCTAACTGTTGCTTCTTGACCTGCATACAGGTTTCTCAGGGGGCAGCTAAGGTGGTCTGGTATTCTCATCTGTTTAAGAATTTTCCACAGTTTGTTATGATCCACACAGTCAAAGGCTTTAGTGTACTCAATAAAGCAGAAGTGGATGTTTTTCTGGAATTCCCTTTTTCTATGATCCAGTGAGGAGAAGGCAATGGCACCCCCACTCCAGTACTCTTGCCTGGAAAATCCTATGGATGGAGGAGGCTGGTAGGCTGCAGTCCATGGGGTCGCTAAGAGTCGGACATGACTGAGTGACTTCACTTTGACTTTTCACTTTCATGAATTGGAGAAGGAAATGGCAACCCACTCCAGTGTTCTTGCCTAGAGAATCCCAGGGATGGGGGAGCCCGGTGGGCTGCCGTCTATGGGGTCACACAGAGTCGGAGATGACTGAAGTGACTTAGCAGCAGCAGCAGCATGATCCAATGAATGTTGGCAATTTAATTTCTGATTCCTCTGCATTTTCTAAATCCAGCTTGTACATCTGCAAGTTCACAGTTCATGTACAGTTGAAGGCTGGCTTGAAGGAGTTTGAGCATTACCTTGCTAGCATGTGAAATGAGCGCTATTGTGCAGTAGTTCGAACATTCTTTGGCATTGCCCTTCTTTGGGACTGGAATGAACACTGCCCTTTCCCAGTCCTGTGGTCACTGCTGAGTTTTCCAAATTTGCTGGCATACCTAGCACAGCACTTTCACAGCATTATCTTTCAGGATTTGAAATAGCTCAGCTGGAATTCTATCACCTCCATGAGCTTTGTTGGTAGTAATTCTTCTTAAGGCCCACTTGACTTCACGCTCCAGGATGTCTGGCTCTAGGTGAGTGACAACACCATTGTGGTTATCCAGGTCATTAAGACCTTTGTTCTACAGTTCTGTGTATTCTGGCCACCTCTTCTTAATCTCTTCTGCTTTTGTTAGGTCCATGGCATTTCTGTCCTTTATCGAGCCCATCTTTGCATGAAATGTTCCCTTGGTATCTCTAATTTGCTTGAAGAGACCTCTAGTCTTTCCCATTCTATTGTTTTCTTCTATTTCTTTGCATTGTTCACTAAAGAAGCCTTTCTTATCTCTCCTTGCTACTCTTTGGAACCCTGCGTTCAGATGGGTATATCTTTCCTTTTCTCCTTTGCCTTTCGCCTCTCTTCTTTTCTCAGCTCTTTGTAAGCCTTGCTCAGACAACCATTTTTCCTTTTTGCATTTCTTTTTCTTGGGGATGGTTTTGGTCACTGCATCCTGTACAATGTTACAAACCTCTGTCCATAGTTCTTCAGGCAGTCTGTCTATCAGATCGAATCCCTTGAATCTACTGTCACTTCCACAGTATAATCATGTTGTTCAGTCGCTCAGCTGTGTCTGACTTTGCAACCCCATGGATTGTACCACACCAGGCTTCCCTGTCCATCACCAACTCTGGAGCTTGCTCAAACATGTCCATTGAGTTGGTGGTGCTATCCATTATCTTGTTCTCTGTCATCCCCTTCTCCTGCCTTCAATCTTTCCTGGCATCAGGGTCTCTTCCAAGGAGTCAGCTCTTCACATCAAGTGGCCAAAGTATTGGAGTTTCAGCTTCAACATCAGTCCTTCCAATGAACACCCAGGACTGATCTCCCTTAGGATGGACTGCTTGGATCTCCTTGCAGTCCAAGGGACTCTCAAGAGTCTTCTCCAACACCACAGTTCAAAAGCATCAATTCTTGGGTGCTCAGCTTTCTTTATAGTCCAACTCTCACGTCCATACATGACTACCGGAAGAACCAAAGGTTTGGCTAGACAGACCTTTGTTGGCAAAGTAATGTCTCTGCTTTTTAATATGTTGTCTAGGTCGGTCATAACGTTTCTTCCAAGGAACAAGTGTCTTTTAATTTCATGGCTGCAGTCACCATCTGCAGTGATTCTGGAGCCCCCCAAAATTAGTTTTGTTTTTATTTCATTGCTCTAAGAGGTGGATCCAAACAGAGTTGTGCTTTATATCAAAGTGTGTTCTGTCTGTCTGTCCTACCTATATTTCCCTCAAGAGGTTGAGATTATCAGCCCTCTTTTGAGCTCTTTCATCAATTTGAAGTTTCTTTTTCTGTCTGGGTTCAGGGAGTGTGGGAATTTCATTCTCTTTTCACTTGAGAGACCTCCGCACGGTCCTACAGTCTGGCTGTTAACAATTGACATTGCCAGCATCCAACATGTAGGAGGGCTCGCTTCTCTCTACAACCCTTTCCAGCGTTTATTGGGTTTAGACTTCTTGCCAATGTCCATTCTGACCTGTGTGGGTTTTGATTGGCATTTCTCTTAAGATTTCGCCATGTTGAAATATTTTCATATGATTTTGAAAAAAACAGTGTGAGTAAAACTGACCTCTCGAGGTTGTCCCCTTGACAGACTGCCCTGTTTCAAATTCTCTTTTTAGGATCTACCTGAGGACATTTGTTGAGAATAGATTTTTTTTCCCCTTACCGCCCCATTAAAGTGAAGTCAGGTCCGAGTCTTTGCGACCCCTTGGCTGTAGCCTACCAGGCTCCTCCACCCACGGGACTTTCCAGGCAGGAATACTGGAGTGGGTTGCCATTTCCTTCTCCAGGGGATCTTCCCGACCTAGGAATCGAACCCAGGTCTCCCGCATTGTAGGCAGACACTTTACCGTCTGAGCCACCAGGGAAGCTCCATAGACCTAGTGAATATGAAGTGCCCGTGAGCACAGGTTTTCCTGTCGTTACCAAAAGTGGCCACAAGGTGGCAGCATCTCTTCCTGCTCCACTGTGGCGTTTTCTGTTGTTTGTTTTTTAGTGTTTATTTTCTGTTCGAGTAGAGTTGATTTCCGATGTGTTTGTTTTAAGTGTACAGGAACTTGGTTTAGTTGTGCACTAACGTATCTCTATTCCCTTTTGGGTTCTTTTCCTATATTGGTTCTCTCGGTGTATTCAGTAGACTTCCCTGTGCTATTCCGTTATTTTGGATTATCTGTCTGATAAGAAGCAGTGAGTATGTTAATCCCAACCTCTTAATGTCTTCCTTCCCCTACCTTAAAAAAAAAAAAATCATTATAAGTGAGTTTTCTAAGTCTTTGAGTCTGTTTTTGTTTATAAATTAGTTCATTTTGATGAATTTATAGATTCCACCTGTAAGTGATATATTTCTCTTTCTTTCTCTAGTTGACTTCACTCCGTATAATAAATCTCTCGGTCCATCCATGCTGCTGCCAGTGGCATTTTTTCGTTCTGTTGATGGCTGAGTGTATTCGGTGTACAAATGAACCATTTTCTCATTTCTCTATTGATGGACGTTTTGGTTGATGCTCTGTCTTGGATATTGTCAATAGTGCTACCCTGAAAAGAGGGGTGCATGTATCATTTTAAATTAATATTCTTTCTGGATCTAACCCGAGGAGTGGGCTTGCCGGATCATGTACTTAGTCTATAGTTAGTGTTTTAAGGAATGCCCATACTGTTTTCCTTCGTGGCTGCCCCCGCCCATTTCCATTCCTGCCCACAGGAAGGACTAGTCCCTGTTCCCCTCGCCGTTGGCAGCATTTAATCCCTGTAGATCTTTTGGAAGATGGCTGTTCTGAGGGGTGTGAGGTGATACCATGGCCCAGTTTTGATTTGCATTTCTCCAATAGTTAGTGATGCTGAGCATCTTTTCAGGTGCTTTATATGGCTATCTGGATGTCTTCTTTGGACAAATGCCCATTTAGATCTTTGGTCCATTTTTTCTAATGGGATGATTTTTTTTTAATATATGTATTGAGCTGCATGAGCTGTTTGCATATTTTGGAGATAAATTCCTTGTTTCTAAATTCAGTTCCAAACATTTTTTTTCCCATTCTGAGGGTTTCTTTTTTTTTTAGTTTGGTTTACAGTTTCCCTTACAGTGCAAACGTTTTTGAGGTTAGAGAAACTCAAGTCTTTTGTTGAGTTTTGTTTAATTTTTCATTATTCTTAAAGTGGATCCAAAAGGGTTTGCTAGGGTTCAGGTCAAAACTTGTTCTTCCTATGATTTTCTCAAGGGGTTTAGAGTAATTGTCCCTCCATTAAGCTCTTTAATTGGTTTGGAGTTACTTTCTCTGTATGAGGATAGGGAATGTCACAATTTAATTCACTGTTATCTTGTTACCCTCTCCTCTGTATGGACTCTTAACAATTTAACTTGGTAGCCTCCATGCAGGAGAATTAATTCCCTTTTCTCCAAAACCTTCCAGCATTTATTGTTTGTAGACTTTTTGACAAAGGTCATTTTGACCAGTGTGAAGCAATACCTCATAGTTTTGATTTGCATTTTGGTAAGATTGCAGGGTATGGAGGCTTTTCATGGGATTAAAAAAAAAAGTGTGAGTACAACTAATATATCGAGACTGGCCTCTTGACCGTCTGCCCTCTCTTTTGAACTCTTTTTCCAGGACCCACCCGAGGACATTTATTGAGGACAGGTGTTTTTTCATTAAATCCCTGCAAGCCTGGTAAACAATGAAGTACCCATCCACACAGGTTTTTCAGTTGCTGTTACCAGATGTGGCCACAAGGGGCAGCATTTCACCATGCTCCACTTTTTTTCGAATTTCTGTTTATTTTCTGTTGGAATAGAGTTGATTCCTGCTGGGCTTGTTTTAGGTTGACAAGAACTTGATTCAGTTATACATAAATGTATGTCTATTCTCTTATCTTTAGGGGTCTTTTCCCATATAGGTTCTTTCAGTGTTTTCAGTACACTTCCCTGTGCTATTCAGTAGGTGTTTTTTGGATTATCTATCTGATAATAAATAGTATGTGTGTTAATTTCAACTTTTTAATGTCTCCTACCCTTCCCTTTTTTGAAATAATCATAGGTAAGTTTTATTAGTCTATTTCTGTTTATAAATCTGTTCATTTGAAAGAACTTATAGATTCCACCTCTAAGTCATACAATATTTTTCTTTCCCTGACTTCTCTCAGGACGATAAATCTCTTGGTCCATCTACGCTGCTGTTAATGGCATTACTTTTGTTGTTGTTTTTTTTTGATGGCTGAGTGTATTCCAGTGTCTAGATGGGTCAGTTGCTCTTCATTTCTCTGTATTGATGGACATTTTGGTTGAAGCTCTCTCTTGCAATTTGTGAATAGTGCTGTCATGAAAACAGAGGAGCAAGTATCACTTTAAATTATGATTTTATCCAGATCTAAGGGAAGGAGTGGGCTTGCTTCATCGGGTGGTAACTATATTTAATGTTTTAAGAAATCTCCATACTGTTTTTCTTGTGGCTGCACCCACCCATTTCCATCCCTGCCCACAGTGTAGGAGGCCTCCCTGTACCCCACGCCCTCTGAAGCACTGAATCTTTGTAGATCTTTTGGAGGATGGTCATTCTGAGGGGGTGAGCTGATACCTTGTTGCAGTTTGATTGGCATTTCTCTAACAGCGATGCTGAGCATCTTTTCATAGGCTTTATGGCCATCTTGATGCCTTCTTTGAGGATACATCCATTCAGATCTTTGGCCAATTTTTTCTCTTGGGTTGACTGTATTTTGATATTGAGCTGCAGGAGCTGTTTGCATGATTTGTAGATGAACACGTTGCTTTTAAATTCGGTTGCATTTTCCCCCTGATGTTCAGGGTTGTCTTTTTCTTCCGTTTTGGGTTTCCCTTGCTGTGCAAAAGCTTTTGAAGTTAAGGAAGTCCCTTTTGTTGAGTCTTATTTTTCATTATCCTAAAAGTGGGTCCAAAAACAATTTGCTGCGATTTGTGTCAAACCGTGTTCTGCCTATATTTTCCTTAAGAGGGTTAGACTAATCGTCCCTCAGTTTAGTTCTTTAATGGATTTGAAATGTCTTTTTCTGTAATTGATTAGGGACTGTCAGTTTCATCACTTTTCACTTGTTTAAGAAACCTCCAACCTCTCCTCCACACTGGTTGTTAGCAGTTTATTTTGCCAGCATCAGTGTAGGAAGGTTCCCTTTTCTTCACAACCGCTCTAGCATTTACTGTTTATAGACTTCTTGACAAAGGCCATTTAACCAATTGTAGTTTTGATTTGGGTTTCTATAAGATTTCATGATGTGAAGGCCGTTCATGTGATTTTTTTTAAAACAGTGTGAGTAAAACTGACCTCTCAAGGTTGGCCTCTGGACCGTCTGCTCTGCTTTAAATTCTCTTTCCAGGACCTACATGAGGGCATTAGCTGAGGACAGATGTTTTTTCCTTACATCCGAGCTGCTGCTGCTAAGTCGCTTCAGTCGTGTCTGACTCTGTGCGACCGCATAGACGGCAGCCCACCAGGCTCCCCCGTCCCCGGGATTCTGCAGGCAAGAGCACTGGAGTGGGTTGCCATTTCCTTCTCCAATGCATGAAAGTGAAGAGTGAAAGTGAAGTCACTCAGTCGTGTCCGACTCTTAGCGACCCCATGGACTGCAGCCTACCAGGCTTCTCCGTCCATGGGATTTTCCAGGCAAGAGTACTGGAGTGGGGTGCCATTGCCTTCTCCGACATCCGAGCAGGCCTGGTGAATATGAAGTGCCCATCAGCACAGGTTTTTCAGCTGATGTTACCAAAAGCGGCCACAAGATGGCAGCATTTCTTCATGCCCACCAGAGCCTTAGGGCATGTCCTAAACTGGGTTGTTAATTAGAATGGATACACCCAAGGCTGTGTCTCCTTCCTTCTCTCTGAGCCTTTATCCCCGGACAGATCTCAACGATTGCCACATCACTCTGCAGAAAGAGCTGTCCTCTCAGTGGGGTGGCCCTAAGGAAGGAGGCTGGAGGTCGGAACCCTGCCACCAGGAGACACAGAGCCCAGAGCACTTTGCAAAGCTTTTCCAGCCCAGAGCCCCCACCATCCTTTGAGGGCACTAGGGTTGGCTCTGCTGCAGGAGGGTCCCCTGGATCTGGAGACTGTGGGCTCATGCAGAGGGGAACAGGCAGTCCAAGTCCATGGGGTGGGGGGTGGGGGGCTGTTTGCCTGGCAAACCCTCCCCAGCGCCCTCAGCTCCAGGACAGTCCCGCCTGGGGACCCAAGCCTGCTCAGACTCCAGGCATGTGACACCAGCCCAGGTCGCCAAGGCCAGATGGGAACAGAGCCAGCAGTTCTTTTCTCTTTTTTAGAAAAATGTTTTTGAATTGTAGTTTACAGGTGACTTACATTGTGGTGGCTTGCACAGAAACTTGATTCATTTATTCATAGAAGTACATATATTCTTCATCGTTTTCTTTTCCCATAGAGGTTATTACAGTTTTGAGAGGGTTTCTTGTGCTCTGTGGTGGGTCCTTGTGGATTATTTTAGAAGTATAAATAGTAGTGTGTTTATGTTCTTCTCAACCTGCTAATTTCTCCCTGCCCCACACATTTCACTTTGGGGAACCATGAATTTATTTTCTAAGCCTGTGATGCTGTTTCTGTTTTGTAAAGAAGTTCACTTGTATCCGTGTTTAGGTTCCACCTAGAAGTGGTCTTATAGGATATATGTTTTTTCCAAATGCAGACAAAGGCCCAGAAGGGCGTCCTGTGTGAGTGATGTGAGTCTCCTCTCACTGGGCTCTCACCCAGGACCCTGGCACTCCTCACCCGGTGTGCGCTACCTAGTCTTGGTCTTAAATAAATAAACTGCTTCTGTGTGCTTGCCCAGACATTCCGTGTGCCTCTAATAGTGAACTTTGTTTTTACGGGGTGTGCCTCTTTGAGACATTCTTGCTTTCAAGCAGAGGAAAGACCCAGGGTCACTTTGCTTCTTGCCTCTGGCCCCTGCTGGTCTGGCAGCGAGGACTCCTGGTTCTCATCCGGGCTCCCCACATTCAGTTCAGGACGGCTCACTGCTGCCTGCGAGACCACCTGGTGCTGAAACCAGAAATCCGGGAGTTCAAGGTTTGCATTAAAACAACATTGGGATGGACATGATTGAAAGGAGTATCGATGGACATGAGTTTGAGTAACTCCGGCAGTTGGTGATGGACAAGGAGGCCGGGCGAGCTGCAGTCCATGGGGTCACAAACAGTCGGACACCGCTGAGCGACTGAACTGAACTGAAGATAGGGAAGATAATGTTATATGTGGTCAGGACTCTCTAAGACTACACTAGATTTGATTAGGTAAATAAATTTTGTGATTAACAGTAAACTGTGACCAGACTGGAATTTGGTTTTCTCTCCCTGTTAAGAGAATAAAGTTTTCTTGGAACATGGCTTTTGATAACATTCTATGTGAATTTCTTTGCCTTAAAGTGATTTATATTTGTTTTTAAAATCTTTGGTTACTTTGGTGAAGTAAATATTATTTCACAGTGACCTCTGAAGATTGTGGTACATGTAGGTAAAGCCAATTCTGCTTCTACAAAGAATTAACCCCTCGTTGTCAGACTTTTGTTTTCCTGATGTCCTTAGGAGTTGGCAATAGTCTCCTAAATCAAGGAATTTACACTGGTAAACACTAGCTGTAACTCAGTCAGGGCCATGGGAAATCCAAGATGGCCACTCAGCTCTTCCCAGCTTCCTGACAGACCTCATTTACATTTGATGGCTTACAGCCTTTCCTGGGTACATGTTACAGGTCTGATAGCCTCACAATGGAAAAACATAGTTTAAAATGTGTTTTCCACTGGGGTACATTTACCAGTCTCCAGTGATCATGGCACCCACTTTACTGGACAAACCATGCAAGCCTTAACAAAAATGTCACAAACTCCTTACAGCTGTCACCGTCATCATCATACTCAACCATCAGGCAAGGACAGCAGAACAAAGATTAACTACGTGGGGTTAAATAAACTGCTAAACGTGATTATAATGTTCATGACCTTTGGGGTGACATATTACTGGCTTCCACTCTTTTCAGGTATAAAGGTCTTCTCCTCAAGCTACTTAAAACTTACAACAGTTTGGTAACTTATACCTCTGGGTAAAATTCAAACATTTTTTCTTTTCTCTCTGCCTTGTCCCTCCAGAAATTAGAGACACTTGGGTTCTGAGCAGCCTTACCAGGTAAATGAAAAGACTGTCTCCTGACACGTACAGGAATCTCAAAGATTTTGAGATTTGGGGGACCTTTAGAAGAGAGAAAAATCCACTTAGGCAGAATCTGATGGCAGGCCTTTGGCATGACTTTCTTAGCCTTGAGAGGCCTTTGGGGAATTTTAGTCCAAGACTCCTGAGGAATTACAGCAGAGACCATGTAAAGAAGCTGTGTGGTCAGTACACCCAACTTACTTTTAAAACAACTTAGTCTTGGCCTAGTTTAATAAAAATGGGGGTAATTTTAGAAAAGACTTGTTTCATTAAATATTAAGTTCTAGTTTTGTTAATGAAGGTCCATGTTTACTAAGACTTTTTCGTCTTAGTAGACGTAGGACCTGGATTACACTGGCTACACTTCACACAGTTTCTCAGATTCTTGCTTGTGACCCTACTGCAAGCTGTATTATTTCTTTTTCTGCCTGCTTTCGAGTTGCTTCTTGCATTACTAAATATACGACTGAGCCTCTGATAACACAATGATATCATATAATTCCTCATGAGCTCAGTGATGGTAGTGGTTTAACTCTAAATATAGGAAGAAGCTCCAAATGGGAATATTTTCATGGACCACAGAGGCTGGAGAGACAGGTGGTCCAGCGGCTCCTGGCTACTGCTTTATGGCCTTGTCCAGTAACGCCACACTGAGTGGCCTGTCAGCGGAATCTTTGCCAGACCCGGGAACGAGCGTGCCTAACACCATGGCTCAAAACGGATGTGAGTGCCACCAAAACCGTGGTCAAACTGACGGCCATGAGGGGCCACGCTGACAGGAGACGGGCACCGCCATCTGCTCCTGTGAAGACTGAATCAGGGGCCACTGCCGCTGCCGGCCGTCAGCACAGCCTGAACAGCACGGAGGCGGCGGTCAGGAACGAGGCCTCACGCTCTGGAGAAGATGGCAGAGCAAGCCTTCAGACGGTTAGATGTCTTCAGGGAAGATTTTCATGAGCCCAGATTCTTGCCTCTTCTCATACCTTGAGAAGCACTAAAGTCAGTAACTGTGACAACGGCTTTGGGCTTTGTGATTTTTTTGCGTTGATAATACCACATCAGAGGTTAAACTCTATTTAGATAAATCTAGACAACTGGCTACCAGGCTAAAGGTCTCCCTGAAGTGCCAGGTCTAGACTGGAACTCAGGCTTACTCTCCTGGGGGGAAAAAAAGAGAGACATCTATTTTGCTTATTACTGTTCAGGTTGTCACTCCTCCAACTACTTCAAACTGAGTCTGTCACACCTACATCAGTCACTCTGGGAGAGGGGGAGGGGGGAGGGGAGGGGAGGTGGAGGGGAGGGGAGGGGGAGGGGGAGGGGCGTGAAGGGGGGAGAGGAGGGGAGGGGGGAAGGAGAGGGAAGTGGTGAGGGGGAGGGGAGGGGAGGGTGGGATCCTACGGAGGAGAGGGTGGAGTGGGGTGGGGGACCCTGGGGAGGGTGGGGTTGGGGGGTGCCTTGGGGCGGAGGTGGTGGTGAGAGGAGTGGGGGAGGGGAGGGTGGGACCCTAGGGAGGGGAAGGGACAGGAGGGGACGGGAGGGTGGGGTGGGACCCTGGGGAGTAGAGGAACATGGTGGGGAGGGGTGGGGTGCCTCCTGTGGAGAAGCAGGGCAGGGTGGGCCCTGCCAAGGTGGGCCTCTGGGGAGGGGCTGAGAGGTGGGGCCTTAGTGATTTGGGTCTTAGGCTCTTTGTCCACTACCTTTCAGAGAACAGTTGTTGAGTGTAGGTTTTTGTTTGCTTGTTTGTTTAACAGGTCCCCAGGCTTGGTGAGGGCCTTCCCAGGTGGCTCAGCAGCTAAAAATCTGCCTGAGATGCAGAAAACGCAGCAGACATCACTGGTTGGTTACCTGGCTCAGGAAGATACCTCGAGGAGGGCCTGGCGACCCATTCCAGAATTCCTATCTGGAGAATCCAATGGACAGAGGAGACTGGCAGGGCACAGTCCATCAGGTCACGAAGAGTTGGACGTGACTGAAATGACTGAGCACATGTGAGGGTTGGTGGGTATTAGCTGCCCAGCAGATGTTTACGGTTGCTTTTACCAGGGTCAGGATTAAGTCAGAACCAGAGTCATACCAGAGTGAGGCCTAAGTACGTACCACAGTCAGGCCTGAGTGTGACCAAAGTCAGGCCTGAGTCAGTAGCAGAGTCAGGACTAACTCAGGACCAGGCCAGGCCATAGTGAGAACCAGATCCAGGCCTTAGTGTGGAAGAGATTCACACCTTAGTGTGAGCCAGGTCAGGCCTAAGTACGTACCACAGTCAGGCCTGAGTGTGACCAGAGTCAGGCCTAAGTCAGTACCAGAATCAGGATTAACTCAGAACCAGGCCAGGCCATAGTGAAAACCAGATCCAGGCCTTAGTGTGGATCAAGTCAGGCCTAAGGAAGTACCATAGCCCGGTCTCAGTGAGTACCAGAGTCTGGCCTTACTGTGTAGTAGAGTCAGGCCTTAGTGTGGACCAGAGTCAGTCCTAATGACGACCAGAGTCAGGCCTTAGTGAGGACTGCAGTCAGGCCTCAGTGTGGACCAAGTCAGGCTTTACAGTGGACCAGAGTTAGGCCTAAGTTAGTACAACAGACAGGCATAGGAGTGGACCAGGGTCAGGCTGAAGTGAGTATCACAGTCAGTCCTTAGTGTGGACAGGACTAAGCCTTTAGTGTGGTCCAGAGTCAGGCCTTAGTGTGGACTAGAGTCTGTGCTAAGTGAGTACAACAGACAGGCATAGGAGTGGACCAGGGTCAGGCCAAAATGAGGACCAGAGTCAGGGCTTAGCATGCACCAGAATCAGGTCTCAGGATGGACCTGAGTCAGGGTAAGTAAGTACCAGAGTCAAGCCTTATGTGGCCTAGAGTCTGCCTGAGTGTGCACCAGAGTCAGTCCTGATTGTCGACCAGAGTGAGGCCTTAGCCTGGTCCAAATTCAGGCCTGAGTGTCCACCAGGGTCAGGCCTGAGTGTGGACCAGTCATGGCTGAGTGTGCACCAGAGTCATGCCTGAGTGTGACTAGTGTCAGGCCTGAGTGTGCACCTGAGTCAGACCTGAGTGTCCACCAGGATCAGGCCTGAGCATGGACCAGAGTAGGCCTGAGTATCCACCAGAGTCAGGCCTGAATGTCCACCAGAGTCAGGCCTGAGTGTGCACCAGAGTCAGGGCTGAGTGTCCACCAGAGTCAGGCCTGAGTGTGCACCAGAGTCAGGACTGAGTGTCCACCAGAGTCAGGCCTGAGTGTGCACCAGAGTCAGGGCTGAGTGTTTCCAGAGTCAGAGCTGAGTGTGCACCAGAGTCAGGCCTGAGTGTCCACCAGAGTCAGGCCTGAGTGTCCACCAGGGTCAGGCCTGAGTGTGGACCAGAGTAGACCTCAGTGTCCACCAGGGTCAGGCCTAAGTGTGGACCAGAATAGGCCTGAGTGTCCACCAGGGTCAGGCCTAAGTGTGGACCAGAGTAGACCTCAGTGTCCACCAGGGTCAGGCCTAAGTGTGGACCAGAATAGGCCTGAGTGTCCACCAGGGTCAGGCCTAAGTGTGGACCAGAGTAGACCTCAGTGTCCACCAGAGTCAGGCCTAAGTGTGGACCAGAGTAGACCTCAGTGTCCACCAGGGTCAGGCCTAAGTGTGGACCAGAATAGGCCTGAGTGTCCACCAGGGTCAGGCCTAAGTGTGGACCAGAATAGGCCTGAGTGTCCACCAGGGTCAGGCCAGAGTGTGGACCAGTCAGGGCTGAGTGTGCACCAGAGTCAGGCCTGAGTGTGACTAGCGTCAGGCCTGAGTGTGCACCAGAATCAGGCCTGAGTGTGGAACCGAGTCTTCCTGATGCATGACTGTTACTCACGTAGGCCTCACTCTGGTCTACACCAAGCCTGACTCTTGTACCCACTCAGGCCAGACTCAGGTCCACACTAAGGCATGGTTCTGGTCCACTCTCAGGCCTGACTCAAAACCACTTAAGACCTGACTCTCGTCCACTTTAAGGGCTGACTGGTCCACATTAAGTCTGACTCTAGTTCACACTTAGGCCTGACAGTGGCCCACTCTTAGGCCTGACTCTGGTTCTCACTGAGGCCTCATACTATTCCAAACCACAGCCTGACTCTAGTCCACACTTAGGCCTGAGTCTGGTCCTCAATTAGGCCTGACTCTAGCCAAGGCTAAGGCCTGGTTCCACACTAGGGCCTGAATCTGCAGTGCACTAAGGCCCGTACATCATAAATCAGTTCAACCCTGAATAAGTTATCATTACAGCTGGCATGAGCTTAGTCAGAAACTGACAGAAAATTTCAGAGCTATTATCCAGCAATAAAAAATAAATTAAAAAATCATGTATGTGTATAAATTCTCAGTCATTGTGCTCCATGCCTGCAGAGAGAGCTGGAGAAAAAGTACTATTTTAGAAGACAGCCACACCCCAGCGATATCGGCAGCTCCAGCTTCAATAACCAAGACAGCGAAGCAACCTACGCTTAGAAGGAGAGATGACAGACAGCAGAGACGCAGCACAGACCCACAGGGCGATATTACTCTACACAGTATGCGACGAAGTAGCGCCTCTTCCAGCCACGGTGACAGAAAACGTACGGCCGTGATCTCGGGGAGACAGCCGTGAGCGGGCCTGGAGAGAGATCTCGGCTCCCTGCCCGGAGCTGAACCAGGGTGCCCTGGATGAGAAGCAGGACTGCCAGCCCCGAGACCGCCCGTGGCCAGAGTGTAGAAGCAAAGTGACCCTCGGTCGTTCCCTGCTTTGAACCCAAGAATATTTTAAGGAGGCAAGAAGCATAAATACACATAGAAGTCCATTATTATCAACACAGCGTAACATCTCAGAGAGCACAGAGAAACACAGGATGTTTAAGAGAGAAGCAGCTCAGGGATAGAGAACCAAGAGAAGTGTGCGTGTCCTGCGGAGAAGCCCAGGGAGAGCTGACGTAAATCCCGCATTGAGGACCGTCCTTCCGGGTCTTTGGTTACCTTTGAGCAATTACCTTCTCTCTTTTTCACACCTGACTGGTCCCTGCACCCTCCCCAAGATGTGGGCACGACATTTGTTAAGACTGATCCCCCCACAGAGGCCTGTGGGGGCATGTCCACACTTATTATGGGATGGGGCCCCCTCCCTTTTCAGCCATCAAGGAGGAGGCTTCCTGCCCTTGTACAGAGAAGTCTTCTTTGACCTCAGGAGTGGGCCTCTTATCTCTTTACTCTCGCAGACTTCAGCTTCTGCCACTAGATTTGTCCTTGGAGTGTGTGAATGAGAACACAGCTTCAATTTCAATCCACTTGACAAATACCAGCGGTCCAGCCCAGAGGCCCCTCTATCTCCTATGTCAAATCCTGCTGAGAGACGTGAACCCCAAAAATCTTTATTGGGAGGCTGAAGGGTGAAGATCTGTCTTCTGTAGCTTCTTCAGGCTGGCACGTGTCTCATAGTCCCTACCTAGCTGGGGTCATGGAGCTCTCGTTCTGCCTCATTCGGGGGCCCCAGGGTGACCTCTGTTGTTATCCCCACAGGATCTGTTCCGAAGAGTAGCTGGATCCATTATCTTGATGTGAAACCATCATAATCTGAAAGAGACAAACATAACAAGTGGATTTAAAAAGTCAGGGGCCAAAGATCTGTGATTAATGATCACAAATTATTGTGAGCAGGAGCTATAGCAGGAGTGAGAACCAGGTTGCATTTTTTAGCAATTGTGATCCTGTCCAGATAGACTCAGCACTGGTGGTACCCTCTCCACAGGCTTTTGCTCTGGTCTTGCACACTGTGGATGTCTTCTGTATTAGCCCAGAGTGACTGACGTAGGTGTGACAGACTCAGTTTCAAGTCGTTGGAGGAGTGACAACCTGAACAGTACTGTAAAAAATCAACAATTTTTTCCCAGGAGAATAAGCTGGATTCCCAGTCCAGACCTGGCACTTCAAGGAGACCGGTAGCCAGTTGTCCAGTTTTGCCTAAGTAGGTTCTAGCTGCTGACATGCTATTCACACATTAATTCACATATTAGAGCAGTTGTCACTGTTGCTGACTCTAGTGCTCCTCTAGGCATGAGAAGAGGCAAGAATCTGGGCTCATGAGAACCTTTACTGAGAGCATCTGACTGTCTGAAGACCTGTTCTGTGAGCTTCCCCAGCACGGATGCCCCGTTCCCGATCTCCCCGCTCAGTGCCTTCCAGGGCTGCTGAAGGGCAGCCGCTGCAGCGAGTCCTGATTGAGTCCTAGCAGAGGCAGACGGCAAGTGCCCCTTCTCAGCTGGCACTGCCCCTTCGTGGCAATCTGATCATGGTTCTGGGGGCGCTTCATGTCCATTTTCTCCCATGGTGCTAGGAATGCTCATGCCTAGCTCTGGCAAAGATTCTGCTGACAGGCCACTCAGTGCGCTGTTATGGGACTAACCCCAAAAAACAGGAGCCAAGAGACGCTGGATCACCTGTCTCACCAGCCTCTATGGTCCGTGAAAACGTTCCCTCTTGTTGCTTCTTCCCATAGCTAGAGTTTCACCGTTACCCTCACTGATCGCATATCATCATTTTATCAGAGGCTCAGTCACACATTTGGCAACACAAGAAACAATTGGGCAAAGCAGGCAGAAGAGGAAATAAGGCAGCTAGCAGTATCAGTAGGACCACAAGCAGGAATCTGAGGACCTGCTTTAAGCACAGTCAGTATGTCCCAGGTGCTCTGACTTAGTTTGTTAAACAACTGTAGCCTGGGGTTAGTCTCCTGGTTGCAGACCATGGAGATCCTGACCCTTATCCAAAGGCTGATTACTGAGATAAGTTTTAGAATACACTTAGGGAGTCCCTTACTAATTCAGTTCACTCTCATCAGCATTATAACATAAACGCAAGGAACTATGTCATAAGACTTTCTTAGTAAACATAGACCTCAATTAACAAAACCAGAATTTAACATTTAGTGAAACTTTTTTTTTTTTTTCCTAAAGTTGCCTCTATTTTCACTAAACTCGGCCAAGACTAATTTGTTTTAAGAAATAAGTTTGGTGTGCTGACCACATAGACTTCTTCTACACTGACTCTGCTGTAATTCCTCAGGAGTCTTAGACTAAATCCCCAAAAGGCCTCTCAAGGCCTAGATTTATTAAATTGGTTCTACTTTCCCCCATTTATAAATGACTGACTGTAGAATAGAATGATCATTACTTTCTTACAACAATATTTCCAGTCTTTATATCTTCTCTCACTGACAGCACATATCTGACTTGCCATACACACTGAAACATTTTCCTTGTCACTTTAGTAGATCTTGAGTCCATGATTTTAATCTTTAAAAAATTAACCCCTAAAAAAAAAAAAAAAATTAACCCCTAGTGAAAATCCAAGAAGAAAGCGATTGTGAACTATGTGTTGCATTGGCAGTCTCTGATTAGCAAACTCAGGAACATATTTTAGAACCTGTAAAAACATGTATTTTTCCAAAGTACAGTTTTTCTCCATGTAATACAAGGCACGTGTCTAATAGATATATGTCTATGTATAACTGAATGAAGTTCCTGAAAACCAAAAAAAAAAAAAACAAAAAAACAAAACCCACATCGGAAATCACATCTACTCTAATAAAGTATAAAAATTTAAGTTACCAAATAATAAAAAGAGTGGGGCATGAAGAAATGTTGCCACTTTTGTGGCCACTTTGGGTTAGCAACAATTTAAAACCTGTGAAGATGGGAACGTAATATCCCCAGGCCTTCAGGGATGCAAGGGGAAAAAAAACCTGTCGTCAACGAAGGACCTTAGGTAGATCCTGGAAAAAGAATTCAAAACCTGGCAATTGGTCAAGAAGCCAACCTTGGGAGTTAAGTTTTACTCACACTCTTTCAAAAATAATCACACGAAAAAGATTTCGGTATCACTAAAACTTCCTGCTGCTGCTGCTAAGTCGCTTCAGTCGTGTCCGACTCTGTGCGACTCCATAGACTGCAGCCCACCAGGCTCCCCCGCCGCTGGGATTCTCCAGGCAAGAATACTGCAGTGGTTTGCCATTGCCTTCTCCACACTAAAAACTCACAGAAATTCAAATCAAAACTACAATGAAGGTATCACCTCACTCCGATCAGAATGGCCATTGGTAAAAAGTCTGCAAACAAGAAATGCTGGAGAGGATGTGGGAAAACGGGAACCCTCCTACACCGATGCTGGCAGGGTAAGCTGTTAACCGTCAGCATGGAGGAACAGGCTGGAGGTTCCGCAAACTAGTGAAAAGACGATGAAATTACTACACTGCTTAACCCCTGCAGAAAAACATACGTCTGCCGGCGTCCAGCCCCGGTGGATCCAGGGAATTCGAAGGGTGGACGGCGTTGGCGTGGAAAGACTTGTTTGTTTATTAATGTAAGATTAGATTAAGAAACTATAGTGTAATAAGAAGATTAAGTGGAGGAAGAGGGCTGAATAGCTTGGTTTACGCGGAAGGCCAATAAAATTCCAGACAAGGAATTTGCACCATCTACGTTGGGCCACCGGCGCGCCCGCTTGAATATCTAAGGGTGCCTCGCCTTAAGCTCCCTTTCGTGCGGGTCTTAACAGCCGGGGCAAGTAAGTAGACCTGGCGAGCCTCGCGGCCCCAGATGGAGATTCAGCCTGAAGTTAAAGAGCAGAGAGAGAGGGAAGGGGAGAGAAGAAGAGAGAGAGAGAGACATGGGGGAGCCAGAGTCCCAAGAAAACAGGCGAGAGACTAGTTCGAGAAACTGGTCCGAGAAACTGGCCCCCATCCTTTATTGTTCAGAAGCCTTTTATACTTTCGATAAAACACGGAGATCAATGGGTAACACAAAATTATGTAGCGTTCGCAACCCAGATTCTTTCCGTATATCATTTTGTATACAAAAGGTCTCAGGTGATTTACATTATCTTTTGGCCAAGAGGCTTGTTAACACTTTTTGGCTCTCTTCCTTAATGAATGTTAATTTTGTTTCCCCTGAAGTGTTTTTTTTTTTTAATCTGCATCTCCTTAAAAGCATTAAAGTTACATCTCTATAGAACAAAGGTACTTAACTCAAAGATCTAATGTTGCTAAATACCAGGTCTACTACTTGTTTTTCTA